>NC_141544.1:63115274-63435274 GCF_021556685.1 Rattus norvegicus | reverse complement strand
TTATCATTGATTTTACCTGGCTGTAAATCCTCTGAACTATGAGACTGATGTGACGTGATGATGTACCCACTTGTTCAATACCAACGTTACTATTATTGGTGAGTGAACAACTGATTTCTGATTGTATTCAAGACTCATTCCACAGGAGGAAATTCATGTCTGCTAATGTAAATCTTTTCAAAACCCCATGGTTTGGGTTCATAAATCCTAGAGTGAATACTGTTGTTTTTCTAACTTGACATAGCACCAAACTACCTTTTAGATACTTGAGGTTACATGCATAGGCAAATGGAACTCATGGGTTAATCAGAGAAGCCTCTTTCTAGTGAATGCTGGTGAGTATAGAAACTCATGATTGCATTAGTAGCAGAGGCATTGGAAAGAATGCCAGTACCAGAAGATAGATGTGAAATTCCATTGTCTGATCAATAGCCAGTCAATTGCAACCAGGAGGTGTTAACAAATGCACTGCGTTTACACAAGAATGGAACTGTCAATATCAACGCATTGGTGGATGAAGGGTTCAGGAGATACCACCCCGAAGTTGCTGGACTTTTTGCTACTCACGGACTCAGAGCCCACTAGTTCCAGTGGATTGCTCCAATCCAGTCATCACATGGATGGCCCTGGTCAAATAAATGAGTCACAAAATAAGCCTAGAAGTCATGAAACTGAGACAGAGACTAGTAGCAGTAAGAGGATGGTGGTTGATATCTATGCTGAAGGAAGATAAGAGGGTGTGCAAGAGAGAATGCATTGACATTCCAGTCACAAGAGTATACACTCACTGAGAAGTGGATATTAGCCCAAAAGCTCTGAAACGATTCACAGACCATATGAAGCTCAAGAAGAAGGAAGACCAAAATGTGGATGCTATAGTCCTTCTTAGAAGGGAAAACAAAATTCTTATGGGAGGAAATACTGGGACAAAGAGTCGAGCAGGGACTGAAGAAAAGGTCATCCAGAGACTGTCCTGCCAGTCACTATTGCTGATGCCAAGAAATAATTGCTGACAGGAGCCTGATATGGATGTCTCCTGAGAGGCTCTGCCAGATCCTTACTGATACAGATGAGGATGCTTGCAGCTAACCATCAGAGTGAGCATGGGGACCCCAATGGAGGAGTTAAAGAAAGAACTGAAGGAGTTGAAGGGATTTGTAACCCCACAGGAAGAGCAACAATATCAACCAATCAGACTACCCCCAGAACTCCCAGGCACTAAACCACCAATCAATGAGTACACATGGAAGGATCCATGGCTCCAGCCCCATGTATAGCAGAGGATGGCATTATCTGACATCAATAGGAGGAGTAGCCCTTGGCCCTATGAAGGCTCATTTCCCCAGTGTAGGGGAAGCCAGGGCATTGAGGAGGGAGTTGGTGGGTGAGAGTGGGTGGGTGGGAGTGGGAACATCTTCATAGAAGCAGAGGGAGGGGAAAGAGGGATGGGAGATGGGGGGAAGGGTAACATAAATATCCAATAAAAACCAAAATTGGCAAAGAACAAATCAATAAAGAATAAAAAAATATTCTGCTCATGTACGATTATAGTAAGTCGGCTTACAGGAATGATTAGTGAGATTGATTAACATCCAATGCATCGGAGCCTGGTCTTGATAATCTTAGTTAATTTTTTTCCTAATGAACAGGGTTTCGGAACAACTTCTGTGTGAAAAACTTTAGGCGAAGTTCATTGGAAAAGTGGCCAAGGCTGTTGATGTGTCGCTGTAAGAGGAGTTCACATAACTTTACAGACACTGGTCTTTTACCAAAATAATCAAGGAAAGTTGAGTTGAAAAGAAAATTAAAAACACTAGAGGAAATGAATTTTGAAAATTCCCCACCATGGGAAACTAATAAATATTCAAGAAGACAAGTATATTTTTACTTTCATTTAAGCATTCCGCAGCATACAAACATATTAATCATTACATGATATTTCCTAATAGGTACAATTTTTAGTTTTTTTTTAAATCAGTTGAAATATAAAAAGTAATTTCTGTTTAAAATAATCTTCTGGAGCTTGGGAAAGAGCTTGGACTGTAAGGTTGTGCCTTTTGAGAATCTGAGTTTGTTTATCAGAATCCATATTTAAAACAAAACAAATAAAATACAGATATGGCGCCATGAGCTTAGAATTCTGGCACCAGCAAGGCAGAATGAGACAGATCATGGGGCTATGTGGCTGGTCAGCTTGATCTTTTGACAAGTCCCAGGTCTTTGAGAGACTGTGACTTAAAAACACAAAGAAAATGGTGGTCGGTACCTGAGAAAAGACATTCATGGTTGTTCTGTGGACTCTGTATGCATGTGTGTATAGGCACACATGTACCTCTTATACACATATAAAAACATGTGTATATATACCCAAAAGACAATTTTCACTGGTTGAATAAATAATATGTATATAGGATAGAGCATTAACACACTGAATGCTTTGTTAACTTTTAATATATAAATATATTAAGTATATATTATATATTAAATATATATGTGTGTATTCATATGTTAGTATTATAGATAAATATGCTCTAGTGTTCTATTTATCTGTGTCACAGGGTTGCTCTGTCTCTTTGTGGTATATTCTCTGATATGTCACTCATATCCTCTTTTATACAAATTAGTTAATAATCTGGGATTTAAGCATGGCACTAGAAGAACGTTCCTAGCTTATTTAGATGACAAGTCACCTGTGACCATTTCTCCTTGTTGGTGATGCTTGTGACCTTATCACCATGAACAATGACAACCTGAATGTATCCAGGTCCTTTGCATCTTTCTGAATCGATGCAGGAAAGCAATCCCTAAGGGATGTGGCCACCTACAAGCTTTATGGGACCACGTGACAGCTCTGTTTTTCCTTCCATGTTCATTCCCTGATTATTCGCCTGAAATGATTATCTCCATATCAATGTCTGTTTCCTGGTGAATGGTTGTGAATGCATGTAGGTATCTCTATGTGTAGATATCTATCTAGCTGGTTTTCTATCAGCCTAAGAAAGGTTAAAAATTTTTTTCTTTTCTTTTTTTTTTTTTTTTCGGGGCTGGGGATTGAACCCAGGACCTTGCGGTTCCTAGGCAAGCACTCTACCACTGAGCCAAATCCCCAACCCCAAGCTTAAAATTTTAAATGTAAGTAAAAATTAATTAATTTAAGAGAGCATGAAAATAATGTGCATCGTGTACATTTATAAAATATTTAATATGTGAAATGTTTTCATGTGTGTGTGTGTGAGTGTGTGTATGTGTATGTGTTTGAGTGTATGTATGTGTGTGAGTGTGTGTATGTGTATGTGTTTGAGTGTATGTATGTGTGTGAGGGTGAGTGTATATGTGTGTGTGAGTGTGTGTGTGAGTGTGTGTGTGAGTGTGTGTTTGAGTGTGTGTTTGAGTGTGTGTGTGTTTGAGTGTGTGTGTGAGTGTGTGTTTGAGTGTGTGTGTGAGTGTGTGTGTGAGTGTGTGTGCTAGTGAGTTCCCAATTACCTTCTCTAGTTCTCTATAAGATTAGTAGCCTCATTAAAAGTGAAAATGTACACAGGTGATTAGGTAACTATAGGCATCAATAGTTACATTGGAACTTGACCAAGTATTTCACGATATGAGCTAAGCTAATTGGTTTCACAGAAACACTCACTAATGGAGGCCAGTTTGAGAGAAGTCTTGAGAGTATCAGGAAGAATTTCACCAAGGAAACAGATCATTAATGTGAGGGAGACCCTTGGTAGCAACTATTAAAAACAGGGTATAGGCAGAAATTTTGGTACTTCAGCCAAAACTGATTCTTGTTAATGATTAGCAGGAAAGTCACTCACATTTCAAAAGAGATGCTCCTGGTTTTGGCTCTGTCTGTTATTTATCCACTATTTTATACAAGGTTCATAAGAATACGGCATCTTATTCCTACCAATAATGGACTGCTATCACCTTATGGACTAAAATTATTACTTTCATAAATCCTGTCACCCCTTTTGTCACATCCTGACCCCTGCTTATGGCTCTTGCCTCATTCCTTGGCTTCTTTCTGTCATACCTTGTCACCCAACCCACAAACCATGCCTGTGATTCCTCAGGCAGAATTCTCTGTGCTGTTTGTTCAGGAGAAATCAAATGGTTAAGAGTGGAGTTTGCCTGTCTGCTCCCCAACCCATGCAGCTGCTCCCAGTGTGGCCTGTAGTGAGGTATTTTCTCTTTGTGCCTCAGTTTCCTGATTAGTCAACTGAGATCATTACAGGCATTTAATTTAACATGCTTCCAGAAATGAGTATTTAATGCAGAGTGAATCATAGTTTCTAAACATTCTCTGGGGCTGTAGTATACATTTAAGGGCTCTTCTGTCACATTTTGCATTTATTCCTATACTAATAAGCATATTTAGTTTGTATTTAAACATTCCTGATTCTACCTTATACATATGTAGGATATGGCGTAGTCATTTGATAGAGTACTTGAAAATGCAGAATACTCTATAACTTTTGGGAAGTTAGAGAAGATTTTGTATAAATTGTTTCTGTGTCCTAGAGACAGCATGGGTATCTGACAGTATGCCTCTCAATTATGTGTCAAATACCAGGGCATGGGAACTTGTTTCTTTGAAAAAAAACAAAACAAAACAAAAATACAAATAAAATTAAGAAAAACAAGCAAACATACGTAGCCAGAGACATGGTAGAGTGTTGCTGTAAAATTAAAATAAAAAACTGTCTTTTACCCTACACTAGATCTGACACTGTAGTGTATCAAGATATCTGGTAGATATCGTCATCTCAGTCAGCAAAGTGTTTCACCCGCTCTGCTCCATCCCATATCACACTGCCAATGGCTACTCTCTGAGCCTGGAAACAATCTCTCTACCTGTCAAGTTCCAAAGGCACGTTTCCACCATGCCAGACATACACATTTCAATTTCGTGGCGGGCTAGCACGTCTAGCCATCATACACTCTCTTGAACTTAAATCGCCACATTAACAATAACCTCTGATCCAACTGATAATATATAATTTGCTCATCTAGGCATACAAAGCCCTGTACACATCCATCCCTTAAGAATATCCATAACAACCTGTAAATGTGCAGAGAGAAATCATAACATCTGCCTCCATGTTCTCTCGACTGCTCCTCTTTTCTCTCTTCTTTTGGTCCTGTCTCCTCCCTGTCTCTAAAACTTTTCTCCTTCCCATCCTTCCTTCTCGTCCAATTTTAGGTCTCATTCTATCCTATACCAGCCTTCAACTGTATAATGACTTCATCCTACAGTAAAGTAAGTAACATCAATTGTGGTGCCTTCAAGAGGACCTGAGTTTGGATCTTATCACCAATGCAAAGAATCAGGTATAAAATAGTGCATACACCTGTTAACTCCATCTGTATGAATTGTTTGGACAGAAGTGTCACTGGGGTTTGTTGGCTACTAATCAAGCTTCAGGTACAATGGGAGACCTTGTCTCAAAGGAGCAGGGTATGGAATGATAGAGCAGGATACCAGATATCCTCTGGAATTTTATGGTAATTATTTCTAGTCAGAAATGCCAATCACCTTGCAGTTTTTTATGGTGGCTGTCACCTGCAGGGAAGGGGCTCCATGTTCTCAGTCTCCTATGTGTTGTCCATGACTCTAGAAGGATGAGAAAGGCTTTAAAATGCAGATAAGTGATTTCATAAGAATTAATGACACCCTTTGCTCCATTAACGAACTCTTCATTGTGTATCTTAGATTTTCTGAGGACTAGTTATTTGCTGTAATACACACCATAATGTGCGGAGGGCTAATTTCCGTTATCTGATTAACTGGTTACCAGTTGCTTCCCCAGGCATGTTGGTTTTTCTTTTCTACATATTCAGACTAAGATCTTTAGAGACTCCTCCTACTATAAGCCAGGTGCCACGGCCACGATGGAATTATTCATTCAAGAATTGTATTTGCATCTCACTACTTGACAGTTGTGAACAGCAACAAAACAAATAAAGAGGAGACAATTTACAAGGCATTTTTCCTCTTTTGATACTTGATTTGGTGTCACACATTGACTTCAAAGCCCTCAGTCTGAGGCACAGAATTCCCAAACACTCACTGTGTTTGTTTTCCTCAGCTCTTCTTGAGCTTTCCCCAACTTCCTACAGACACAGAACTGCATACAGTTTCGTTGCAAATAAATATTTATTGCAGTAATCCACTAGGGAAAATGTTAAGCAGCTGACAAAACATGCATCAGTTAAGCAAATGACCACCCACATTTAAATATGTACTTATGTATAAATGTGTATAAAATAAAGTCTACGATCTGACACGGTGTTTTTCTGCTCACTCAACAAATCAGTTGATATGTGTTGTGTGGTCACCTCGATTTTTCCTGCTAACTAGGCCAGGGTCTTATTATTCTGCCTGTGTTACTGCAATAGTTTATCAGACCCACTTGCCTACAGTTCTAACTCTCTTCGGTTAAGCATGGCCAATTGAATTCCTCACTTTCATCTCAGTCATTTCCTTGTTTAAAAACACTGACAGTGCTGATGCCATTTTATTCTTCGGAGAAACAAAGACCTGCAGCCCACATAAAACCAATGACAGTTCTATCAAGTGAAATGTGGGCAGACATGACATGCTCCTCCTCACACCTGGACCACAACCTCCTGTATGAAAAAGCACCAGGAACATCTGAAAATGATAAGTAACACTTACTTAGTGTATGTGATGTCCTAGGTACTATGATTATAAATTGTAAAAGAAGAGAGAAAAGCATCCTTTTCTCTTCTTTCACCTCCTCACTCAAACTGATGGGTGTGATTGAAGATGGGAGCAGCAAGGAAGTGAAACCAATAGAAACTCTGCTTAGCTTCACATCACAGGACTTCCTGCTCCTCTACTCCACTCATGCAGTGGGACTCAACATAGGAACGAAAACTCTCCTGTGAATACTGGGAGAATGTGGTGATATTTGCTAAAACGATTAACCCAATTGTTTCAATTAACCAGAATACCTAAATAAGCTTGCAAAGAGCGAGAGAGAGAGTCACAAGCCCAAGAGGCAGTGGCTCAGTGGTTGAGGACCTGTGTTGCTCTTCCAGAGGTCACTTTCTAGCACCCACATCAGACATCTCACAACGGTCTGTAAGTCTAGCTCCAGGGGATCCTAAAACATGGACCTTGATTGTGTCCCCCTATCTGTGACATACTCGTACAATCACACATAATGTGTACTTTATGATAAAAATAAATCTTAAAAAAATGGGATGAGACCCTTGATAGGTTATACTATCCCAAGTAGTTAGCCCTGAACACATATCCATGTGAGTAAGACTAACGGACTCAGTAGGTTGCATTTAAATGTGCGTGTAATATATAAGCATATAAGACATATATAAATGTGTGTATAAAATAGTACTTAAAGAAGAGACTAGAAATGCAAAGCATGTGGACAGGCACAGGAAGAATTTGAGTGGGGAGAAAGGGTTGGAAATGGTGTAAGTATCCATGAATAAATTCTTGAAAAATGTTAATTTTTAGTAATTATAATGTTGATACAAACCATTATTAACCAATACATTTGTGGGGGCAACATGTAGATATTACACTCTTGGTGTATAATTTTTGTTAGTTTTATGGTTAGTTTATTTAATCTAGTGATATTTTTATAACACTGTAAATAAATAGTTCTTACTTTTGCCTTGGAAGATTTGAAAATGGTGTCTCAGTAATGGTTTATTCATTTTACATACAACACCTACCATCTATGACAACTTAGGTACTCTAGTTATAAAATAGAAGACATAAATGACATTTTAATAAAGAAGATTAATATATATGTATCATAATCTCACAATTTCACCAATGGTACATTTGAAATTTATTTATTTATTTATTTATTTATTTATTTATTTATTTATTTATTTATTTTACATTTAGGTGACAACCTCAGGAACAGTGTCATTGCCCCAATTTCCCAAAGGATCAGAGTCTCATATTCTATTAAGGCATGAACATGAATTG
Source organism: Rattus norvegicus (assembly GCF_021556685.1). Taxonomy (NCBI): domain Eukaryota; kingdom Metazoa; phylum Chordata; class Mammalia; order Rodentia; family Muridae; genus Rattus; species Rattus norvegicus. The sequence goes on along the minus strand of NC_141544.1, from coordinate 63,427,290 downwards.
TTCTGTTGATGCTAGTGGAATAGTTTACTTTTACTTTTCCCTGTTATTGGTTTAGAAGGAAAGCTTCTATGTTACTGAATGCTAAGTAATGTAGAAAATCAGCATAGAACTTCCTTTGCTAGCATCATTACTTTAAGAACTCCTTGTATAGCCAGAATAATATGATGGCAATATCATTGTATCTCTGATATCTCCAGAAATTGAATTTTAAAAATCTGGATAAGTAGGTCAGAGATAAGTGAAGCAGACTATAGTGTGTGTGTGTGTGTGTGTGTGTGTGTGTGTGTGTGTGTGTATAAGATATATGTTTCTGAATGTTTGCCTGTGATAGTGTAAGAGTGCAGGTGCTCATGCCACCATGGGATGCTAGTAGAAGGCAGAGGTCCACCTTACATGTTGGTTCTCACTGTTTTTCTCTACTAGGCTAGTTGTCCCTCAGTCTTTAGGAGAGTCTCTTGACTTTGTGTCTTATCTCAGCATTGAAACACTAGAACTGCTGATGAGAACCACCATGCCTAGCTTTATTCAGGGCAGAGGATTCAAACTCAGATCTTTATGCTTACCAAACAGGTACTTTAACCATTGAGATATTTCCCCAGCCCCCAAAACAATATCTTTTTACGTGGTTTGCTCGCTCAACTAATTAGTGTTGCAATCCCACACCATCACACTTTACAGCAATCTGTCTCCCTCTGTCCACTAAGCTCTCTTTTTAACTGGTATTGGCCAATCCATCAGTTTCCCGGTTCAAAGATGCAAAGGAATTTCGATGTTTCATTTCAGATTTCTGCTTTGCTCCTTCCCCGCACCAATGATTCTCTCTTCTCATTCTATATAACTCAGAAACAAGAATTTGGGACTGACTCAGAGTTTATGTAAAACCAAAACCCTGGCTCCCAAGTCATCACTTCCGTCAGAACAACTGTTAAGCTCTTTGTCATAGCGTCTTTTCATAACCTTTCTGAGGTATGGAGAGACAGCATCACTGGAGATTGAGGCACATATAGGAAGTTCACGAGGGTGGAAAGGCAGTGAGGAAGCCTGGTGACTCACTGCTGAGGCTGACTCTAGAGTCAAGTCTGAAAGCTACAAGCACAAGCAGCTTTCCTGAGTTTAATGACAACATTTATTGGATTCCATTAGCTCTTTGTCTTCCGTACTTGCTGGAAAGGACCATGTGCCTTTGAATCTCCACACAAATTCAATTAATACAGCAAATGTGATTAACAAAGCGAATTCATGAAACGACACATAACTTGACGATTACTTTGGAAATGTAGGTTAAACCAGTTGATGTGTAGATATGATTGCTGTATAGTATAGATCCTAATTTATAAAATAAGAAAAAGGAAAGAATCAATAATGCGAACTAGGGCAGAAGGACAGAGAAGAGTGGGTAAAAGTCAATCAGTAAATAAAGAGGAAGGAAGAATTGGGAAACGGAGTGGGGGAATTGGATTTATACTGAGGAAAAAGCAGGCGCCATGGAAGACATTAAAATGCTACGGGAATCAGCCAGTAAACAATCAAGACTGTAGCCAATTGGCTTGCTGCTCCAGTAACAGGATGCTGTAAGGGTGTAGCACAGTAAACCACCGAGTCTCTCAGAGGGAAGCTGCTCTTTCGATAAGGAAGCACCGTTATTACATATTATTATTTTCCTTTCATGTTGGGCGGATGTTCCAGTGACAGTTGGAGACTCCTGTCAGCCAAATCGCTCCCATATGTTACATAATGCTGCTGCCGATTAAAATCCTGCAGAAGATTCGGCCGTATCTGGGACAATAGCAGTCTGAATTCAATTTATCAGTCTTCTGGGGAAGCAAAGATAATCAAATTTCCCCCTTCAGCAAGTTTGGGACCAAGCCATTCGCTGAGATGACAGTGGATGTGAGTTGCACACTTTTAGTCTGTACACCTGCTGCCTGTCGATCACACAGTTCTGATGCTTTGTGAGGGTTTTCTTCCCCTTCCTATTCACGTCTCTAGGACCTGCCATTGAAAGCCGTTTGCACTTTTTACAGAAGCTAGTTATAAGAACATGCATTAAAAATTATGGAGATCTGTAGGGAGATAAAGTTCTGGGTGAAGTAAGGAAACACACAGTCTTTAATCAGAAATCTGGATTTCAATGTATTTTTAAATTTTCAGTATATGGCTCAGATATGTTATTTAAGCCCTTGGAGTCATCGTCGTCGTCGTCTTCTTCTCCTTCTCCTTCTCCTTCTCCTTCTCCTTCTTCTTCTTCTTCATTATTATTATTATTATTATTATTATTATTATTATTGTTATTATTATTTTCATTGGTAAAATGAATAATGATATCAACATCAGAGAAGTACCTGTGGATTAAATTATACAGTATATGTTTGGCTCTGAATTCTGAAAAAAATCAAGGTAGTGAGAATTGAAAGAAATTTTTGGCAAAACCACATTATTCAAATCTCTGCCCTGGGATTTGATTTGATTTTTATCATGCCTTCTGGCAACCTGAGGAAATGCCCCTAAGCCAAACTGGTCTCCTTCGGAGAGCCTGTCGGAAATCCTAGCTATCAAAACAGGAAACTGTTTGAATGACTGGTTTGTACTGACCTACAACTGATGATAGGTCTCCTTGCGGGTACTCAGAAGTCTTAAAATGGTCCTTTCTGCCCCTTTGAGATTCATGTGTCATCTGCAGTATAGAAGGGACTTATCCAAGGATCTGAAGGTTATTTATATGAAATGTAATTTTTAGTAGGACAGAGTCCTGTCACTAGACTTCCAACTTCTAGAATAACCCCCTAGGCATCCATAGTTAATTGCACTTAGAGCTGGCAACTTGGCAGTTTTTCACAGAACTCTAGGCTGCCCAGCCTCCTCTGTGCTAATCAGAATGAGGCTCAGCTCCTTCTCCTACTGTACTGCTAGGAGCTAATGAAGAAAATATATGCTTTGAGTACTTTGGTGTCTACAGTTTGCTATTGTCAATTGTAAAGATTATTTATGTGGCAACTCTTCCCTTACCCCGTGCCAGATCTCTTTTTCCTGTGTGCATGTGCACACTTGTGTGTTTGTGTGCACGTGGCTGGAGGAGACGATTAGGAGGATTCATGTCAGGAAAGGTCATGAGAAGGAATTTGAAAAGTGGGAAAAAATAGATTCTTTTTTGACCCTTGTTATGGAGAAAGTCGGAAGACTTGTTTCTGCTTGTGAATCTGAAAGAGCAGAGGTGGGACTTAAATATTGCTCCCATTATTTTAGATTAAACAAAACAAAACATAAACAAATGGAAGATGAAATTAGAGTTCTGTTTCTGTCTCTCCCGTTGTGACACTGAAGAAATACAAGGTGTGGTGACATCAATATTGAGTTATCCTACAGAACAGAGTTCACTCCTGAGCATTTGAAATGTGGCTAATAGCTTCCAAGGAAATGACTGCTTTAAGATAATTTGAGTGGATTCAGATATTCAAAAGGACACAGGACTATATTTTTGAACACAAAACCTCAAAATTATATCAAACCTCTTTTTGGCTCTTCCCTCAGACAGGTTCTCATGATAGTGAATGGAAGCTTCTCACTTATTTGGGTACTTAGACATTATCTAGAGAAGCATAGAGACCTTGTCTTCAGCAGCATCAGTCACTGCAAACCAAAGGTCCCAATTGGCCTTGCTTAGTAGCTCATATCAAGGAAGAAGATGAACACTGATGAACCAGTTATGTGGAAATTAAAATAGAAGTTGATTGTGTGGGAAATGGCTGTTAAATAAAAATCATATAATGTCAGGAGTAAGTCTGGTGTTACTATGTATTCAAATGATAATTATTGACGCCCCAGAGTTGGTTGCAGTCTGGGTGAGCACATTTTCATGTGCACCAAATGATGTTGTATAAACTTTGCTTGCCAATCTTCTCTAACAGGTTAAATAAAAATGTCTGAAAGCCAAGTTATTTGGGAGAATAGAGGTAGGAAGGGCTCCAGGTATAGGGCTGGGAATCACAGGTAGTGACCATGAGAGAGAAGAGAGGAGAGAGAAAGAGGAGGAAGATGGAGAGAAAAAGAGGTCTCCATTAGATGGGATTGTACAGGAGCAGGGAGAGAAGCGCATCCTGAGTATAGACTGGTGGAGCAGAAATAACCTGGGCAAGACTCAAAAAGCAAGTAACTTGGGGAGCACAGCTGAGAAATAGCCTGTCTAGTATAAAAATAGTTTAGGGGTTATCACCCAATCATTGTGCTAAAACCAATTAAGTAAATCAATAAGATTGACTTGATTGGAGGGGGGGGTGGGCTGGCTGGGTTATAATAAGAATTAATAGAGTTATTAGATATTGTACAACAACAATTTGAGGCCATTATTTTAGACCCAGCTTCTGAGTTAGCCCCCTGGAAAACATGTTACACATCCACAAAGAGCCACTCGCACTTAAGCTCCACAGGATCAGCTAAACAAACTAAGTTGCCATTTGTCCTTCTAGGAAATCAGGAGAGAGATAAAAACAACAAAGAACCTAATGGGCCAATTTTTATCACTATCACGATGAAGATATTTCTTTTTTTTTAACTTCTTTTTATTCTTTTTTTTTTAATTAACTTGAGTATTTATTTACATTTCGAATGTTATTCCCTTTCCCGGTTTCCGGGCAAACATCCCCCTAACCCCTCCCCCTCCCCCTCTATCTGGGTGTTCCCCTCCCCATCCTGCCCTCATTACCGCCCTCCCCCCAACAACTACGTTCACTCGGGGTTCAGTCTTGGCAGGACCAAGGGCTTCCCCTTCCACTGGTGCTCTTACTAGGCTATTCATTGCTACCTATGAGGTTGGAGCCCAGGGTCAGTCCACGTATAGTCTTTGGGTAGTGGCTTAGTCCCTGGAAGCTCTGGTTGGTTGGCATTGTTGTGATGAAGATATTTCTAAATAGTAAGTTATTCATTTATCATTACTTATTGTTCAGCCTTATGCAAGCCAAGAGAATTTGACATGACCAGTTCATTTATAGGCTCTTGCTTCAAGTTCCTTCTTTCCTTGGCTGGAAACCTCTCCCTCCTGCTCTGAGCCTTAGAACACTTACTCTGTTTTTAGGAACCTTACATTGCTCACTTCTCCAATAAAATCAAAGCCAGATCTTGGATTATTTTCTTTCTTTCCTTCCTTCTTTCTTTCTTTCTTTCTTTCTTTCTTTCTTCCCCCCCCCTCTCTCTCTCTCTCTCTCTCTCTCTCTCTCTCTCTCTCTCTCTCTCTTTCTTGTAATTTTGCCTTCTGGCTGTTCCAAAGGAGTAATATGTCAAGGGGCAGATAGACATGCATACCCCTTGGTGAATAATTGGAATCCTGTTCCTACAGCACAGATGATTTGTCACCTGAAGTCCTAGTAGGACACTAGCAGTAACCAAGAAGGTAAATAAGACTGTCCTCACAGCATAGGTTACTACAGCACCGAGACATAGGGAAGAGTGAGCAAGTCAGAGGAGAGTCTGAAAGCATGGTCAATAGTGCATGTTACATGATTGATACAGCTTATATTTACTTTCATGAGAGCACAACACACAATAGGAGCATTACAAAAAGTGTAGGAGGCTGAGGAAGAAAAGGAACAAGTAGAAGTGGGAGCTAAACACAGGAACCGATACTGTACTGTGTAGACAACAAACTCTGCATTCAGAATCTGTTTCCTAAAGCTGAGGAATTATTTGGATTGTGCATGTAAGACCTTGGAATTATTTTTTAGTACAACGTAGTTGTCCTCTAACACACCAGAAGAGGGCATCAGATCCCATTACATATGGTTGTGAGCCACCATCTGGTTGCTGGGGATTGAACTCAGGACTCTTGGAAGAACAGTCAGTGCTCTTAACAGCTGAGCCATCTCTCCAGCCCCTAAACTTTGAATTTTTAAGCTATCATTTTGCATGTTCATGACCATGTGAGTGCTCATACATCCACACAGACACACACACACACACACACACACACACACATATATATATATGCTTACAAACATGTATATGTGTGTTCATGTGCATAGTCATAAATCTTTTAATTAAGATACAATTTTTATAAACATTAATGATATTGATGGTGTGAAGAGACATGATGGACCTAGGGTATCTTTTAGAACCGTAAAATTGCATTATCTGAAACTTTTGTAGTTAGGTAAACTCGTTATCATGAATTTTAGAAATTTATAAGGAACTCTATGGATCTAGATTAATACTGAGCTACTATAAAGCAACACAGAATGCCAACTGTGGAATACATTAATGGCTTCAGACCAGCTTTGTGTATCAGGGTTCTCCAACCTCACATTTTTCGTACTGCTTATCACCTCATTTCCATACATTGCCACAGTCTAATAGTTTAAAAAAGCTTAATTTTGAGCATGGGCAGGGACCTCAATTTTTAAGATGTGCTTTTCAAATCAGCTGTTTTCATGGGCTAAGGCCACAAAGGTCATCTTTCCTAAAAATCCTAATTCCATAACATTTCAAGTTCTGCCAGCATTTCAGCCTCATGTGTCCATTAATTGACCTTAATCCTTGCTTATTAGATGATTACATATTCTTTGAAAATTGTGATAGAATGTTTAAAGGCTGCTGTTTTGGGAGTGGGTGGGTGGGGCAGAGGAGAGGAGAAGTATAGTAAAAAGACTAGCTTAAAATGTGACCTTGGGACTATACATGGACTGACCCTGGACTCTGACCTCATAGGTAGCAATGAATATTCTAGTAAGATCACCAGTGGAAGGGGAAGCCCTTGGTCCTGCTAAGACTGAACCCCCAGTGAACTAGACTGTTGGGGGGAGGGCGGCAACGGGGGGGAGGATGGGGAGGGGAACACCCATAAAGAAGGGGAGGGGGAGGGATTACGGGGATGTTTGCCCGGAAACCGGGAAAGGGAATAACATTCGAAATGTAAATAAGAAACACTCAAGTTAATAAAAAAAAAGGGGGGGTTGGGGATTTAGCTCAATGGTAGAGCGCTTGCCTAGGAAGCGCAAGGTCCTGGGTTCGGTCCTCAGCTCCGAAAAAAAAAAAGAACCAAAAAAAATGTGACCTTGGTGTGACACAACCCCAAATCTTTATTGACAGTAAAGAAGACCATAAATATAATAAGAGGGCAAAGCGTTGTCTAATGCGAGCTGACCTTGGTTACTGAACATTGGGTAATATGATCAAAAGTTGTGGGTGGGTAGGATATTCAAGCACCTTTTCAATGAATTAGCGATCCAGAGCTTATCAGTTGCAATCCAATGGCCCCAACTTCTCCTCTTACAGAAAAGTATCAAGATTACAAGTAGACAAATTGTGGTGTGACTGGCAAGGTTGGTGTGTATCCTTCTAGTGGTCTGTCTTAGTATGACTTAGGTAGACCTTACTATGCTCTTTTGGTAACTCTAGTAGAAATAGTCGCTAATGGAAGCTGAGTGATTAAAAGACCAGAAGAGATGGTAGGTTATCACCTAAAGGTTGTTTGGACCAATAATTCTGATGAGCAACCTGTATCTGTTAACAAGCCTAAAACCTCAAGGGCAACCATTTTGTATCTGTAGGCTACTGGGATTATGACTGCCGCGTGCTGTTTGTTTCAATATTTGAGGGCTGCTGCAGTATAAGAATCAACTCTTCTGCCAGGAGGCACATCATGGATTCAAAAAGGATTTTGGTTTCCCTGTTTAGAGCATTCCCCACTTTCCTCAGATACAAACCTCAAACTGAGGGAAGTGGTTTTCATCCTCTCCATTTCATTAGTCTAAAACCGTGAAGAGAAATTTAAAATTGTAAACTTGCTGTGAACATCTTAGGGGATCAAACACGTCTAAGGCAGAATTTACAGCATGGAGCGCTAGGACAAGCCAGATTCTTAGATCGAGGTTCCTTTTCTTAGATTTGTTTGCTAAGGGAAAACTACAGCAATTGCCATGACTTCTGAAAACCTGAGCTCAGCATTTGAGAGCATTTAGTATTTAGCCAAGTGGCAGAGCAGCAAACTCATTTTGAGTAAGATATTTAGAGAAGTAAGTAGTGCCATATGTCATCAGCTGGCGACATTTAACTTGCAAATCACATGTTGGGGAGAGCTGGCTGGAAGCAGATGGCTTAACTCTTCAAGGCTACAGACCCCTAACTATCCTTTCCCATTTTGGTCTTAAAAAGAACTAATTATAAACTTTTTTCCATCATGGTCAAAGTAATTATAAACAAGTGTTTTATCTCACAGGAGACTGATCTGTGTTTAATCAGCCTATTGTCCCCAATCCCTTTGTTTTCAAGTATTCAAGAAACCCTTTCACAGATAGTTTATTCAAACTAGATATTCCTAATTTTTAATCTTAAATCTCATGAGATTATTTTTAGGTCAAATATAAGCTATTCATTTATCAATATGGACAGTGGTTCTCAACCTTCCTAGTGCTGTGAACCCTTTACTACAGTTCCTCATGTTGTGTTGACCCCAAATGATAAAACTATTGTGTTGCTACCTCTTCATAACTGTAATTTTGTTACTGTTATGAGTCAGGATGTAAATATCTATGTTTTCTGATGGTCTTAGGAAGCTCCTGTGAAAGGGTCATTCTATGATCCTGAAAGAGCGTACCCCCAAACGGGGAGCCGCGTCTCTTGCTCCAATCGTGAGGTGGGGTGCCCCCAGGAATCACGAGTAGCTGGTCTTGATGTAACAGCAAGAGGTAGCTTTATTAACGAGATCCTTATTAGCGGGATCCCGGGTCGATACGTATCTCACACAGGAGACAGAGGAATCAACCCCGAGCTTCCAAACTCGGGGGTTTATATAGGGGAGGTTAGGGGCATTCGCGCAGTTACACATGATTGGTCATTTCAAATGGTGCACAGTTTCTTTCAGCTCGAAATTACATCAGCAAGGAGTACGTGCTATCTAGCAGCTCAGCAGTGCAGGTAGGGTGGCTCATCTCACTCAGGGGGATGACTCACTTCTGCGGAGTGAAGGAAGGGGAGGGGGTGGCTACGGATGGTCAGTGTTCTTGGGGATGGTAGCTGGTCCGGCAAGTCCTATCTCTGGGTCTCCCTCAGGCACGTCCGGCCCTGCACATCCGGACTCTGACAATGAGTAACCTTTTTAAAACTCTAGTTCTACATTTGAGTAACCTTTTAAAAACTCTAGTTCTACAATCCACAGATTGAGAACCCCTGATTTAGGACACAAATTATCCCAAATAACATAACTGTTAACATGCAATTGCACTACTAACCTGATTTCACTACTTTTACTAAATAATTACCACTGTGAACAGGATCTTATCATATCTAATTTCAAAGTCTCTATCATATGGCAGCACAATTAATGTCAGAGCATAGACATGCATTTTCTCAATTTGTCTGCCATTCCGCAGGAGTATACTAAGGCTGATGTTACTACTCCATCTCTCTGTATGTGCTTGAAAGGAAGTCATCCATGCACGCGAAAGATCCAGAATATTTTGATGGATAAAAGATAAGTTATGTGCTCAATGCTTGGAGTAGCTTTGATGATTTGTCTCAAAAAACTTTGCCATCATTACATTGGTTCTCTTTCATTCAAAAATTTGTATCGCAAATTAATAAATTATAATTTTGTATATTTACAAGAAGAATTCAGTGATAAGTCTGATGTAGTGGTTCATGCCTGTAGTCCTAACATGCAGGAGGCTGAGGCAGAGGATCACCTTTTTGAGAGTCTAGGATACATGGAAAGACTCTGACTCAAGAAACTTAAAACAAACCCAAATCTAACTCAAAAGAACTAAAATCCAACCAACGAACCAACCAACCAAACAAGCAAACCAAAAACCAGATATTAGGATATTTTATGACATGTGGAATGATTAATTCAAGTTAAATACCATGTGCCTCACTTCTCATATTTATATATTTGTAGTGAGGACATTTGAATGTAGAAAATTCAAAAAACGTAGCTGCTCCCTATAAAGCTGATAAGAACAGATACTACACTTGATCTTAGCCAAAAGGCCGAGAAGCGATGCTCCCTATAAAACAATAGTTCTCTGCTTTATATAGAACTATCTTCCCAACATGCAAAAGAGCTGCATGTTTTAATGGCTTCAAAAACCTTCAGAAAGAAAAATTGTTATCTTCCGGCTTGTAGCTGGGACATAAAACGCTGAAAAGAGTGTCATTCCTTTCCTCTCAATAAAGAGATGGAGAATCTGCCAATTACCAGTTGTCCTTGGACTCTTCAGAACTGAGACATCCAACTAAATTAAATTATATAAAATGATGTTCACATGAAAAGAGAGCAGATGAGCATATTTTTCCTGATCTTGATGCCAGTCTCACTAAAATCTCAACAGAAGAATCCAAATGAAGGTGCTTTGAGAAGGTGCTAAATGCTGGATTTGGTTCTTACATGGGTGTGCAGACAGCAGCTGCACTCTGTCCACAGACCTCACTGGATGCTTCCAAGGCAGCTCAAGAGAAAGATAGGATTGGATTGTTTGTATGGGCTGGGCAGTGATGGGCATAGTAGAAGAAGAAAGCAGAAAGCCTCATCTATTACCGTCTCCTTTGTCTTCTCCATAAAGTAAACTAGTTAAGCATCTGTAGGAAGGACACTGTCAAGCATAGAAGTAAAGAAAACAATCTTCTGCCTATGGAGGAGAGAGAGAATGCATGTTGAGGCCAGAGCATCGGGAACACAGCATAATTACCGCAAAGTCTATGTCCCATGAACTGAAGCCACAGTGCCCACCTCCAGCTGAGGTCACCCACAGCTGAGGTCGCACCCACAACTACAATAGCCTTTCTGTCATCCTTTTCCCAACCTGTCCTACTAGGCTGGCAAATAACCTGTGGGAGTTGACAGACTCATAAGAATTGAAGAAGGGGCAGTAGAGAGGGAGTGTTTTCCTTAGGCAAAAAACGCAGCATGAAAGTGAACAATATTGACCAAAAAAAAGTCATCTGAAGCATTGTGCCCCACATACCACCCCAGACAGCAACAGAGGGATGCCAGAAGGCACCCGCAGCACGCAAAGGGAGATGTGAGATCAGCATAAATCTTCAGAGCAGGAAGGGAAAAGCTGTGTATAGTTACCCAGCCTATACACAAGCTTCATTAATATTGTTCTCATCCTCAGAAGATCTGCAAGCTTTGTATAAAATACAGACAGAGAAGAATAAAGCCAATAGTAAAATATCAATACTATGAAGAATAAAAATAGTGAAGAGAATTGGTAGCCCTTCTGAAATGGATGCTGGGATTCTATTAGAAAGGGATCTTAAGGTACCCCAAGCATCTGAGCAAGACTGGAGGAAAATCTGGATTACACGACTGAACAATGAAAACGGTGGTGACGGGACCATAGTCAAACCCAGGTCCCCTGGTTTGTTACGCAAACCGTCTACCCACTGAACCATAGCACCAAACTCCTGATCTTCTTGCAGGGATAACAGGCCTCTGTGCCACTGCCCTGGTTTGGGTGGTGCAGAGAAAGCAACAAGGTTCTTTGGTATGCTAGTCTGGCACCTTACCCACTGAGTTTCCCTACATTGTCTAGAATAGTAGCTTTTCTTATTGTGCTTTTCAATGAATTCCTATTTAGCCTTTTATTCTCTGTGGCATAATCAAATACAGCACAGTGAAATCCAGCAGGAGCTGACCTACATTTTAAGATAGCCCTCCTCTTTGGAATTGAGAATTTTTACATCCTAGATATATTCACAGCTTCAAATTTTGTGTGTCATTTGTCATATCAGAGACAAAGGACAGCAATAGCCTGTGGTGTCATCCTAGGAAGATGTGAACAGATCTGACTACATCAGAGAAGACACCGATGACAGACTAAAGACAGCATTCCATCCAGTAACAGATTGGAAAAATAATTCCTCTACAATATTTTCTTGGTGACTCGGGTCACCAAGTCACTGGGGTGACTGTCAGGAGTGTGGGTGAATGGTTACATACATGGGTGACTCAAAGGCAGCAAACAACCTCACAGGAAAGCCCCCCTCCTCACAAATAATGACTCATGCATGCTTAGTCCTAGGAGTTCAGTGCCCAACTGTCAGGTAGCTCTACTGGAGAGTGTTTTCTTCCTAGCAACTGTTCACAGCTTTCATAAACACACAAAGGAGCCCTAGGAACCTTGTAACTTTCTCAGCTTCACAAATGCCCTAAGTTCCATTAGCTCTCTAAGTCTTAGGTGCCTCTCTCCAGCAGGGAATTGCTTCCATTTGGAGGAAATAGCTACCGGATAGAGCCAACAGTGAGAATATTCTAACTTTCTGGTGCCTATGGCTCAGATCAAAACATCCAGAAAACCAAGGTCTGTCTTCGCACATAAAGGGTGTGTGTGACTCACTATTTCACTTCCCTGCTCTTCCTATCCCAGGAATGGCCTTCAGAGATCAAATGACCAACATGTCTGTGTGCCAGTATCCCAGTGATGTGGGTACAACCATCCTTAAATCATGGGACACTTTATTTACCTTGGGCTTCCTCCTGATTTTCTAGTTGTTGCTTAAGAGCATTACTGGTTTTTACAAGTAGCTCTGTGTTAGCTGCATTCATGATGATCCAATTTGCCACATCCAGAACCACAGGGATCCTTTGCTTTGTGCTTTATCTCCATTTCCTTTAAGAATGTAGGCTGAGGGCTGCTCTCTTCTTGGGGGTTGGGGGCGGTGTGGACAGGGGAGTGGATCTGGGGGAGAGGAAAACTGGAAGGAGTAAAGGAGGGGAAGATGCAGTAGGGGTATACTGTGTGAGGGAAGGACGAATGAAACAGAATGTATGCTGAGTGAAATATTTTTTGGATGATTTTCTAATAAATTTCTAAAGCTTTGTAAAGTACATGGCACCTGGTAGGGACTAACAATATGAAGTAAACAGCTCAATTCAAAACAATGAAAGCACGATTTAAAGATTTTGTTTTCTCTCCAGATGCCGACTGACATGTGTTATAATTTTTACGTCAGCCCACGTATCGGTTGGTAAATATTTGTCAGTAAAAGCTTTGCTGAGTTTCAGTGGGTGTGTTTTTTTTAAAAGTACAGGTACGTTTTCAGCTCCAGATAGAAGTAAATGCATTTGTGCTCCTCGTGTTTGAAAACAGTTAAAATAAGGATATAGACTATTTGTAAGAGCAGGCTTTCTCTTTCTCTTGTACAGCACTGTAATGCTTGCACATTCTTCCTGTGATCAGAAAAGAGTGCTCATTTTATAACATGCTATAAACTCAGCCTTTATAGGAAGTCTCCTGAGTCCTTTACCTGGTGACTTAGCTCTACTCTGTCTCCTCAGCTCTGGATAGATTTGTTCTTCTACCATAGAAATTTTGACGTTGCCTGTAGCTGCTTGTTTGCAGGCCTGGGTTCCTTACCTGACTGATGAGCTCATTTCATCATCAACACTGAATTCTTTGTACTTAGCATATGAACAGGAAGACAGAGGCAGCTCAGAATATTGTGTTCAGATGCTATATTAAGCCTACCTACTGTAAAAGGGTATGTATTCAAGAATGATACCACATTAAACTCTTGGAACTTTAGTTAGCAATTTTCTGAGCATACACGCTATTAGAACAACAGAAAGCCTCACCCATAGACACTGAAAACTATTCTGTTATTCTTACACACTTTGAAATCCTCAGAATCAGCCTTAGCTTCCAGAGATGTCACCAACAGGTCAACATCTTCCTTTTCCTAAAGCTTCTCTGGCTATTCTTAGGTCCCATGCATCTGTTTTTTAACCTCATCTCTGCAGTTATGACAGAAATGCTCAATGGCTGGGCTAACAGCCATTTGTCAGTTCATCAATGCCCCAAACATGCTATGACATACAACTTTACTATCATCCTTACTTCTTTACCTTTGCTTTCCTGGTAGAACATTATCTTGGTGAGTTGATAACCCTCATGATGGAGTAGGAAAAAAATGTATTGCAATGCTAACTCCAGGTGTTTGTTCTTTATAGTCGTGTGACCTGGAGTAAGAGATCCTCTCTCCAGATGCTGTACAGTCATGTGTAAAATTGAAGATTTAAATAATGCCTTTCTTGCATGGTTTGTGTTGGAATAAGGTGTCTATTTTTGCTTGCTAGCATTTGTCAATGTGACACAAACAAGAGTCATGTTGGAAGAGGGAACCTTAACTGAGAAAATGCTTCCATCAAATTGACCTGTAGGCAAATCTCTGGGGTATCTTCTTGATAAGGGATTGATGTGGGAGGGTCAAAACTGTTGTGGCTGGGGTTACCTCTGGGCACATAGTTCTGGGTTGGATATAAAAGCAGGTGGAACAAGCCATGGGGAACAAGCTTATAAAAAGCAATCCTCCATGGCTTCTGCATCAGTCCCTGCCTCTAGGTTCCTGACTTACGTTCCTGACCTGCCTTCCGTCAGTTCTGGAGTCTAACCTGAGATGAGTGAAATAAAACCTTTTTTTTTTCCAATTTGCTTTTGGTCATGGGTTTCCCATAGTGATAGAAAAGTAACCAAGAAAATACTGTATACAAATCGCAACAGTACTGGATGACAAATGTCATAAATAACAGTTGTTACTATTAGTTTTAACATTATTTCAGATCATGTAATAGCATTCCTTGCCCCTAGTACTTCTTCAAAGGAAACAAAATTTATACTTCTGTATCCTGCAGAGAAATCGGTGGTGGGCTAAGGTGAAAGCTTTTTCTTTCTATGCTTATTCTCGGCCATGATTGAGGGAGAGGTAATTTATTAGCAACATTTTATTCCTAATATGTGCAGCTTGACTTCTTCCCACATTTGAGATCAGGTTTGTGCACTGGGCATATGATTTTCTCATTGTGCTCTTCAACCTACTTCTATGCATAAGACGTGCAGTAGCCTGACCATGTTAATATTTAATTCAGGATGAGGTATAAACAATAAGCTACCATAAGCTTTATGAGTATTGCGATCATTTTTGTCTCCATGCCTTTCGTTCTTATCTATCTGTTAAACAAAAAGATAAAAAGGGCTTTTTATTTGTTCTCCAACTCCTCCAATTTTTTTTATTTTCTGAATCACTAGTGTGTCTCTCAGCCATGTTAACTTCAGTTATCACCGTGAAATTCTTTTATATTTTAAGGCTCAGATATTTTTCTCCATATGTTGGCTTCTTCCTTTGCAGTCCATGGCCATTGTCCATGCTGGACAACTTCCACAAGTGCTTTTGGCTCTGTCCCCATAACAGCTGCCAGGTTGATATGAAATATCATGCTGCCCAAGACAAACCTCAGGGTTCACGGCTGCCACTTTTAGTGTTGCCATGACAGCCATAGATGATCAGAAACAAGGATGATGCCTTCTTTAAGAAGTGCCATCTTAAAGCTTGAAGGGGCTCGAGACCCCATATGTACAACAATGCCAACCAACCAGAGCTTCCAGGGACTAAGCCACCACCCAAAGACTATACATGGACTGACCCTGGGCTCCAACCTCATAGGTAGCAATGAATAGCCTAGTAAGAGCACCAGTGGAAGGGGGAAGCCCTGGGTCCTGCCAAGACTGAACCCCCAATGAACGTGATTGTTGGGGGGAGGGCGGCAGTGGGGGGAGGATGGGGAGGGGAACACCCATAAGGAAGGGGAGGGGGAGGGGTTAGGGGGATGTTGGCCTGTAAACCGGGAAAGGGAATAACAATCGAAATGTAAATAAGAAATACTCAAGTTAATAAAAAAAAAAAAGTGGGGCTGGAGAGTTGGCTCAGCGGTTAAGAGCACTGACTGCTCTTCCAAAGGTCCTGAGTTCAATTCCCAGCAACCACATGGTGGCTCACAACCATCTATAATGAGATCTGGGGTCATCTTCTGGCCTGCAGGCACACATGCAGACAGAAAGCTGTATGGATGTACATAATAAATAAACAAATATTTAAAAAAAACAAAAAAAAGTGCCATCTTTCAGTTCTGAGACTGTGATTGGAAATGGTGAGCTCTACTCTGCTACAGATGGGAGACACCTCTGTAAATATTCAGGGCGTTCTATGTCTCACCTACCCATGTCACAGGAATGCTCATTTCTATCTCCATGTAGCTTTCCCCCTATTGGAGTTCCTTCTTGAGAGCAGTGCTGTTACAGTGTATTCACAATCCTCTTCTTGAGTGAAATAACCTTCAACTCTAGGTTGAACTGACAGCTGTTGAAAAAAGACCTTGGTCAGGGATGGTGAAACTGAGAGGAAAAACATATTGTCAGCCATGAAGGAATTTACTGGCTCATGTTTTGTCCAAACAGCTGGAATGTTTTCAGTTTTGAACTTGGCAGACATCACATTAAATGTGCTTTGCCAAAAACTATGGCTCATTTGCCTCGTCGTTCCTCACTATCAGTTTGAAAAGAAGGAAGGGTCAAGTGGAAAACTAAAATAGGGTCAATGTAGAGTTGAACATCTAGGATTACTTAGCATCAACAGGAAGTGTTCTGGGGAGATTTTTGTGGCTAGCTTTTTAGGTATGTAGGATGAATGTGTACATGCGTGCGTGCGTGTGTGTGTGTGTGTGCATGTGTGTGTGCATGTGCGTGTGCCTATGTGTGTGCGTGTTAAACCAGCCGTAAGTTTTAACTGTAGGAATTCATGAATTCAATAATTTACGATAGCTCAGTAACCCCCAATGAGATTTCTGGTTGAGTGACATCAATCTGCACATGCAGCTTTATAACTCTGCTATGTTATTTATGTTCTCTTCTTGGATTTCATATCAAACAACAAATATTCTTTTAAAATTGCATTGTTCTGTTTCATTTAAAAAATGAGCAGTTGTTATGTTTTGAACTAAGAATACCTATTTTTCCTGGCAGTAGTGCATTTTATTGAAACTGGACCTGATGTGTGTGTCATTCTGGTAGTCTATTTCATTAAACTGACTTCCTGTGCCTTTCCACTCCACGTCCCTTTGCATTTTACCACTGGTGGAAGAAGGGTCAATATGTAGACTACATGCACTTTTCTGGTTTCAAATTTCTGGGTGCATAGCTTCCTAGAATATGAACCGCCTATTCTGTTGGTATAAAAGGAAGGTTGCCACTCTACGAGTGTAACACTCCAGTCTTTCACCTGAGGTATCAGTTTATCACTTCCTCCCTGCTTCTTCTTATTGTTCCTCTATGGGAGCCTATGATTTTGCTTCAATGTGATTTGGGGAGCATATTATGAACTTTAGTATCCATGAGAATGATTTCAGTGTACTTGTAGCTGATTTAACTTTTAAAATTACTCCCCCTTCCTTGCCAGATAGTTGTGAATGGACTGCAAACATTCCTTATGAAGTCTTTGAGCAAAGTGTACAGGGTTTGATTTACCACCTAGTTAGAAGTTCGAGGGAGCGGTAGCAACGTATTTATCAAATTTCCAGTGACCAGTGTCGTCAGAGGCAGAGGAAAGAGGCCAGTCTTCTGCATGACTTCCTCGCTATGACAGTGCTCTTGTCCTATTGTCATCATCATAGGTCTAGATTGTTGCATTCTCACCAGTGTGCGTGGGTGGTGACCTACGCAGGACAGCAGATTGCCACACCACCATATTTAGACTCAGGCTACTCCTTCAGTTGTTCCTATTACCTGAGAGAGTCTTCAACTTCTGGATGTCCACATACGCATTATGTTTAAAGCTAGGCACTGTCTGTATTAGGCTGGTCCATGACCAATATGGAGCTCCAACTGTCATTTACACTACAGGAATATATATATATATATATATATATATATATATATATATATATATATTATAGGCTGGAATTTAAAGTAGCATTCTGGTGTCTTTTTTTTTTTAACTTGTCTTATCTCATCTGCTCCCTCTCCTCTACTCAATACAAAGGAATGATTCCACTTTATTTTCATTTGTAATTGATCTACAAAATACATCCTAATACCTTTATTTCATAGATGAGGAAACTGAGGCAGCAGTACAACACAAAGTCAACACAATAGCTCCAGACCTGTGTAGTGTTTCTTTTCATCAATAGACTTCATGCTTGAATTGGATAAAAATAAAGTTATTCATTGTCTAGGGTATGACAGTCCACCAATGTATCTATCATACAATCCTATAATATGGCTCACTGGATTATAAGAAAATAATGATGTTTGGATTTTTAGGACTCCAGAGTAAATGATCATTTTGCTAAATATAACTCTATATAGTTTAGAGGCCAAAAGGAGCTTATGAAGATACGTATTTAAAGTAGTAACCATTTCCCATTTTATAAAAGCATCCATAACAAAGGCAGCTGCAGAAAGGAGAATAATCTGAGGCTCTGAAAGGTTCGGCTGTGCGCTGACATTTTATTTTCTTTTCTTTTCATTCTGCATCACCAAATGCCTGACTTAAGGGGGAAAGTCAAAAAAAGATGGAAAGCACCAGAACTTTATATCCCTGACAGAAACCCCATTGTGTTAAGCAGAGTGGATTGAATAAATAACTTTGTATATTCAGCACCTCAATTATTAACCAAATCCACAAAAACCTAGTCTGTCAAATGAACCACTTGCTGTGGCTCTGGAGTGTATGTATATTTAGATATCTGTTTTCCTTTTTCTTTTTTTTTTCCTCTTTTCCTTTTTGCTTTTATAGAACATTAGTAAAGCAACATCAATGGTTGCTGTCAGTGTTTGAATAATGTGCACATGTGTACATTTTAATTATTTATATTAATTATATTCCTCACTCAGCATGTCAAACAAGTTATTGAAATTATAATCAAGACATTGCTACAATTGCATCAGGTAGACTGTGGTTGTTAGCCCCGAATGATTGAGAGGTGTTAAGGTATGTTATAAAGTTTTGTTTTTCTCCTTGATTTATAAGCCCATCTTTTGTTCTTTTATTTTTCTCTTAAAGGCGTGTTAGGTTGTGGCACGAAGACGCTTTTGCTGTGGTGGTTGTAAGCTAGATGCTGTTTTCAGTCACACTACCTGGCTTTTCATGGAATCCAGATTCACTGCAAATGGAGACTGATGCTTTCCCTTTTTGTTTCCACGTCTGGCTTCCCTGACGCATGTGGAAGAGCAAAGGACTAGGCTTCAGGAAAGACTGACTTTGGTCTTGCAAATACCATGATGGTAAGATGTAAGACTCACAGTAGGCTCTTTGGAGAGATGAATTCAGTGGAGACAATAAAACCTCTGATAAGACTCTCCTAATGGCAGAGTTGTCTCAGCACCTGCTATGACTGACAGCCCAAATGAAGGTCCTTTGCGAGTTCTCGGGTACATGTGCAAGGTGGTGCTTTGAATGAAAATGGCCTCCAAAGGCTCATAGGGAGTGGCATTATTAGGCCTCCTTGTATTAGGTATGGGCTTATTAGAAGAAGCATGTCACTAGGGGGTGAGCTTTTAGGTTTCTGAAGCTCTACTGTCTCAGTCTCTTTCTGCTGCCTACTGATGTAGGTGTAGAATTCTCAGCTCCCTCTCCAGCATCCTCTCTGCCTGCATGCTGCCATGCTCACTGCCATAATGAGGAAGGAATAAATCTCTGAACTGTAAACCAGCCCCAATTAAATGTTTCCCTTAATAAGAATTTCCTTGACATGGTGGGTGGCTCTTTACGGATGCTGCCTAAGACATGCAATCACGAGCTTTCTGAAAAGAAATGTCGTGACCATTTGATTCACTGGCTGGAGTCAAGTGAACTGTTGATTTTTGTCTACACATTGGAAGGACATCCAGTTGCCCTATCCATGCTGAGCTCAGCATGTAATCTAGTAGCCACAGGCATGGTACACTAAGCCAATTTGGGTCACTATGCCCTGTCTCTGAGGCAATTGCAAGAGTTCCATCTGGACAGAGATAAAACAAATTATCGTTAGCTTGATTTTCATATTTTTTTAAAAAGCCTTCTATAGATAGAGACAGTTGATATTGGCTTTTAAGAGACACATCTGGTATGTTTTGGGCTCAAAGCCAGATATTTCTGCTGTTGAGTGTTTGTATCATTTTGCAGGCTTTGGTATTTTGAAATTACTATGTATCAGATAAAACTGACTTTCCAAAAGTTTGAGGAAGAATCTTTTGCTGAAATGCAGCTTGGTATTTTCAGTCCAGTGTTGCAGATGACATCATAAGGAAGGAACGGTGAAGTAGCTAATTCAAGGATGCTCGTTCGCTCTTAAACAGAGCCCTATCATGACTCAACTTTCCATCACCTACCCTTTCCTTCACTGAACAATGACTTCAAGGATCCTGAAGGCATTCCAAAGTAAACTGTTATGCTATTCCACTTAAAACAGATGTAAGGGGCGTTTAGTTATGTATTGTCACTCCTAATTTTAACTTGGCACAAGGCTGCCCAGAATAAAAGCTAAATATGTCCGTGTCCCTTTCAGTTATGTGCAACTGAAATAAACTTTCATGCTGCTATGGAGAAGACATAATGTGTACACCATGATCACAGGGAAGGCAAAACCTACCATT
Organism: Rattus norvegicus; assembly: GCF_021556685.1. Taxonomy (NCBI): domain Eukaryota; kingdom Metazoa; phylum Chordata; class Mammalia; order Rodentia; family Muridae; genus Rattus; species Rattus norvegicus. Next base: position 63,406,900 of record NC_141544.1, on the reverse strand, counting down.
TCCTCTTCCTCATTCATACCACTGTCTATGATGTCATGGTTTATTTTGGACATGTGAGTATGGAATAGAAGACAGAAGATGTAAACCCTGATACAGTAGAATCTTTTCACCAACTCTAGTGTTTTTCTTATTTAGACTTTTACACATGACAGAAGCAATCATGTATATACTGCTTTTAATACCTGAAATTTATTTAGCTCCTGGTTAATAGCCACTGAGCATACAGTGCTGTTTAATCTTTTGCACATTTTATCCTGCAAATTAATATGTTATAACTACCAAATTTACATACAATAAATGTGCACTATATATCTGTGTAAATGTCTGGTGGCCATGGTATCAAGACATATATTGCAGGAGATGGCATTCTTTTCATTAAAATCCTTATTATAACCTATACCTCCTGACCCTTCACCTGCAAATAGTGCCTCTCAAACCTCTTGTTCTGGTGGATGTAATAGTCAGCTGTAATGACTTCTTAGCCTTTCTTCAATATTCCAGATATTCCTGGTCCCTCTTTTTGTTTGTGTTGTGTTGTGTTTATGTTCTTCTACAACAAATGTCTTTGCCTGGTAATCTGCATATTGTGTCCTGTTTCCACAATTTAAAAATTCTACCTAATTAGTTTCTTTTTTTAATTTAGTCCTCCATGACTACTTTCATAAATTTCATTTTCCACAGCTTGGTACAAGCATAGTCTTCATTTTCTAAATTGCTTTTGGCCCGTCAATTATTCCAGGTTTTCCTCCTCACTGAGATAATAGCTCCTCGTGAGCGAGCTGTGTTTTGCCTGCTCAGCCCTTTGCTGTGTATCGAGCATACTGTCTAGCACTTGCAAGTGACAGATGTTTTCTGAATGGACATATGATTCAGCATGTTTTAAATGGGTACAAATAGGATCTTAACTATTTGAAGGTAATTAAATCATGTTGATAATTCACTGTGTAGGAAATACACTATTGTCTCTAGAAGTAAAACATTTCTAGTTCAACAACCGTAACTGGTAAAAGTTGACATACTAGTAGGTAAAGATCTCTCGGTCATTAGGATATTTAGATTTCCTAGCAGTATATTCCTAATCATTTATTTGCATTTTATTAATTGTTTGAGAATTTTTGCATAATGCACTTTGACTTTTACTCCTCCCAAATTCTTCCAGATCCCCCCTTCTCTACCTTCTAACTTTGTGTCTGGCTCCAGATTATGCAGCTCTTGGTTCTATTGTCACAACCATGAGTTTATACCTGCAATTGCCCCACTGTATCCTGAGAATCACATTTCCTTGTCGTTTTTAACTCAATGCAGGTCAGCCTTTGGGACTCTGTTTATCACCAGCTACTGCAAATCGCAGCATAGCAGATAAGGGTTGAGAGATGCAATAATGTGTGGGTATCTTGATAAGTCATTAGGAGTCAATTCGCAGAATAAAAGTAGTAAGTAGACAGCCTATGCACTGTCCAACCAGAAGTTGTTAGCCCAGAGAGTGGTGCCAGATTGGGTTTCATTTTGTGGAGGGGGAATTAAATCTATTCAGGATGCTATTAGCTAAAATGTAAGCATAGTGGAAGCCAATAATTATTTATTGCATTTGTGTTCTAGAAATATGTTACTTTACCTATATAAATCAGATTACGGTGGACCCTGAATTCAGAAGTTAGGAGGAGGCATTTTTAGGCTGCCTCGCTGCGAGTGGGAAGTCTAGTTTTACAAAATAGAGAAATTTTGAATAGAATTGCTTTCTAGCCTATGGGAGCTGAAACCCAGTCTGCCAGGTGGTGGGTGCAACAGTAATGTCAAAGCTGGTTTGCTGCCCTATCCAGCTGCTGTTACGCATGGGTGCATGCTGTCTCTTGTTGCCACAATGCTTGCTTCATGTGGCACACATGCTCGCTCCCACGCACGCACGCACGCATGCACGCACACCCCTTGTGCTCAGCATCATGCTGTTAAATCCCCTTCTCAACCTAAGCTCCCTTTCTCCTGGAAACCTTGACTTTTATCTCTATTGGAATCTCCCCAGTCTCAATCTTTCTCTTACATACTGGAAACTACTTCATTCCCGCAATCTACTTAGTAACCCTGCTAGTTCTACGCTATCATCCCCACACCACCAAGAGTCTTGGAAAGCTTCAACTGTTTGAGTCTGACTCAGGGAAGGAGTCAAAGGAATTTCAGAAAAGTTTTCAGGAGCGCTGTTAGTATCGAGGAACTTTTTGAATTATTTTGAAATGAGTAAAACGATTATTATGTTTTCTAGCCAGTAAACTCTTGTGTTAGTTATGTTTCTGTTGATGTGATCAAACACCATAGCCAAGGCAACCTCTAGAAGAGTTTATTTGAGCTTATGGGTCTAGAGGAATAAGAATCTGTCCTGGTAGGGAGGCATGGTAGCAAACAGCAGACAATAGAGATGTCAAGAGGAACAGGAAGCTGAAGGCTCACATCTCAATTAATAGTCAAAGCAGAGAAAATGGGACAGTGGCAGGAGTCTTTAACCACTCAAAGCCCAGTGGTCTTTTTTCAGTAAAGCCAGACCTTCTAATTGTTACCCAAAGAGCACCACCAACTAGGGACCAAGTGTATTTGAGATTATGGAGAACAATCTCATTCAAACCATTGTAAGCCATCTCAAGGTTTCCTATTCTGTGAGCTGCTGGCCAGAAAACCCACTTGATAATAATGCAATATGACCCAAGTACATACAAAGACAAAGCAAGGTGTCAGATAAAATAGCATTGATTATTGGCTGGCTGATATTGAACAGTTTTGCATCAATTTATATATTCACTCCAGAATCACTGTCCTTAGAACATTTAAGGTTTTGTTGATGTTTTAATAGTACATATTAATTATACTTAATGGGTTCATTGTGGCATTTTCATACATGTATGTAATATATTTCCATTATTTACTCATGTTACCATTTCTTGTCTTCCACTTTTGGAAGAATTGTCTTTCACAATTCACTCCTTTTATTTATGTTCGTGTCTTTTATTCTTTCCCCCTTTTCCATGTGTGAATTAGCTTCATTACGGTTGCTTATAGAAGTGTGAGTGATAATTTATTTTCAGAATCCTCGGTACCCTACAGGAAATTCTCTTACTACTGAAAAAGCTATCACTCCACAACGGGATATTTGACAGGCCCATTTCTGTGCGGGTCTTAGGTAGATTATCAAGCTGCTGTGGGTCCAAGAGCATATTATCCACGCCCTGCTCAGAAGTCAGCGCTTCACAACATGTGTTCCTCTTCCTTTGGTTCTTGCATTCTTCCTACTCCTTTCCTCTGTGCTATTCCTGAAGCCTGGAAGGAGTGGTGTAGATCCAGTTAAGGGTTTAGGTTTCAACACTTACAGGCTTAACTTAGGACACACAGCTCATGTATTGGCTTGACATGGTGAGTGCCTCAGAACATTACTATCCAGTCATTCCCACACTCACAGGCCTGCCTCAGGTCTTCCAGTTCCTGTACTGACCCAGCCTAGGTAGCTTAGAGGCCATCAGGTACATAAAGCATCCACACGCCCAGATCATATCACAAAAACACAAATAATAGGAAATGCTCATGATCCATTAGTACTGTAGAAACACTCGCCGATGCAAATAACTATATAAACCTCAGGATGCAGAATTTAAAAGGATAATTTTTTTGTTATCAAAGATCATGAGAAATTTAAAGATGACAAAAAAGCTCAATAAACTTAAAGAGAATATTAACAAATACTGGAGTGATGTCTAAGAAAATGTAAATATATAACTGAGCAAAATAATGAAACTAATACATGATTTGACACCTGAATTCAGTGAAGAGGTAGAAATTTAAAGATCTAAAGCTGGATATGAGGCCCCCAAAAGACTTGAGGCCCCAGGAAGTGGGTATGTCCGGTAGGGTAGGGGTGGGAGGTGGGGACATCCTCTTAGAGATGTGGGGGAGAGAAAGTATGGGATGTGGAATAGTCAGAGGATAGACCAGGAGGGGAATAAAGTCTGGACTGTAAAAAAAGACTAAATAATAATAATAATAATAATAATAATAATAGTAATAATAATAATAATTTCAAGATGAAGCAAAGGTAGACTTGAAAAACTCAATAACCCAATTAGAAAACCCAGAGGAAAACATTACGAATAGAATAGATCTGGCAGAAGATTGAATGTCAGGACTTGAAGATAAGTAAGGAATTGGATCACTGAAGCAAAGGATATGGGAAAAAAATTAAAACACCTGAAAGGAACATATATAAAATTATAGGATACTATGAAAAGTGTGTATCTTCCAATTATAGGCACAGAAGAAGGAGAATTCCAGGCAATGTCATAGACTGGAATATATGGACTATAGAAGAAAACCAGCTCAAACAAAGGAGAGATACACTCATACAGATACTTCAAGCACATGAAACATCAGGTAGACAAGACCAGAAAAGAAAATCTCCACAGTATATCACAGAATATTACACACGCAGAACAGTGAGAGAGAACCACAAATTGCAAGTCATATTTAGAGGAAAACCTATTAGAGAAGCTGATTTCTCAGTGGAAATCTGAAAGGCCAGAAGAACCTGGAAAAATGCACTGCATGTTCTAAAGGAGTGTGGGTGTCAATCTAGATTACTGTACCCAGCAAAGCTTGAAAGGGATGGGTTGACTTTCAACATAGATGCAATTAAACTACAACCCCCCCCCCCCAGAGAACCTCAATGAATGTAACAAAAATCCAAAGAATCCAGAGTCTAAAAATTAATTTAGCAAATAAAAATTGACCAAGGAAACAGATTAAAATCATTAATAATCATTCCTCTAGAAGTAGAAAAAGAAGGTACATGCAAATTTATATCAAAGCAACTCATAGAAAAAACAACATGTTTAAGATGGAAATTCCCAAGTCGACAGAATTATAACTATATGACAGACTTCAAGATCTATTCAATATAACTGTTTGACAAATTTTGCAGTAGTTTAAAAATGCAGAAGCTAATTAAAACTGGCTGAGACCTGAACACTGACATGAACATTGCAAACTAGACAAACAGAGGCTAATGAACAGGAAGAACAGCAGGAGTGATTAACACACTTGTGGGTTTCATTTGGGGGAGTAAATTACAGTGGAATAAATGCAACAATAAATAGTAAAGACAAACATCTCTTATTCAGAGATTGAACTTGTACTTTGTGATACATTGTAAATGCTACTATATAAGATATTAATCTGCTAAAAACTGTATCCTGTGATAAAATGAATAAGGCTCAATTAGAAGGAGTTATTAGGGATGGTATTTATGGTATATTTGTGAGTTAGATGAAATTCTTTAATTTTTTTTCTTCGTTAGTATTTACGCTTTGGAAATTGTTGGGTGTGAATATGAATAAATTAATTCTGACTACTTGTTATGGGTTTACTGAATACAAAACAGCAGCCCAAGTAATTTTTCCTGCTGCAGCTTATTTAATCTTCTTAATAACTCCCAGGCACAGGTCTGAATTCCTCATGTCTCCTTCAGTTATGTTAATGTGGGCATTCTACCTTAACTGCAACCACAGAAGCACATCTCATTTGTTACATTGTATTTTCACCTTCTCCCCTTCTATATCCTCCTCCATATCCAGTAAGTAGATACATGCTATATATTGTTTTACATCATAGGGTAGAAGACAATTACATCCAAATGTAAAGCTATCATTTTCTTTCAGAAGACTCTATCTCATCTTAGCCATAATAAATTTTATAAGTTTCCAGCTCATATTATATGCTGGACACTCTTCTAAGTCTTTTCATATATTATAAAACTTATCTCTTCCAGTTTTTAACCAGAAAAGCATAGGTATGATATGCAAATCAATGTCACATGGCCAGTAAGTGACAGATCTGGGCTTCTAATTCTCTTGACTTCAAAGCTTGTTTAACTTTTCTTGGATACCACTTCCTGGAAATGGGTATTGACGTCACTCCAGTATTTGCACATATCCACCCTCCAACGCATCTGCAGTAAAAAATTATATGCACTAGGTGCACAGAACTAGGAATCTTACAGAGGATATATCTGTCCTAGCGAGCACTCATGCAAAGTATAGAACATGCAGATCCCATTGCCTTGCCCTGCTTCCAGTCAATCTCCATACATAGGCAAAGGCCACTCTGGTTTGAATATCATAGAGCTTTCCTTGCTCTTGAATTCATGCACACAGAATACTACTCTGCCTGCTCACTTGTGACCCACCTATTACATCATCATGTTTTTAAGACCCACTTCCACTGTCCGAGTAATTTATTCTTTTAAAATTTCACATTGCTCATGTTTAGTTAACTTCTGGGTAGCTTCCACCTTTAATTCTTATATAAAAATAAGATATTTCCTTTTTATGAAAATTTATTTAAAGGTAGAGGCAGACATGAGAGAGGGGGAAGGGGCATGTGTAGAGGTAAATATATTTTCTTTTTTTAAATATTTAAAAAAGATACACACTACTAATATATAATAAATGCATTGTTTTTAATTTAGTTTCTAATTTCCCTTCTACTTTATAAAATTGAAATTTAATTTTATGTGTTGGTCATGTATCCTTAATGATTTCTAAATGGACTTGTTCTTATTATGGGCTGAGTTTATTCCCTACAAACTCATCGATATGCTCAATTTAAACATATGATCAGCAAAGAATTGGTCAAACTGAAACCAAACCTGTAAGTTCTCACTGATTGGCATCTACAAGAACAGGATCAGGACCCCAGAGACTTTTCCAACAGTTAATGAGAGAATTGCTAGCAGGTGACTTGGGTCTTGGTTCCTTTGTTTCTATCAATCCACCTCCTTTGTCTTGAGATTTGCTAATGTGTGCCTACACACAGTTAAGTGTGGTTTCTTCTTGGTGAAGTTACCATTTTTAACAATTTTAGTGCTTTATGCTTAATATTTCCATGCTATGTAAATATTTTTTATGACTAGAACATAGGTTGGTTTTACCGTATTTAACATCCCCTGCCCCTCCAGTGTTGAGAATAATTTTGCAATGTGATGAATCAGCCTTTGCATGGAAACTTGCAGAATCTTGAAGTCACTCATTCACAGCCAAAGATATTGCAACAAGTTTGTGGAATTTCGAGATGGCTATTTAGTCCATATCTTTCCCACGTGAAATGATTCTTGTGATTTGCTGTTTAAATTTTAATCTCCCTGTTATTCATAACTAACCATTTTGCCTAGAATAAATGTATTATATATTCCAGAAGGAGACATTCCTAGAAAAACACTGCTGTAAGTTTTAGATTTTAACTTTAATTTTCTTAATATTGCTAGTAAATGGGAATCTTTGACTGATGAAATATTAGAAAAGTATTGGAGTTAGGTTATCTGGAAGGGTCAGATTATATATATATATGTATATATATATATATATGTATATATCTATCTATCTATCTTTGGGTCACTTCTCTTCAAAGAATATAGAGAATTCTTTGAACTTCAGTGATTTTTTTCTTTGAACATTGTTAAGTTTTTCTGTTTTTGCTTGATACTAGCAATAGCTAGTGTTAGCTCAGAGATTAGGAGTAGTAAGCCTTGGGACTAGCTAGATTTTATGTCAACCTGACACAAGATAGTGCCATCTGGAAAGAAGAAATCTTAATTGATAAAATGCCTTCATAAGATTGGCCTCTAGGCAAGGGTGTAGCATAGTTTCTTGATTGATAATTGATGTGGGAGGGTCCAGCCCATTGTATGTAGTACTATCCATTGGCATGTGATCCTGTTTGAGAAAGCAGGCTGAACAAGCCAGGAGGGGAAAGCCAGGATACAGTGTTCCACAATGTTTCCTCCATGGCCTCTGTTCCAGTTTCTACTAACAGGTTTCTGTCCTAACTTTTCTCAGTGATTGACAGTTACCTGGAATTTTAAGATAAAATAAAATCTTTGCTCCCAAGATGCTTTTGGTCATGGCCTTTGGTCACAGCAAAGGAAACCCTAGCTAAGACAACACTAAGTATAAATTCCTACTTATGCTAATTTCCTTAATGCTACTCACTTTCACCACAATAATTTTAAACACCTTTTTCTGTTTTGTATTGTTTTTAAATTGGGATGTGTAGGAGTTAGCACTCTCATATTGATTCACGTTGGCTTAAAGCCCATTCATTGATAATGAGCTCATCTGTTGCTGTACATCTTTTTTTCTGTCTTAAAAACAAAACAAAACAAACAAAAACAAGCAGCAGCAATAAACCCCATCGTTCAACAATTCAGTTTAGTCTTAACTAATCTTCCACCTGTTGTGTTTGTCTTAGCAGTTAGTTACACTGGGGGTTACATGATGTCCTAAAGTTGTCACAGCTGATTTCTTAGCACTGCTGTTTGTACTACTTTACTACTGCTTATCAGAGGATGTTTTGCGTTTTCTTGAAAACATCATATTATTTCAGGAAAGTAAGAATAATTTTGAATTTCAGGAGGATTTCTTCCTGTTCATTTTTTTAAAAATTTATTTATTTACATCCCAAACACAGTCCCCATCCCGGTCCCTTCCTCAAAGAATCTCCCCCCTCCATTCTTCTTCCCCTTCAACTCTGAGAGGGTGGGGTTCCCTTTGGTATCCCCTTCGGGGGTACTGTGGCACATCAAGTCTTCAACTGAGGCATGACAAAGGAGCCCTCTGCTACATACATGCCCAGGTCTCGATCAGCCTGTGTATGCTCTTTGGTTGGTGGCTCAGTCTCTGAGAGCTCCCAGGGGTCCAGATTAGTTGAGACTGTTGGTCTTCCTGTAGCATTCTTATCCTGTTCTGGGCCTTCAATCCTTCCACCACTCACCCATAAGGGTCCCCAGCCTCCATTCAACAATTAGCTGTGTGCATCTGCATCTGTTTCAGTGGGCTGCTGGTGAAGCCTCACAGAAGACAGTTATGCTAGGCTCCTGTCTACAGGCAGAATGGAGTATCATTAATAGTGTCAGGGATTGGTGCTTACCTGTGGGATGGGTCTCAAGTTGGGCTGGTTACTGGCTTGCCGTTCCTTTTGTCTCTGCTCTGTCTTTGTTCCTGCAATTCTTTTAGACAGGACAAATTTTAGGTTGAAAGTTTTGTAGGGGTTGGGGATTTAGCTCAGCGGTAGAGCTCTTGCCTAGCAAGCGCAAGGCCCTGGGTTCGGTCCCCAGCTCCGAAAAAAAAAAAAAGAAAGAAAAAAAGAAAGTTTTGTAGGTGGATTGGTGTCCTTATCCCTCCACTGGGGCCTCTTGCCTGGTTGGAGGAGGTGGCCTTTTCAGGTTCCACATCTCCAATGTCAGGCATCTCAGCTAAGGTCACCCTCATTGACTCCTGTGAGCCTCCCCCATCCCAGGTCTTAGGGACTGCCTAGAGATTCCCCCCACAACTCTACCCCTGAGAGCTTCAGATTTCCCTTCTTTTTCTTGGCCCTCTGGGTCTCTCTCAAGTCTCTTCCCACACCTGATCCTGACCTCCCTATTCCTCTTCCCTGCCCTCCTCTACCAAGATCCCTCCCTCCCTCTGCCTCCTATGACTATTTTGTTGCCCCTTCTAAGTGGGATTCAAGCATCCTCACTTTGGCCTTCCTTATTGCTTAACTTTTTTGGGTCTGTGGGGTGTACCATGGGTATTCTGTATTTTATGGCTAATTTCCACCCTTGAGTGAAGGTGGGTGGAAATTAGCATACATGCTACATATCATGCTTGTCCTTTTGGGTCTGGGTTACCTCACTCAGGCTGATATTTTCTAGTTCCATCCACTTCCTGCAAAATTCATGATGTCCTTGTTTTTAATAGCTGAATAGTATTTCATTGTGTAAATGAACCACATTTTCTGAATCCATTCTGTGGTTGAGGGATATATGGGTTGTTTCCAGTTTCTGGCAATTATAAATACTGTTTCTATGAACATTGTGTAGCATGTCCTTACAATAAGATAAAGTATCTTTTGTATATATGTCCAGAAGAGGTATAGCTGGGTTTTTAGGTAGAACTATTTTTAATTTTCTGAGAAAATTCCAGATTGATTTCCAGTGTAGTTATAGAAGTTTGCAATTCCACTAGCAATGGAAAAGTATTCTTTTTTTCTACATCCTTGCCAGCATGTGCTAATACCTTGAGATTTTTATCTAGCCCCTCTGATTAGCGTAAGGTGGAATCTCAGGGCTGTTTTGATTTGCATTTCCCTGATGAGAAGTACAGCTGATAAACAACTTCAGAAAAGTGCCTGGATATTTCTTTAGCTCAAATAAGTCAGTAGACCTCCTTTATGTAAACAATGAAGAGCTAGAGAAAGAAACTAGGGAAAGAACACCCTTCACAATAGCCACAAAATAGTATAAATATTGGTGTAACTCTAATCAAGCAAGCGAAAGATCTATAATGCAAGAACTTCATGTCCCTGGGGGAACAAATTGGTGAAGATATTAGAAGATGGAAAGATCTCCCATTCTCATGAATCAGCAGAATTAACATAGTGAAAATGGCCATCATACCAAATGCAATCTACAGATTTAATGCAGTTTAAATCAAAATTCCTATGACTATTTTATTCCCCCTTCCAAGTTGGATTCAAGCATCCTCACTTGGGTTTTTTTTTTTTTTTTTGGAGCTGGGGACCGAACCCGGGGCCTTGCGCTTGCTAGGCAAGCGCTCTACCACTGAGCTAAATCCCCAACCCCTCACTTGGGTCTTAAAAGAGCAAATATCAATTTCATATGGAAAAACAAAAACCACAGGATAGTCAAAACCATCCGGAACAATGAGAGAACCTCTGGAGGAATCATGCTTCACTTCAAGCTGTACTACAGGGCAATAATGATTAAAAACTACATGGTATTGGTACAGAAGCAGGTTGAAGAGAATCGAAGAACCAGAAATAAACATTTTATGTGGGGCTCCGGGGCCTGGGGTTTTCCACGGAGAAGTCTTGCCCGGCTAGGTGTGTGGGTTCGAGTGAAGGGAAAGAACTCGGACAGGGAAGGGGAACAGCTTTCAAGGCCCTCAAGGCTGGTCCTTCTCCTTTCTGCCATTGCAGCTTCGGTTGTTCAGACCAGGCTGAGCCAGCAGGAGACTGAAGGGGAGCTTCTGGCAATGATTTCTGGAGCGCATATCTCTTCCCCAAGCAGCGGTGTTATAGCTCTTGTGACAGAAGCTCTCAGACAATGGAATAATCCCTGCACACCTTTAATCCTGAACATGATTCTTAAATACAGTTTTTGGATGAGTCAGTGTCTGACAGCAGGTATTCCTATTGGTTTAGCCTGAGAACTTGGGAAGAGTCATCTACATATTTGGGGGCATCTACATATTTGGGGGCACGGTCCTGTTTCTATGACTGATCTGTCTTAAGCCTACATGACCTGTGGTCATGTCCTCACCTGTGGAGGAGGGACTTGGGGCATTGCCCTACAATACTGGTCTGTCTCAAACTGCTCTACAGGGGTCTGTGGGGACTGCAGTTAGTGAGGTCTTGATCTCCTGGGAGACTGGGAATGCGCACTGCCGCAACTTTTAGGGGATTTGACCTATGGGGACCAGGAATCAAGGTACCTTTCATAGCCAGCCGCCCCACAACTTTGTATTTGACAAAGAAGCCAAAACCATACAATGGAAAGAAAGAAAACATCTTTAATAAATGGTGCTGGCATAACTGGATGTCTGCACGCAGAAGAATACAAATACATCCATATCTATTATTGTGCACCTGACTCAATCCCAAGTGGATCAAGGACTTCAACAAAAAATCAATACACTAAATATAATAGAAGAGAAAGGGGGAAATAGCTTCAAGTGCTTTGGCACAGGAGACAGTTTCCTAAACAGAACACCAATGACTCAGGCTTTAAGATAAAAAATTAATAACTGAGACCTCATGATATTGAAAATCTTCTGTAAGGCGAAGGACACTGTCAATATAACAAAATGGTTATCTACAGATTGGGAAAGATCTTCATTAACTGTACATCTGACACACACACGTGTGTGTGTGTGTGTGTGTGTGTGTGTGTGTGTGTGTGTGTGTGTGTATGCATTAGACATTCTATAGATTCTACTCTCATTTGTTAATTTATCCTCATCTTTGGACTTCATTTTCCACATTACATTATTCATTTCTGATTGTTATATATAGTCTTAACTTTTTCTTTTCTTTTTTTTTTTTATTAACTTGAGTATTTCTTATATACATTTCGAGTGTTATTCCTTTTCCCGGTTTTCCAGGCAAACATCCCCCTCCCCCCTCCCCTTCCTTATGGGTGTTCCCCTCCCAACCCTCCCCCCATTGCCGCCCTCCCCCCACCAGTCTAGTTCACTGGGGGTTCAGTCTTAGCAGGACCCAGGGCTTCCCCTTCCACTGGTGCTCTTACTAGGATATTCATTGCTACCTATGAGGTCAGAGTCCAGGGTCAGTCCATGTATAGTCTTTAGGTAGTGGCTTAGTCCCTGGAAGCTCTGGTTGCTTGGCATTGTTGTACATATGGGGTCTCGAGCCCCTTCAAGCTCTTCCAGTTCTTTCTCTGATTCCTTCAATGGGGGTCCTATTCTCAGTTCAGTGGTTTGCTGCTGGCATTCGCCTCTGTATTTGCTGTACTCTGGCTGTGTCTCTCAGGAGCGATCTACATCCGGCTCCTGTCAGTCTGCACTTCTTTGCTTCATCCATCTTGTCTAATTGGGTGACTGTATATGTATGGGCCACATGTGGGGCAGGCTCTGAATGGGTGTTCCTTCAGTCTCTGTTTTAATCTTTGCCTCTCCCTTCCCTGCCAAGGATATTCTTTTTCCTCATTTAAAGAATGAGTGAAGCATTCACATTTTGATCATCCGTCTTGAGTTTCGTTTGTTCTAGGGATCTAGAGTAATTCAAGCATTTGGGCTAATAGCTACTTATCAATGAGTGCATACCATGTATGTCTTTCTGTGACTGGGTTAGCTCACTCAGGATGATGTTTTCCGGTTCCAACCATTTGCCTAAGAATTTCATAAACTCGTTGTTTTTGATAGCTCAGTAATATTCCATTGTGTAGATGTACCACATTTTTTGTATCCATTCCTCTGTTGAAGGGCATCTGGGTTCTTTCCAGTTTCTGGCTATTATAAATAAGGCTGCGATGAACATAGTGGAGCACATGTCTCTTTTATATGTTGAGGCATCTTTTGGGTATATGCCCAAGAGAGGTATAGCTGGATCCTCAGGCAGTTCAATGTCCAATTTTCTGAGGAACCTCAGGACTGATTTCCAGAATGGTTTTACCAGTCTGCAATCCCACCAAAAATGGAGGAGTGTTCCTCTTTCTCCACATCCTTGCCAGCATCTGCTGTCACCCGAGTTTTTGATCTTAGCCATTCTCACTGGTGTGAGGTGAAATCTCAGGGTTGTTTTGATTTGCATTTCCCTTATGACTAAAGATGTTGAACATTTCTTTAGGTGTTTCTCAGCCATTCGGCATTCCTCAGCTGTGAATTTTTTGTTTAGCTCTGAACCCCATTTTTTAATAGGGTTATTTGTCTCCCTGCGGTCTAACTTCTTGAGTTCTTTGTATATTTTGGATATAAGGCCTCTATCTGTTGTAGGATTGGTAAAGATCTTTTCCCAATCTGTTGGTTGCCGTTTTGTCCTAACCACAGTGTCCTTTGACTTACAGAAGCTTTGCAGTTTTATGAGATCCCATTTGTCGATTCTTGATCTTAGAGCGTAAGCCATTGGTGTTTTGTTCAGGAAATTTTTTCCAGTGCCCATGTGTTCCAGATGCTTCCCTAGTTTTTCTTCTATTAGTTTGAGTGTGTCTGGTTTGATGTGGAGGTCCTTGATCCACTTGGACTTTGTACAGGGTGATAAGCATGGATCGATCTGCACTCTTCTACATGTTGCCCTCCAGTTGAACCAGCACCATTTGCTGAAAATGCTATCTTTTTTCCATTGGATGGTTTTGGCTCCTTTGTCAAAAATCAAGTGACCATAGGTGTGTGGGTTCATTTCTGGGTCTTCAATTCTATTCCATTGGTCCATTTGTCTGTCTCTGTACCAATACCATGCAGTTTTTATCACTATTACTCTGTAATATTGCTTGAGTTCAGGGATAGTGATTCCCCCTGAAGTCCTTTTATTGTTGAGGATAGCTTTAGCTATCCTGGGTGTTTTGTTATTCCAGATGAATTTGCAAATTGTTCTGTCTAACTCTTTGAAGAATTGGATTGGTATTTTGATGGGGATTGCATTGAATCTGTAGATTGCTTTTGGTAAAATGGCCATTTTTACTATATTAATCCTGCCAATCCATGAGCATGGGAGATCTTTCCATCTTCTGAAGTCTTCTTCAATTTCTTTCCTCAGTGTCTTGAAGTTCTTATTGTACAGATCTTTTACTTGCTTGGTTAAAGTCACACCGAGGTACTTTATATTATTTGGGTCTATTATGAAGGGTGTCGTTTCCCTAATTTCTTTCTCGGCTTGTTTCTCTTTTGTATAGAGGAAGGCAACTGATTTATTTGAGTTAATTTTATACCCAGCCACTTTGCTGAAGTTGTTTATCAGCTTTAGTAGTTCTCTGGTGGAACTTTTGGGATCACTTAAATATACTAACATGTCGTCTGCAAAAAGTGATATTTTGACCTCTTCTTTTCCGATCTGTATCCCCTTGATCTCCTTTTGTTGTCTGATTGCTCTGGCTAGAACTTCAAGAACTATATTGAATAAGTAGGGAGAGAGTGGGCAGCCTTGTCTAGTCCCTGATTTTAGTGGGATTGCTTTAAGTTTCTCTCCATTTAGTTTAATGTTAGCAACTGGTTTGCTGTATATGGCTTTTACTATGTTTAGGTATGGGCCTTGAATTCCTATTCTTTCCAGGACTTTTATCATGAAGGGGTGTTGAATTTTGTCAAATGCTTTCTCAGCATCTAATGAAATGATCATGTGGTTCTGTTCTTTCAGTTTGTTTATATAATGGATCACGTTGATGGTTTTCCATATATTATACCATCCCTGCATGCCTGGGATGAAGCCTACTTGATCATGGTGGATGACTGTTTTGATGTGCTCTTGAATTCGGTTTGCCAGAATTTTATTGAGTATTTTTGCGTCGATATTCATAAGGGAAATTGGTCTGAAGTTCTCTTTCTTTGTTGTGTCTTTGTGTGGTTTAGGTATAAGACTAATTGTGGCTTCGTAGAAGGAATTCGGTAGGGCTCCATCTGTTTCAATTTTGTGGAATAGTTTGGATAATATTGGTATGAGGTCTTCTATGAAGGTTTGATAGAATTCTGCACTAAACCCGTCTGGACCTGGGGTCTTTTTGGTTGGGAGACCTTTAATGACTGCTTCTATTTCCTTAGGAGTTATGGGGTTGTTTAACTGGTTTATCTGTTCCTGATTTAACTTTGATACCTGGTATCTGTCTAGGAAATTGTCCATTTCCTGAAGATTTTCAAGTTTTGTTGAATATAGGTTTTTTAGTAAGATCTGATGATTTTTTGAATTTCCTCTGAATCTGTAGTTATGTCTCCCTTTTCATTTCTGATTTTGTTAATTTGGATGCACTCTCTGTGTCCTCTCGTTAGTCTGGCTAAGGGTTTATCTATCTTGTTGATTTTCTCAACGAACCAACTTTTGGTTATGTTGATTCTTTCTATGGTCCTTTTTGTTTCTACTTGGTTGATTTCAGCTCTGAGTTTGATTATTTCCTGCCTTCTACTCCTCCTGGGTGTATTTGCTTCTTTTTGTTCTAGAGCTTTTAGGTGTGCTGTCAAGCTGCTGACATATGCTCTTTCCTGTTTCTTTCTGCAGGCACTCAGCGCTATGAGTTTTCCTCTTAACACAGCTTTCATTGTGTCCCATAAGTTTGGGTATTGTTGTACCTTCATTTTCATTAAGTTCTAAAAAGTTTTTAATTTCTTTCTTTATTTCTTCCTTGACCAGGTTATCATTGAGTAGAGCATTGTTCAATTTCCACGTATATATGGGCATTATTCCCTTATTGTTATTGAAGACCAGTTTTAGGCCGTGGTGGTCTGATAGCACGCATGGAATTATTTCTATCTTTCTGTACCTGTTGAGGCCCGTTTTCTGACCAATTATATGGTCAATTTTGGAGAAAGTGCCATGAGGAGCTGAGAAGAAGGTATATCCTTTTGCTTTAGGATAGAATGTTCTATAAATATCTGTTAAGTCCATTTGGCTCATGACTTCTCTTAGTCTGTCGACATCACTGTTTAATTTCTGTTTCCATGATCTGTCCATTGATGAGAGTGGGGTGTTGAAATCTCCCACTATTATTGTGTGAGGTGCAATGTGTGTTTTGAGCTTTCCTAAGGTTTCTTTTACGTATGTAGGTGCCCTTGTATTTGGGGCATAGATATTTAGGATTGAGAGTTCATCTTGGTGGATTTTTCCTTTGATGAATATGAAGTGTCCTTCCTTATCTTTTTTGATGACTTTTAGTTGGAAATTGATTTTATTTGATATTAGAATGGCTACTCCAGCTTGCTTCTTCTGACCATTTGCTTGGAAAGTTGTTTTCCAGCCTTTCACTCTGAGGTAGTGTCTGTCTTTGTCTCTGAGGTGTGTTTCCTGTAGGCAGCAGAATGCAGGGTCCTTGTTGCGTATCCAGTTTGTTAATCTATTTCTTTTTATTGGGGAGTTGAGGCCATTGATGTTGAGAGATATTAAGGAATAGTGATTATTGCTTCCCGTTATATTCATATTTGGATGTGAGGTTATGTTTGTGTGCTTTCACTCTCTTTGTTTTGTTGCCAAGACGATTAGTTTCTTGTTTCTTCTAGGGTATAGCTTGCCTCCTGATGTTGGGCTTTACCATTTATTATCCTTTGTAGTGCTGGAGTTGTAGAAAGATATTGTGTAAATTTGGTTTTGTCATGGAATATCTTGGTTTCTCCATTTATGTTAACTGAGAGTTTTGCAGGATACAGTAACCTGGGCTGGCATTTGTGTTCTCTTAGGGTCTGTATGACATCTGTCCAGGATCTTCTCGCCTTCATAGTTTCTGGCGAGAAGTCTGGTGTGATTCTGATAGGTCTGCCTTTATATGTTACTTGACCTTTTTCCCTTACTGCTTTTAATATTCTTTCTTTATTTTGTGCGTTTGGTGTTTTGACAATTATGTGACAGGAGGTGTTTCTCTTCTGGTCCAATCTATTTGGAGTTCTGTAGGCTTCTTGTATGCCTATGGGTATCTCTTCTTTTAGGTTAGGGAAGCTTTCTTCTATGATTTTGTTGAAGATATTTACTGGTCCTTTGAGCTGGGAGTCTTCACTCTCTTCCATTCCTATTATCCTTAGGTTTGATCTTCTCATTGAGTCCTGGATTTCCTGTATGTTTTGGACCAGTAGCTTTTTCCGCTTTACATTATCTTTGACAGTTGAGTCAATGATTTCTATGGAATCTTCTGCTCCTGAGATTCTCTCTTCCATCTCCTGTATTCTCTTGGTGAAGCTTGTATCTACAGCTCCTTGTCTCTTCTTTTGGTTTTCTATATCCAGGGTTGTTTCCATGTGTTCTTTCTTGATTGCTTCTATTTCCATTTTTAATTCCTTCAACTGTTTGATTGTGTTTTCCTGGAATTCTTTCAGGGATTTTTGTGTCTCCCCTCTATGGGCTTCTACTTGTTTATTTATGTTTTCCTGGAATTCTTTCATGGATTTTTGCGATTCCTTTCTGTAGGCTTCTACTTGTTTATTAATGTTTTCCTGTGTTTCTCTAAGGGAGTTCCTCACGTCTTTCTTGAAGTCCTCCAGCATCATGATCAAATATGATTTTGAAACTAGATCTTGCTTTTCTGGTGTGTTTGGATATTCCATGTTTGTTTTGGTGGGAGAATTTGGCTCCGATGATACCATGTAGTCTTGGTTTCTGTTGCTTGGGTTCCTGCGCTTGCCTCTCGCCATCAGATTATCTCTAGTGTTACTTTGTTCTGCTATTTCTGACAGTGGCTAGACTGTCCTATAAGCCTGTGTGTCAGGAGTGCTGTAGACCTGTTTTCCTCTCTTTCAGTCAGTTATGGGGACAGAGTGTTCTGCTTTCGGGCGTGTAGTTTTTCCTCTCTACAGGTCTTCAGCTGTTCCTGTGGGCCTGTGTCTTGAGTTCACCAGGCAGGTCACTTGCAGCAGAAAAGTTGGTCTTACCTGTCGTCCTGAGGCTCAAGTTCGCTCTCGGGGTGTTGCCCTCGGGCTCCCTGTGGCGGCAGCAACCAGGAAGATCTGTGCCGCCCCCTCCGGGAGCCTCAGTGCATCAGGGTTCCAGATGGCCTTTGGTGTTTTCCTCTGGCATCCGAGATGTATGTGCAGAGAGCAGTCTCTTCTGGTTTCCCAGGCTTGTCTGCCTCTCTGAAGGTTTAGCTCTCCCTCCCATGGGATTTGGGTGCAGAGAACTGTTTATCCGGTCTGTTTCCTTCAAGTTCCATCGGTGTCTCAGGCAGGGGTCCTGCCCCTCCTGGGCCCTCCCCCACAGGAGCCCAGAGGCCTTATACAGTTTCCTCTTGGGCCAGGGATGTGGGCAAGGGTGGGCATTGTTGGTGTTCTCTTCCACTTGCAGCCTCAGGAGTGCCCACCTGACCAGGCGGTGAGGTCTCTCCTAGTCTTAACTTTTTCATTGGATATTTCTTATTTACATTACAAATGTTATTCCCTTTCTCTGTTCCCTGTCCGTAACCCACTATCCCATCCCCCCTTTCACTTCTATAAGAGTCCATCCACCTACACCTACCCAGGTACCCACCCTGACATTCCCTTATAGTGGGGAGTCAAGCTTTGGCAGGAACAAGGGCTTCTCCTCCCATTGGTGCCCAACAAGGCCATCCTCTGCTACATATGCAGCTGGAGTCATGGGTCAGTCCATGTATACTCTTTGGATGGTGGTTTAGTCCCTGGGAGCTCTGGTTGGTTGGTATTGTTGTTCTTATGGGGCTACAAACCGCTTCATCTCCTTCAATCCTTTCTCTAATTCCTCCAATGGGGACCCTGTTCTTAGTTCAATGGTTGGCTGCAAGCATCCATGTGTGTATTTGTCATGTTCTAGCAGAGCCTCCCAGGAGACAGCTATATCAGGCTCCTGCCAGCATGCACTTCTTGGCATCAGCAATATTGTCTGGGTTTGGAGGCTGTATGTTTATGGGCTGGATCCCCAGGTGTGGCAGTCTCTGGATGGACATTCCTTCAGTCTCTGCTTCATACTTTATCTCTGTATATCTTTCTATTAATATTTTTGTTCCCCCTTCTAAGAAGTACTTAAGCATCCGCACTTTGGTTGTCCTTCTTGGGGTTCATGTTCTCTGTGGATTGTATCATTGGGGAATCGGAGCTTTTGGGTCAATATCCACTTATCAGTGAGTAGATAGCATGTGTTATCTTTTGTGATTGGGTTACCTCACTCAGGATGACAATTTCTAGTTCCATCTATTTGTCTATGAATTTCATGAAGTCATTGTTTTTAATAGCTGAGTAGTACTTCATTGTGCAAATGTACCACATTTTCTGTATCCATTCCTCTGTTGAGGGACATCTGGGTTCTTTTAAACTTCTGGCTATTATAAATAAGGTTATTATGAACATAGTGGAGTTCATGTCTCCTTTTTATATGTTGGAGCATCTTTTAGGTATATGCCCAAGAGAGGTATAGCTGGGTGCTCAGGTAGTACTATGTCCAATTTTCTAAGGAACCTCCAGACTAATTTACAGAGTGGTTGTACCAGCTTGCAATCCCACCAACAATGGAGGAGTGTTCCTTTTTCTCCACATCCTCATCAGCATCTGTTGTCACCTAAGTTTTTTATCTTACCCATTCTGACTGTTGTGAGGTAGAATCTCAGGGTTGTTTTAATTTTCATTTCCCTGCTTACTAACGATGTTGAACATTTCTTTAGGTACTTCTCAGTCATTCTTTATTCCTCAGTTGAGAATTCTTTGTTTAGCTCTGAACCCCATATTTTAATAGGGTTATTTAGCTCTCTGAAGTCTAACATCTTGAGTTCTTTGTATATTTTGGATATTAGTCCTCTATCAGATGTAGGATTGGTAAAGATCTTTTCCTAATCTGTTGGTGTCCATTTTGTCCTAATGACAGTGTTCTTTGCCTTACAGAAGCTTTGCAATTTTATGAGGTCCCATTTTTCAATTCTTGAGGTTAGAGCATAAGCCATTGGTGTTCTGTTCAGGAAATATTCCTCAGTGACCATGTGCTTGAGGGTCTTCCCCACTTTCTCTTCTTTTAGTTTCAGTGTATCTGTTTTATATGGAAGTCCTTCATCTATTTGGACTTGAGCTTTGCACAAGGTGATAAGAATGGTTTGATTTTGGGTTAATATCCACTTATCAGTGAGTACATACCATGTATGTTTTTCTGTGATTGGGTTACCTCACTCAGGATGATATTTTCTAGTTCATTCCATTTGCCTATGAATTTCATGAAGTCATTGTTTTTGATAGCTGAGTAATACTCCATTGTGTAGATGTACCACATTTTCTGTATCCATTCCTCTGCTGAAGGGCATCTGAGTTCCCCTCCAGCTTTGGGCTATTATAAAGAAGGCTGCTATGAATATAGAGGAACATGTGTCTTTGTTGTACATTGGAGCATCCTTTGGGTATATGTCCAGGAGAGGTATAGCTGGGTTCTCAGATAGTACTATGTCCAATTTTCTGAGGAACCTCCAGACTGATTTCAAGAATGGTTGTACCGGGTTGCAATTCCACCAACAATGGAGGGGTGTTCCTCTTTCTCCACATTCTTGCCAGCATCTGTTATCAAATGATAAGTGGATATTAGTCCCAAAGCTTGAATTACCCAAGATACCACATGAAGTTCAAGAAGAAGGATGACCAAAGTGTGGATGCTTCACTCTTTCTTAAAAGCGGGGACAAAAATATTCACAGGTCAGGATATGGAGGCAAAGTATGGATCAGAGAATGAAGGAATGGCCATTCAGAGCCTGCCACACATGTGGCCCATATACATACAGCCACCAAAACTAGATAAGATTGATGAAGCTAAGAAGTACATGTTAACAGGAACCAGATATAGATGTTTCCTGAGAGACACAGCCAGAGCATGTCAAATACAGAGGTGAATGCTAGCAGCAAGCCACTGAACTGAAAGCAGGACCTCCTTTGGAGAAATTGAGAAAGGACTGAAAGAGCTGAAGGGGCTCGAGACCCCATATGAACAACAATGCCAACCAACCAGAGCTCCCAGGGACTAAACCACTACCCAAAGCCTATACATGGACTGAACCATGGCTCCAGCTGCATATTTAGCAGAGGATGGCCTTGTTGGGCACCAATGGAAGTAGAAGCCCTTGGTCCTGCCAAGGTTGGATCCCCAGTATAAGGGAATTTGCGCAGGGTGGGGGGGAGGGGAAGTTGATGGGGAGGGAAACACCCTTATAGAAAAAGATGAGGGGGATGGGGGGATGGGATAGGGGGCTTATGTCTGGGAAACCTGGAAAGAGAATAACATTTGAAAAGATGTAAATAAAAATACAATAAAAGAAAAGAAAAAAAGAAAAAAATGGATTGATTTGCATAACCTTCATAATTTTCACAAATAATATAAAATACTTTAGTGTGTCTCTAACCAAACAAGGGAAAGATCTGTATGACAAGAACTTCAAGTCTCTGAAGAAAAAAACTGAAGAAGATCTCAGAAGTTGGAAATATCTTCCATGCTCATTGATTGACAGGATTAATATAGTAAAAACTGGTCATCTTGCCAAAAGCAATCTACAGATTCAATGCAATCCCCATCAAAATTCCAACTCAATTCTTCATAAAGTTAGAGCTATTTGGAAATTCATTTGGAATAACAAAAAACCCAGGATAGCGAAAACTATTCTCAACAATAAAGGAACTTCTGGGGGAATAACCATCCCTGACTTCAAGCAGTATTACAGAGCAATAGTCACAAAAACTGTATGGTATTGGTACAGAGACAGGCAGGTAGATCAGTGGAATAGACTTGAAGACACAGAAATGAATGAACACACCTATGGTCACTTGATCTTTGACAAAGGAGCTAAAACTATCCAGTGGAATAAAAAGGTAACATTTTCAACAAATGGTGCTGGGTCAACTGGAGGTCAATAATTTTTAAAACCAAGATCATTTGGAGGACAATAAAGTACTTCACTGTATTCTTCTTAATCCATGTCTTTGGTCATTTAAGTTTAGGGATATGGATTTATCAGTTGATGTCTATCCATGATTTGTGGAATTTCAGGTCATCTTTTAAAATATAGTTTTATTCCAATTGTTTTCTTTTCCTTTTAAGACTTTAATTCTGTATTTAATACTATTGGATGTTACTTATCAGGCCATAGTATACTAAAACATAGGTTTTTTTTTAATCTTAGTACTTCAGTCTGAAATTTTCTACTAAATCTTTCTTTAATTCTATTGATTAGCTTCCTCTTCTGTTAAACTAACTAACCTAACACTTATCAAAGTTGATCCTCTTAGCATATAACAGTTTTTCTACCTGAATGCCCATTTTGTTTATATTTTGTGTTTTTCTTCCAAGATTTCTTGTTTTATTCACCATTAGCATTTATTTCCTAACCATGTTAGTCTCCTTACAATACAATGTACATTTAGGAAGACTCTTCCTTCTCTTTTTAGTTAAAGTTCCCGTGAAGCACCCTCGCGACACACTCGAATGCATACCTCCAGGTGAGTCCAAATTCAGTGACATTGATTACACAGTCATGTCAAATTGACTTGTTTTTATTAAATATTAAATGTCTCTCAGTTTCCACTGCTATGTCATTTGTATAAATTAAGATTTACTTTTCTTGCCCTTAATGGGAATTATACTTATCCCATAAATTAGAAACCCAAGAATAAATGAAGTAGTCTATATTAGCTATTAAATAACTTACCAATGTCTTCTTTGAAATCTCAACAAGAGACTTTCTATTTGTTTTTCTTTTCTCTTCTTTTCCGCATGTTCCTCCACCGTGATTTGGGCTTTGGATATGGGGACTGTGCTTCTGGGCTGCAGATGACATGCTGGCATTTTGTCATCTCAGCCTTTTAAGGTAAGAATCTGATTTGTTAGGTCATGATTTCCACAAGGAATTTTATTCTTTTTAATTTCTGTGTTTTCCACAAGAAATTTTTGAACTAAAGTAACATATTTGACGCGAAAATAGTTTCCTGTATAGCAAGCACTTTAACTTACTGAATTGTCTTCCTGGTCCAGTTTTTATTTTACTAAATGTTAAAATAAAATCTCTTGATAAAATAGAGCTGCAACATCAAGATACGGATATATTCTTCTCAGAGGTGTAAGGCAATTTTTCTATTTCCCTGTCACTTTCTTAGAAAAATGATTGAAGTTTAACATTTTAATTCAATATGTGTAATAATGTACAATATCCAGACTATTTGGGAATCAATAAAAGGGAATATTCTCCCATGTGATATTTAAGCTACAGTAAAATATTTCTGTCCTATATATGTGTGACCCTGAGTTTGACCTTCATAACTCACATAAAAAGAGATACAGAGACTCACATCTGTAGTCCCAGCATTCCTATAGCAGAAGGAAGGCAGAGACAGAAAAACTTGCTGCCCTGGAGTATGCTGTCTAGGGGCAGAAACAAAAATTTCTCTGCCTTATATACATGATGGAAGATGGGACCCAGACAGTGAAAATCATCCTCTGGTCTCCCCAATTCACTGTGGCACTCCATGCCTACAATGCCTACATACAAACACACACACACACACACACACACACACACACACACACACACACACACACACACACATTGTATCTCACATACAAAAATTAAAAAGCTAAATAAAACAAATAAGTTGATATTGGAACACCAACTCAGCCCACAAATCTTGAACCTATAGTTTTTCCTGCCTGAAGAATGTTCTAGGACCAAAGCCAAGCAGAATCATCATCAAAGAAACTGGAGGGACTTCATCCAACAACTGATGGGAAAAGGTGTACAATCCCACATCCACACATTAGGTGGAGCTCAAGGAATCTTCTAGAGGCGTAGGGAGGAAGGATTGGAGGAGTCAGAGAAGTCAAGGGCACCAGAAGAACAGGAAAACATGTGGGCTTGCAGAGATCTGGGAGGGTGTAGAGGTCTGACCTAGGTTCTTGGAATATATGTTATGGTGCTTTGTGGGAATTCTGATGGTGGGAGTCGTGGCTGTCCCTGCTACCTCTTTTACCTACCGGATTACCTTGTCCAGCCTTGATGTGATTATATGTTCCTGGTCTTAGTATTGCTTGTTATGCAGTGTTTTGGTTGAGGTCTCTGGGAGGCCTGCTCTTTTCTGAGGGGAGAAAAGGAGTGAATCTACAGAAGATGGGAGGCATGTGGGTAGGTGGAGTGGTATTAAAGGGAGAGGAGGCAGAGGAAACTGTGGTCAGGATGTATTATATGAGAGAAAAATAGAAGAAAAAAAGAGAAACAAAACCACTTTCATTGACACAAAAAATTCTTCCAAATAAACTAATTTTTAAAAATTAAAGTAAAAATTTGCTGAGTTTAACTTCTGAATGAAAGCTAAGAATCTTGCCATATTAGGTATGAGTCATCTAAAATGTCCTCAGTAGAAAGGCTTTCAACTTAATGAATCTACCAAAGATAGGAATACTGCAATTCTTGTATGATTAATTAAATTATTTTACATATTTGTGTACTTTTAGAGTTAAACACGATGACATCAGTATAATAATAACAATTTGACTTTTCATTTGACTTCTCTGGAAAAATTCACAATTGCAGTCCAGTCTTTAAAACCCCTGGCCTCAAAGAGAGGTCAAGAGAAACTTCAAAATATGGAATATAAATATTTTTTTCACTGAAGGATTCTCCAACTCTAAATGGAAGTAGTAAAAGCCAAGGAGACAGAGCCAAAATCACACGGCTGATCGGACCTCAACAACTAGATACACTTTTTTCCTTCATTGCTACAGGATTGGGAAACAAAATGACACCCTAACGTTCTCTGGCGAGTATCTGTGTAGCATAAAGGAAACACAGAGAAATTGAAAACCAGTAGCTGAAATCAAGAGATATAAGTAAAGACCGGGACATTGGTTGTGTTAAAGTATGTACTGGGAAAGAGCAAGCAAATAGGAATGTAAGAACTGCCTGGCCATGCTGGACTGTTGTCTGCAAATTTTATAAGAAATGAAAGTTGACATAGTCCATTACCTGGAAATACAACACATTTTTAGATCAAACAACCCTTTCTTTTTTTCCACAAAGTCAGAAAAGCCCAGTCAGTAAGAAAGCCAATAGGAATGCAACAAATGGGTTTTCTGAGATTCGAGATGGATTATTTATTTCAGTAGTTAGTGGGGGGAAAATTGACCTAAATTATAAGAGACCTTAATCATAAAGGTTTAGATTAGTATAAGAAATGACGCAGGTGAAAAGTATGTGTGCACCAATTCCATGAGCTGATCTGCACTATGAAGTTACAAGAGTATATCAACAGTGCTGGGCACAGGACAATTACAGACGTAGACTAGGACAGTTGCTGAGTTATATTTTGGTCATATTAGGCAAGTGTGTGTAAGCCTCGGATGTGATTCAAACTCTGACATGAGGTGACTTAGAGGGTAAATGTGCTTATTGCCAAGAAGATGAGCTGAGTTTGAGTCTCAGGTTCCAAATAGGAGAAAATTGACTCCAGAGATCTGTCTCCAACCTGCATGACCTGCAGTCAAGCTCTTCAGTGCAAATGTGTGTGCGCATGCAGCGAATAAGTTTTAAAAAGTGATAAAAAATGAGTATTCATTCACATCAAAATTCAGCCCCACAGTCTTTTCCTGTTTACTCTATAACAATCTTCACTTTTCATTTTATTTGCTTTGTTGTTTTTCTTTTTTCTTCTTCCATCTGTATTAAATTGGGTATTTCTTATTGACATTTCAAATGTTATTCCCTTTCCCGGTTTCCAGGCCAACATCCCCCTAACCCCCCCCCTCTCTACCCTCTCCCCATTACCACCCACCCCCCATAAATGCCGTTCACTGGAGGGTCCAGCCATGGGAGGACCCAGGGCTTCCCCTTCCACTGGTGCTCTTACTAGGATATTCATTGCTACCTATGAGGTCAGAGTCCAGGGTCAGTCCATGTATAGTCTTTAGGTAGTGGCTTAGTCCCTGGAAGCTCTGGTTGCTTGGCATTGTTGTTCATATGGGGTCTTGAGCCCCTTCAGCTCTTTCAGTCCTTTCTCTGATTCCTTCAACTGGGGTCCCGATCTCAGTTCAGTGGTTTGTTGCTGGCATTCGCCTATGTATTTGCTGTATTCTGGGTGTGTCTCTCAGGAGGGATCTATATCTGGTTCCTGTCAGCCTGCACTTCTTTGTTTCATCCATCTTATCTAGTTTGGTGGCTGTATATGTATGGGCCACATGTGGGGTAGGCTCCGATTGGGAGTTCCTTCACCCTGTGTTCTAAACTTTGCCTCCCTATTCCCTCCCAAGGGTATCCTTGTTCCCCTTTAAAGGAGTGAAGCATCTGCATTTCGGTCATCCTTCTTGAGTTTCCTGTGTTCTGTGCATCTAGGGTAATTCGAGCATTTGGGCTAATAGCCACTTATCAATGAGTACATACCATGTGTGTTTTTCTGTGGTTGGGTTACTTCACTCAGGATGATATTTTCCAGTTCCCTCCATTTGCCTATGAATTTCATAAAGTCATTGTTTTTGATAGCTGAATTGTATTCTATTGTGTAGATGTACCACATTTTCTGTATCCATTCTTCTGTTGAAGGGCATCTGGGTTCTTTTCAGCTTCTGGCTATTATAAATAAGGCTGCTATGAACATAGTGGAGCACGTGTCTTTTTTATATGTTGGGGCAACTTTTGGGTATATGCCCAAGAGAGGTATAGCTGGGTCCTCAGGTAGTGCAATGTCCAATATTCTGAGGAACCTACAGACTAATTTCCAAAATGGTTGTACCAGTCTGCAATCCCACCAACAACGGAGGAGTATTCCTCTTTCTCAGCATCCTTGCCAGCATCTGCTGTCACCGGAGTTTTTGATCTTAGCCATTCTGACTGGTGTGAGGTAGAATCTCAGGGTTGTTTTGATTTGTATTTCCCTTATGACTAAAGATGTTGAACATTTCTTTAGGTGCTTCTCAGTCATTCGATATTCCTCAACCCTGAATTCTTTGTTTAGCTCTGAACCCCATTTTTAATAGGCTTATTTTGTCTCCCTGCAGTCTAACTTCTTGAGTTCTTTGTATATTTTGGATATAAGGCCTCTATCTGTTGTAGGATTGGTAAAGATCTTTTCCCAATCTGTTGGTTGCCGTTTTGTCCTAACCACAGTGTCCTTTGCCTTACAGAAGCTTTGTAGTTTTATGAGATTTTTGTCGATTCTTGATCTTAGAGCATAAGCCATTGGAGTTTTGTTCAGGAAATTTTCTCCAGTGCCCATGTGTTCGAGATGCTTCCCCGCTTTTTCTTCTATTAGTTTGAATGTATCTGGTTTGATATGGAGGTCCTTGATCCACTTGGACTTAAGCTTCGTACAGGGTGATAAGCATGGATCGATCTGCATTCTTCTATATGCTGACCTCCAGTTGAACCAGTACCATTTGCTGAAAATGCTATCCTTTTTCCATTGGATGGTTTTGGCTCTTTTGTCAAAAATCAAGTGACCATAGGTGTGTGCGTTAATTTCTGGGTCTACAATTCTCTTCCACTGGTCTATCTGCCTGTCTCTGTACCAATACCATACACTTTTTATCACTATTACTCTGTAATACTGCTTGAGTTCAGGGATTGTGATTCCCCCAGAAGTCCTTTTATTGTTGAGGATAGTTTTAGCTATCCTGGGTTTTTTGTTATTCCAGATGAATTTGCAAAATGTTCTGTCTAACTCTGCTTTCAGTCATGTAGTCATTCCTGTCCACTGGCTTTCAGCTGTCCCTGTAGGTGGGAACCAGAAGTAGGCCTGCCCCTACTTCTTCTCAGTCCCTGTGCACAGGGGGCTGAGATGGTGCTAGGTGTTTTCCTCTAGAGTTGTAAATGTGGGCAGAGTGTAGCCTCCTCTGGTTTCCCAGGTGTGTCTGCCCCTCTGAAGGTCTAGCTCTCCTTCCCACGGGATTTGGGTGCAGGGAGCTGTTTGATAGGGTCCGTTCATATCCAGGCACAGTCTGGCCTGCAGGGCTCCTGCAGCTTGACTGCCCCTATCTTCCCATGCCCAGAGGCCCTATACAGTTTCCTTTTGGGCCAGGGATGTGGACTGCAGCTATGGCAGTTCTTACGTTATGTCAACACTGACCTTTACTCTGGTAATGAGTTTGTCCTTCCTGTTCTTTGTACAATACATAATTATTTCCCTGTTCTAGGGATTTAATTCTGCTTAATTCATCTCAGAGAAAGAAACATCAGTGAATAAAATGCCTCTGTAAGATTAGAATGTAGGCAAGCCTGTAGACCATTTTCTTAATTTGAATTGATAGTAGAGAACTCAGTACATGTGGGTGGTGCCATCCTGGGTTGAGAGTCCTGGGTTCTGTAAGAAAGCAGGCTGAAAACAAGCCATGAGGAGCAAGCCAGTAAACATCACATTCCATTGCTCTGCATCAGCTCCTGCCTCTGTGTTCTTGCACTCTTTGAGTTTTGGTCTTGATTTCCTTCGTTGAGGACCACAGGTCAGGAAGCGTAAGTCCAATAAAACATCACTTCCTGAGTGGCTTCTGGTCATGGTGTTTCATCACAGCACCAACAGTGACCCTAACTAAGACAGAGGGGTGATTTTAAAATTGGCTTTTGTCAGTATTTCCAGATGGAATATTTTAAGCCTAGCAATTAGAACAGGCAAGATATAACTTAGATAACTGTGAGAATTAACCTTATTCTCTGTATCATCTGCATAATCTACATGCGGGGAAACCCCCACTGCCTTTAGCCAGAGTAATCAAACTTCCCAGGGCTCCACTTCTAACCATTAACAAATTACTGCCTTGTCTCTTTTGAGGCTGATGGGCAATTTTAGTGATAAAGTTGAATATTTCAAAGCAAAATTGGAATTACTTTGCATATATTTATACACATAAACAAAGCAACATTTGGCAATTTAGGATTTGTCAGAATAGAAGACATTTAATAAATTTATCACCACCTAGTTGTTCCAGAGGCAAACACTAATTTTGATGCAATTAATCTAAGCATTCAAAGAATGAATTAATGAATTTTAAGTAACTTATTACAGTTTCTTTCTACCTGTGAAGATTTTTATATCCATTCCTTTCGAAATGACTTTTTCTTTATTAATTTTTTCTGTCTCTCTTAAATTTAGGGGATTCAAACATATTCTCACATAGTTACAGACTGATAGAAAAAGGGAAAATTTCATTCTTCAAAATGCACACATGGGAAAAGTGGCATTCTAATGGTGGTATGTTTTTAAATAATCTAAACTTCCCCTGATATTTCAGCAGTTTTTTGAATCTGAAGTTTGGAGATTTTTAAAATCTTTTTCTCCTTTGTAGAAGATGGTGTATTCTAGAACATAAGGTAGAACGTAAGAATAAGAGCCTCCGGAATTAACATAAGCGTAACAATGGAACAACCGTTTCATGGTTGAGATTAGCAATGTACTTCTGCATGTATTGTCAGTAAGTGAATAAACTTTACCTGAAACATAGAGTGATAATTAAGAGAGACTAAGGTTATCAAAACAAGAGATAATTTAAAGTGTGCAGAGACAGTCTTGCAAGTATCTTCAAAGCATCAAGAAAGTTCAGCAATTTTAGATGATCACTGAATAACATAGCATCAGGATAACCTATTCAGTACAGCAGCTTCTCAATTGGTTTGGAAAAGGCAAGGTCAAATGATAGGCCATGTACTAGTCATTCAAGGAAGAAACACGAGACTTGGAGTGATTCTCAGGGTGGTTTTAAGGACTTGCTAGAGCTGTATGTTTTGAGAAGTTCATCTCTTTGGGAATGGTGGGGTTTTACAGGGGCTAGGAACAACGCTATGGATACCTCTTGGCTTGAAGTTCCCAATGTGAGCAGCTTGGTAGATTTTATTTAGAAAGCTACGAGATTCGTGTTCTCACCTTTAAAACTCATAATTCCAAATTACTTTGAATGGAAACTGAAGCAGTAACAAATAACAAACCATTACAGTCAACTATGGTTTAAAAGAAATTCCCAAACTTGGAGAATATTAACCATTAAGATTCCTATGTCTGGAAAAAGTGAAGCTGGGCAATCATCAATAGTATGTTTTCTTTTACCAGATGATACTCGTTTGCACTTGTTTTATTCTACTTCTCTAACTCTTCCTGTTCGCATCGCGCAGAGAATAGAGTGGTGACAGTCGCTCTGCTTGTCTTGTCATTGGCGAGCTTGAGACTTTTAAGTGTAATGTGACAGAATGTTGTAGAACAACTGTGGATATGTATTCAGCTTGTGGTTAAGTGCAGTTGTGGGCTTTAGACAGCACATCACATCTGATGTAACATGTCCCCTGAATTATCTATTGATCATTCTGGTATTCTTACAGACACTTTTGACTTAATTAATATAATGTTACATACATCACCATTGCCTGTGGATAGCATACAGTCACCTGGAGTTTCTTAATATACCAGATCCAAATCAAAAGTATTTGGGGAAAGCCCAAGAGAATGACCCATATATACAAGGAGAGCTACAGATCTATGTGGGCTTTATAAAGAGATGCAGGTAAGTGGAAGTCTGATGTTAATAGCTTCAGAAGAGTGAAAGAATAAGCATTTACCTTATAATTTCTTCCTTATAAACTTCAACAGCTGATTTTGATATTTGCTACTTCTATTTATAATCTAAGGGACACATTGTTTCTTTAAAAAATGTACAGTATACAATGTCTTATCAGTAACTCTTACATTAGTATTCTATGATGATATACATTAACTTGATAGATGAGAGGACATTACAGCCTTTCACTGCAGCAATCCATGCACTGAAGACTCCTTAAGTATGTGTTGGTGCAACATTGTAGCAATGATCCATGAATTATATGCAATTTGGATCCAAGTTGCTACAAGTTTAATGGGAAAGATAGAACAGTTCCAAGGAAAATGGCTGGCTTTACTCTGATCAATCCTCTGTAAACACATTCCCAGTGTCTTCCACAACTGGGTATTCTTTTGTGGCTTCACCACCATTCCAAGTCTCAGTTTATATTGAGTATATTTGAAACTCATCGAGGGTTACCGAAGAGTTCTTGGGAACAATGAATGGTATAATACTGTCCATACAAATGTAATTCTTTTGTGAATTACACAAGGTGCTAGTTTATTCTTTTTAAGGAGGAGACACAAATAACAATTCAATGTACTTAAAAATGAGATAAAGTTCAAATTTTATTTCAGCCCCTACTTCATTATAAAACATTCATAAAGTTATTGTTTTGGCAGAGTGGGTGCAAGACATGTGACAATGGTTTCTGCTTTGGGTATTTGTTCTTTTTGTCCTATCATTTTTATTTCAGACATATTAAATCCTTCATAGTACATATTGTATAAGATAATAGTACTTGTTTCTCAAATAGTCATAATGGAGTTGCTGTGTGTGTTCAGTTCGAGTTATAAATATTCTTTACTTTGCAGAACACTTACTGGATATTGCTCGTAGGGAAAAATGATACTAATTTCTGAGACAGAGGATTTTAGAACAAGTACAGGACTGGGGAATGAAGGCACAGATCCCTAGTACAGTTCGATATTTCTTTGAAATGAGAGGTGACTTGAAGAGAATAGCTAGAGGAATGGGAGGCAGAGAAGGGGGATTTAGAGACAAGACAAATGCACTCAGTTGCTTTTTACTCAGTAACATTGATTATTTTGTTATTAGCATATGTGCAGAAGAAGGAACTAAAAAGAGTAAAAAAATAATTTAAACTCACAATAATTAGAAATATATAGCATTTCCCTACCCCAAAGTCCTTTCTCCTATGATTCTGACAGCAACTGTCATCAAGAACTGACTTCTCTACTCTTCATGATTTTGATTCTCACCCTTAGATACTTGAAAAACAAAACCACAAAACCAAACTATTTTTTTCCTGGCATCTAATTTTAAAGCAATGCTCATTGTATTTCTTCACTTGCTATCCTTTATGTCATGCCTTTCAAGCATACAGGTTCTTTCTACTGTCTTTATTTGATTTTAATTTTTATTTCCTTCACTCTGTCCAAGTTGTGATAATCAGGACATTTCAGTGAATGTTTGGTTATTGGAATCCAGGCACCTTGAGGGTGCTAGTGATATTTCTGCCTTGCAGCTGATGGGGCAGGCTGGTCTTGCCTGCTCAATGCTGAAGTGTATGGACAGTATTAAGAGAGCCCTGGAATGTGTTCATGAATGGGTGGGGCTAGACTCAGATTAGGCAAATGGTACTTCTGGGACTTTGCATTCAAGCTGCTCTCAGCAGGAGGAGTGAACGCCCACAGATCAGGCTGGACTCAAGGGGGAAAAAGTGGTGAAATTAATGTCTAAAAGATTGAACCAATAAAAAAAAAAATCTTTGTCTGAATGCAGGCACTGGGCGGTGTGCTTTTGCATACATTTCCTGAATCGTTTATCACAACACCCTGTGAGATATACATGAGTGTCCTGGGTATAAAATTGTCAATTTAGGTAGCTTTAGTAACTGAAGCTTCGAAATTCAGTAGCTCTCTGAGACAAAAGTCTGAGCAGAGATGACAAAAGAGATCACAGGATGACCCAGGGGAATCTCAACAGTGAGGATGACAGCAAGAGATAATTAGTAATGAAGCTAATGGGACAATGATACAGGAAGAGACTGGGCAATGCCATATATAAATATATATATATATATATATATATATATATATATAATAAAATTCTCACTGCTTTCAATCTGTGTTTTAAAATTCTAGGCTACCTCCTCCTCTGGATCTATACAGGTAGCCAAGCAAATGCAGTTTGGTGATTTACATATTTACATATTGCTTGCTGACTAACAAAGTTGCAATTTCTCCTGGCGTTCTTAAATTTTGGATACATTTCTAATCTTTTTTAAAGCTTTTACTTTAGAAAAGTTTTAATTAAGCCTGTTACTCTGTCCCCCTGAGATGTAAATCTTCTTCCAGTCTCTGGCAAGCTTTATAACCCAAGCAAACCCTTCTTATGGAACAGAATATCCATGCCCTTGAAATTTAAGAAGACAAAGCCCTAATTTCTCATGGAAGGGAGGATAAGAGAATAACTTCTTTGGTCCAACTGCCCGCTTAGAGTCCTCCAGTCTTCTTATACTAGCTCATCCCGACTAGCAAAACCTTTTACTTTAATTCCAATGCAGCTGAGTTCAGTCTCTTTCTTCCCAAACCAAGTCTTCCTTATCTATCTAGTTCTAGTAAAGTTATTGTTTGACATTGCCAGCTCTGAGTATTTGGCTGTAAGACTGCATACACAGAATTCTTCTGCATTCAAAAAAACCATTCTGTACTAATTTGAAGGCAGTTTTCTTTGGAGGTAAACAGATTCTTTAAATAGTCTTCAAGGAAGTAAATATTTTACTATTTTATATATATTTATATTTATGTTATTTTTACAGGTTAAATCTCAAAGAAGAAATGAAGTGTCATTTATGGATATTCACAAAGTTCTGGAGTTAACACTACAGTAAATGCATGTATGTATTTACATATTTTGTGACTACTAACATTTGGGTCATCTGTCTGTTGAGGAAACTGTAAGTTACCCTCTCTAGAAATATAATGTATGAAACACATCCTAAAGGGTAGGGAATATTGAAGTTGAAAATATCACCTTTGGGGATAACCAAAGTAAAATTATAGTCTTAGACTTTCCTGGGCTCTACAGAGAGCAGATATCTCATTTCCACTGTGTGCAAGTCTGGGGTCTGACCTCCTTCTTGCCTGATGGAAAGCTCCAATGTCAGTTCTGGAAGGGTTCTGGGCTCCAGCACACTATGAGTCCTGACTCTCATTTTTCTCTGCAGCTTAAGTTATATCTCTGTGTAGAACTCTTGCCGGTGTTCTTGTCTTTTCTGTGTGGCATTTTATTGAGACTTTTCCTTTGCTTATTGTGTTTGGAAGGGAACAAAAGTGAGGTATACTTGTATTCATGTTCCAGATACAGCCCATGCCAGATCAAAGTGCTATGAGTGGATTTCTTAAAGATTAAAAGCTTGAAGAGGCACTTCACAGGTAAAACTACACAAGAAAGCATGCAGAAAAGAGGAAACTATTTGCTATTTTACCAGTCACCAACTTCTTCCCCTTCACATCCAAATTCATCCCTCAGTGTAAACTCTGTGACTCCAGCACAGTAGGAGTGTTGGGGATGCTGTGAGCCCCATCCTATAAGGTTGACATCCAGTATGGTTTTGCTTCTAATGTAGATTTGGAGAGCTCATACCAGAGGGCTTGAGCTCTTAGCCTATTCTTTTTTCTTTCTTTGTTTGTTTATTTTTCACTTTACAGCCCAATCATGACCTCCCCTCAAACCATTTCTCCTCTTCCCTCAGTTCATCCCTTACTAGTCATCCCATATTATCCTCTCCCCTTTTCTGAGGAGAAGGGGAAGCCCCCTTGAACACAACCCCACCCTGGGCATCCACTCACCATAAGCTTAAGTGCATTCTCTCCTACTGAGGCCCAGCCAGGAAGTCCAGTTAGGAGAAGGGGATCTAATGACAGGCAACAGAGTCAGAGACAGCCTTTGCTGCAATTGTTAGGGAACCCTCATGAAGACCAAGCTGTACATCTGCTATAAAGGTTAGGGGCGCTAGGTCCAGCCCCTGCATGATCTTTGCTTGGTTGATCAGTATCTTTGAGGCACCATGAGTCCAAATTAGTTGACTTTGCAGATTTTCTTGTGGTGACCTTTCCAGATCCAGCTTGCTCACTTCTACTTCCTACTCTTCCACAAGTCTCCCCAAGACCTACCTGATGTTTGGCTGTGAGTCTGTGAATCTAGTTCCATACATTACTGGATGAAACCTTTGGGAATATGGAGACTGAGGTGTCCACCTCCTATAGCTGCGTGGACTTCCAATGGAAGGAGAAGGACATCAACCCACCCATAAAACCTTCAACCCAAAGTTTGTCCTGCCTACAAGATGCACAGGAATAAAGGTGGACCAGAGATTGAGGGAATGACCAACTAATGACTGCCCCAACTTGAAACACATCCTGTAGTCCTCGACACTATTAATGATACTCTGCTATGCTTACATGCAGGAGTCTAGCATAACTGTCTCAGCCTACTCTTCAAGCAGCTTCGTGATGAAATCCATCAACAGAAAGAGTGGCTCAGCTACTAATCTCTGGTGTTAAAAGTCCAGATTCTCGATGTAATTTTCCTTCTGATAAAACAAAGTCTGCCACTGCTACTATACCCTCGGCAGACTCATTACAGACCTGATGGACTGTCATTCTAGGGCATAGCTAGCAATGTAATGGTTGATACCAGTTCCCCCATGCCACCACATCCTCTCAAAGAATGGTATCTAAAGAAGGGGAGATGCTGACCAAGTGTTCCAAAATCCTGGAGACACCAAGAGATTATTTCATGGTTCATTCTTCAACAGTTTCCAGAAGGTCAGCCAGGGTGGGGTGGTGTGTGTGGGGGGGGGAGAGAGAAAGAGAGAGAGAGAGAGAGAGAGAGAAGAGAGAGAGAATGTAGCACACACACCACACACACATATATAATATATAATATAATATATATATATGTTGAGTATGTAGCACATTTGAAAGATGCATTTATTTATTGTGAGAGTATAAAACATTAGCCTTTCAATTTCTCATGGAATTAATATATATGCATATTCTTTGACTCACCAAGCCTACTCTAAGAGAAAGAAAAAACATATGCACAGTATATTGTATAGTTTGTTTCTGGATTGTATAGTAATGTTTCTGGAACTTCAGTAGTCCAAAACTTTGAAGAAATTATCAACATACACATGGGCAAAAAGACCATACAATATTTATGGATTGGATACTATTCTTGTTTAAAGCAAATAAACTATTTACCTACCAAAAGAGTGAATTCCAAAAACATTCCGAGAGAAAGAAGTCTTAAACAAAATGTCCATTATTTAATTGCCTGTACTTTGTAAGTAACATGTAAACTAAACACTGGTGGGAGAAATTAAAACAAGTGATTGTCTTTGGAAATGGTGGGAGGGTGAAGAGGAAGGCAGCATACTTGGAGTGCAGCTAATGTTATACTTCATAACACCTGACACCAAAATGCTGTGAGTATCTTTAACGATAAGGGTATAAGTTGCACAAATCTTGTGTGTGTCTTGTTTAGTTAAATGCTTCTCTTTACACTTGTGGCTGTTATATGAGATGTATTTTACCTAAAATTATAAACAAAGTGGAGTATACACCTACAAACTTTTCTAGAGCATGTGCACACACATGCATGCATGCACATGCATATGCTATTTTTACTGCACATATGTGTTAAAGTGTGTGTGAAGTATACTAATACCTGTAGCTTACTTGGCAATGCAGTAAGTATAAACTGATGCATAAGAGTAGGGTAAGAGTAGTTAAGAGCTGTGTGGTAAAGACAATAGAGAAAAATGTAAGTGAGGGATCTCTGAGAGGTATACACTAACTTATTTAATTTTACTATCGTTTTTAAATTTTTCATAAAAGTAATTAGAAAAATTATGAGAGGTGATAAAAATCACCTTCCTGCTACTAAACAGACCAGATCTTCCCTGGATTGCTGAATTTTGAGGTTCAATTACTCTATGGATTTTGATAGTTCAGGGTCTACCTTGTGCTTGGGCTCCTCATGCATGGCACGTGTGTTCTTCTGGGCGTGAGGTATTGGGAACCATGACTGGTCTGGATTTATTATAGTGGCTTGGAGAGTATTTGATCGGGGAATATCTGTGTTTCAGTGGATATAAATTTATACTCTGGAAGAGGACTTTGTTAGCCATAAACATTGGCACCTAGAAAAAATATGCCAATGTTTTGTCTATTGGCTTCCCCTTTCATCCATGTGGGTCTGGATTACATTGTGTTTTTATTTTATATTCTTCATCCAATGGATGAGAAATGGTAGTGTCTGTTATTCAGATACTGAACAGTATTTGAAACATCCAAATAAGACCCTCAACAAATAATTATCACTTACCTTATTAAAATTTATTAGAAATAAGATTAGGTATTAATAGCTGACACAAGTATTCAACTTTAATATAAAAAAATGTAGATTGTAGGGCTTTTCCAAACAGGTTTGATATTTACTCATTGATTTCATCTTTATAGGAGAGAAAATTTGTCAATGACTATTTAAGCACCCTGGATATAAAGTCCTCCTATACTCTCCAAAAGTTTATCTCAACGATGCCAACAGAGCATCATAACAAGGTGAAAACATATGAATAATACTGACAAGCCAAGGGTGTCTAGAGCTCAGAAGAGACGCTATGTCATAAATGACCACTAGAGAAAGGAAATTATTGGGGAATTTATAAATCCATAGTAATGCTCTTCACTTAAAATATGTTTACTTTTCAAATTTGCAAGGAAAATGCTTAAAAGTATAATATGTATTTTATGTATTATATTTTAATACAATAATATATTTTATATAAATATAATAAATTTATATTATATAAATATAATAAAATGATACAATAAATTTAACATAATAATGTAAAATATAATGTCCTATATAAATATGAGTGTCTGTATCAACATTCCAAATAACAGGAATATTTTGTACATATAAACTTTTCAGGGTCACTCATCAAATTAAAGAATCTATTTATCAACATATAGCAATTAAATATGCTATATATTTATTTGGAAACAAATAACGATGGTGCTGTTAACACAGCTGTAGCTTGAAGACTCAACAAAGAATCTAAAGTACAAGTCAGAAAACTCTCTTAATGCTTACTAGAACTCAGAATGTTGTTGTTGCAGTCAACAAGAATTCAAAAAGTTGAGCTCAGCTATCTCTGGGAGCATCCCAGAAGCAATCAGTTTTGGACTGAGATTGGCTGATGTGGTTGGGGAGATTAAGCAGGCTGACTCAAAGGTAGCAGGAAATGACCAGCAGAGGAGGCAATCTTCAATCTTCGTGCAAAATGTCTCAACATAGTAGGAGTGATGAAAATATGTTGAACTGACAGAGATAGAGGGGAAACAAAAATGATAGCAGAAATGCTGGGGGGGGGAGATTAAAATTTCAAACATTCTTAATTACATGGAATCGAGACTCTTTTTAGAAACTCAAAAGTCTCTTTATTTATCATCTATCTACCTCTAACTCCATATTATCTTTTTTACTTAGCATCAATGAATAAAATATTTATAAATATCCAAAACACAATGCCCCCAAAACATACCTGATTTTGCTTCCCAGATTCCATAATAGAGAAGTAGATAACATTTGTAGAAAATATAAACATCCCATAAAATTTATAAGATTTATTTCTAGTTTTAAACTAACAAAAAATTCCAGTCCAAGTGATGGATAGGCACACATTCTATGCCTTGACCATAACATTTATATCAAAATTTATATTTGTCTGTTTGTCATATGGACCACTGCATCGCTATGGCTAGGATGCAGACAATTGTCTTAACTGTCTGAATTTCCCAAACATGTAATCTGTAATACTTGTTCTGCTCTTTTTAGGTATCATTTACTCATATGTATGGCAAGTTATTCTCCAAAACATACATCTTCTTTTAAAATCTTATAAGAATGTATATATAAAGGTATCACATAGAGCACTGTAATCTTATTTTTTGCTAAATAGATCTGTATTATTTGTTTCAAAATATTTTGTATCGTTGTGTAAACTCTGCAGTAAAGTTTTATCATCACCATAACTACATTTTCCCCCTAAAAATAAGAATCACAGGAGTGGGCTTTTGAGGAAAATACTAAACAAATGAAAGTCTACAGAGAATCTTCTTCCCTAGCAATTCTGTAGTCTTTGTTGGACAGTGGGGTCACCACCTTTCTCTCTCTCTCACAGTTTCCCTACATGTGGTAGCAATGGAAAATAGATTGTATCTATCACTCATTAATGGCTACATATCAGGTTACCCACATTTAGGGGATCAGTTATAAGACAGGGAAGTGTTAAGCAGAGTTTTATTTTTATGCTCTTGCCTGATCTGTGACATGTTTGCTGGTTAACAGGCCGTAATGAAGGCTATTTAGCCCACGCTGCTTCAGGAAATAGGTTTGGCACTCCATAAATCCTGGGTGTCCCTTGTTTTCACTGTTCAAACAGGCACCCTTTATCCTGCTCATCTACTTCGAGTCTAATTAATTTACCGAGCAGTATGCATTACTCACCCAAGCATGGTGTGGACCTGATTCAACACACTGTTGTAAGCTAATTGTGCTGTGTTGGATTTAGGACAGATAATGATGTGCAGTGACAGGTTTAACAAATTTTCGATTACCACATTCAATTACTTTTGGTGCATCCTACTTAAAAGACAGCCAAACACTTAATTCATTTAAGGTTTTGACAAAGGATATGAGCTTAGATGATTAATTAGAAAGACTCCCAGGACAGGTCTTGCCCTCTAGATGTTATGAAACAACTCCCCCTATGTTGTAGCACAGGCTGATCCTAGAAACTAGCTGTGCTGTAGAAAAATGTGCTGACTGTTTACCTCATCTTTCTGTGTGAGAACTGATGATCCAACACGTTAAGATTTCAGTCATGTATGTGTCAACAAATAGATGTTTCTGGCTTATAAATCTATTACTAAAATATATAGTTATTTCCAAAAGACAATGAAGAGTCAACTGCTATTTAATTTGTAAGTTACTATAAAATAAATACCAATTCATTTCTAAGTCTACATTTATCAAAATTATCCTATTAAAAAGAACAACAATTTTACAAATGAAGTTAATGTGTGCATGACAGTTCACGTATATAATCTATCACTTAAGAGGCTGGGGTTAAAGATTTGCTGTGAGCATTACAACAGCCTGGGCTACAAAGTAAGACGATTTGTCATGACAGATACATAGATAGATAGATAGATAGATAGATAGATAGATAGATAGATAGATAGATAGATAGATAGAATGAATAGAGGAAAACAACTTATACCACTGATTTTTCTGGAACTCTTGCTAGGTAAGTTTTAACTATTAGTTAGAAAAATTAACTCATAATATACTTCACTCTTTGAACCAATAGGAAGCAAAAGTATTTAGTAAAACGTCCATGAGTAGAGCCATTTATTGCCAGGCCTCAAGACCAGAGTTCCATGTCTGGAATCCACATGGTGGAGGAAGTGAACTGATTCCAGCATGTTATCTTCTGATTTTCACATGTGTACACACTCAAAATATATAAATATTTGCAATAGAAAAAAATGGAAATGTGTCCATAGAGTCAAGTTTGCTTGTTGCTACAAATCTAAGAAAATAAACCAACATCATTGTTTGTTTGTTTTTAAATTTTTTTTAATTTACTCACTTTACTCAGTGCCCCCTACCTTTAGTCAACCCTCCCACAATCTTTCACCCATCCCCTCTCCTCTGGGTGGGGGCCTCCCTAGGCATCCTTCCTTCCCCTCTGGCACTTCTAGACACTTCCACTACCACAGAGCCAGACAAGGTAACCCAACTAGTAGAACATCTCCTACATACAGGCCACAGCTTTTAGAATAGCCCAGTTCCAGTTGTTCAGTTGTTCAGAACCCACATAGAGGTCAAGCTGCATATGAGCGGGGAGGCCTAGGTCCAACTTGTGTATATTCTTTGGTTATTGGTTTAGTCTCTGAAAGTCCCAAAGGTCCAGGTTATTTGACTCTGTTGGTCTTCCTGTGGAATTCTTATCCACAATCCTTCTTCCTATTATTCTATAGTCCCCAAGCTCCATCCACTGTTTGGCTGTGGTGTCTGCATCTCTCTGAGTCAGCTGGTGAATGGAGCTTCTTAGAGGACAACATTGCCGGTCTGCAAGCATAACAGAGTAGCATTAATAGTGTTAGAAATTGGTGCTTGCCCAAGGAATGGGTCTCAAGTTGGGCCAGTTATTGGTTGGCTATCCCACCAGTCTCTGCTCCCTCCCCTGTGCCTGTCCTACTTGTAGACAGAATAAATTTTGAGTTGAAATGTCTTGGGTGGTTTGGTGTTTCTATTGCTCCACTGGGGGTTCCTGCATGACTAACAGAGGTGGCCACTTTAGGTTCCATATACCCAATGTAGTGAGTCACAGTTAAGTCACTCCCATTAATTCTTGGGTACCTCCCTTATCTCAGGTCTCTGTCTCCTCCTGAAAATGCCCCCCCAAACCTCCTTACCCCTGTCAGTTGTAGTATTTCATTCATTTTCATGGCCGTCTAGCCATTTCTTCCCACACCTGATTCTGAATCACTCATTGCATTTATTAAATCTTTATTAAATTGTTTTATTTATTTGCATTCCAAAAGCTGTTGCCCTTCCTGCTTCCCCCTCTCTGAATTCTTCACCCCCTCCCTCTGTCCCCACCTCTGAGAGGGTGCTCCCCTACTGGTCCACTCACCCATACCTCTCCCCTATCAGCATCCATTTTCCCTGCAGCATCAAGTTTCCACAGGAAAGCACAGCCTCTCCCACTGAGGCCATACAAGGCAGTGCTCTGCTACACATGTGCTCAGGGCCATGAAGCAGCCCATGTGTGCTCTTTGGTTTTCGGCTTAGTCTATTGGAGCTCTGAAGGGTCCCGGTTAGCTGACGCTGTTGTTCATCCTATGATGTTGCAATCCCCTTCAGATCCTTCATTACTTCCTCTTAACTCTTCCACATTGGTCTCTCTCATCAATCCCATGGTTGGCTGTAAGAATCTGCATTGGTCTCAGTCCGTTGCTAGTAGAGCCTCTCCGAGGACAGCTTTGCCAGGCTCCTGTCTACACACATGATGCAGCCTCAGTATAGTGCCAGGATTTGGTGTACATTTATGGGATGGATCCCAAATGGGACCAATCACTGGGTGGCCTTTCTTCAGTCTCTGCTTTATTTTTGTTCCTGCATTTCCTTTATACAGGAACAATTCTGGGTTAAAAATAGGGTGGTGGCTCCTTGCCTCATCTTGGGCCCGCGTCTGTCTACTGGAGGTGGTCCCTTCTGGTTCCATCTCCCCACTGTTGAACTTGTCAGCTGATGTCATTCCCATTGAGTCCTGGTAGCCTGTCACATAACAGGTCTCTGGGACCTTCTTTATACCAACGGTTGTATATTTCAATTCATTCTCCTTGCCCTCTGGGCATCCCTCCTGTCTCTCCTCATACCTGATCCTGTCCCTCTTTTTCTCCTCCCTCCCTACCTCTTCCACCCAGTTTCCTCCATTCCTCTCCCTCCCATGATTATTTTGTTCCCCTTCTAAATGAGTTTCAGGTATTCTCTCTTGGACCTTTCTTCGTTTTAAGCTTCCTACCATCTGTGAGTTGTATCCTGGGTATTCTGAACCTTTTGACTTCTATCCACTTATTAGTGAGTACATACCATGTATGTCCTTTTGGGTTTCGGTTACCTCACCCAGGATATCTTCTAGTTCCATCCATTTGCCTTAAAAATTCATGGTGACCTAGTTTTTAATAGCTGAATAGTATTCTGCTGTTTAAATGGACTGCATCTTCCGAATTAATTCTTTGGTTGAGGTACATCTGGGTTGTTTCCAGCTTCTGGCTATTACAAATCAGGCTGCCATTGCCTCTTCTGAAATTCACTTGGGTCTTTCTTCTTGTTTAGCTTCTTTGGGTCTGTGGAGTGTAACACGGTACCCATATTTTATGCCTAATATCTACTTATAAGTGAGTACATATCATGCCTGTCCTTTTGAGACTGGGATACATCACTCAGGATGTTTTTGTTGAAGTTCTATCCATTTCCTGGAAAATTCATGGTATTGCAAAGTCAAAATTTGTTTTTAATAGCTGAATAGTATTCCATGGTATAGATGTACCACATTTTCTTCTAAGGATGCAAAGCCCAAGGGAAGATCAAGTGGGGCAAAGTGTGGTTAGATAGCTGGGTTTAATGGCATTCACCATAAACAGAGTAGCAACTACGAATATGCCCATCTCTGAGATCTGAAGGCTCAGTCAGCTTAATTGGGTTCCTTTATGCATGACATATGTTAACACTATATCTGCTTCACCAAGTCCCTGAAGCCTTCTAAACACTACTCAGACGTGAGGCTGATTCAGCATGACTCTGTGATTAAGGAAGGGTTATTAATTTCAGTCATATTGCTAATAAACCATAGACAGATTCAAAAGGGTTGGTGCAAGGGGAAGTTTTAGACGACAGTAGAGTCCAGAAGGATGTTAGCTGTTGTGGAGCAATAAGTTCTAGCAACAAACTCTAGCAAGAGTAATGTCAGATAGACCCTAACATTGCAGTGGGCTGTGGGGCAGCGTCTGGTCTTTTGGAGTCATTTGTGACAATTACTGTCAGGTAATCATGCATAAAAATCATTCCTTCATGGCCCCTAGGTTTCTCATTTGATTATTATTTTTATTATTTGTTGTTTAGGTTGAGTAAGCCCCTTTTTATTTTGACAGTATTTGCAAGCCTTTCCAAAACTCCTCATAGTTGTTATAGAGATCAAAATAATTACACACTTCCCCCTGTTTCTTTTTGTAGATACTGTTAAACTTTTTCCCGAGTAACCTACACTCTCACACGGGCTTTGCTTCCGTTCTGTAGGTAATGATTCCCTTTGGCAGCCGAGGAGTGCTGATAATCATTATTTTCCTTAATGCCTGAAAACTCCCATGGGTTGCAGTTTTCCAGAAGTGGGTCTACACCTACTCTTAGAAGGAGGAGCGTTTAAAACCATATGTGTGTGTTTTAAATTTTAGTTATTGTTTTTCCTTTTCCTGCTGCTATTTTCTTCACTCAACTGTAAATAATTGGGCAAAGCTGCCTTGGACCACTAGGTGAAAAAATGAATTATTAAGAATGTAGATGATTAAAAAGAGATACCCATAGACATACAAGAAGCCTACAGAACTCCAAATAGATTGGACCAGAAAAGAAACACCTCCCGTCACATAATTGTCAAAACACCAAACGCACAAAATAAAGAAAGAATATTAAAAGCAGTAAGGGAAAAAGGTCAAGTAACATATAAAGGGAGACCTATCAGAATCGCACCAGACTTCTCGCCAGAAACTATGAAGGCCAGAAGATCCTGGACTGATGTCATACAGACCCTAAGAGAACACAAATGCCAGCCCAGGTTACTGTATCCAGCAAAACTCTCAATTAACATTGATGGAGAAACCAAGATATTTCATGACAAAACCAAATTTACACAATATCTTTCTACAAATCCAGCACTACAAAGGATGATAAATGGTAAAGCCCAACATAAGGAGGCAAGCTATAACCTAGAAGAAGCAAGAAACTAATCGTCTTGGCAACAAAACAAAGAGAATGAAAGCACACAAACATAACCTCACATCCAAATATGAATATAACGGGAAGCAATAA
The DNA here is from genome assembly GCF_021556685.1 of Rattus norvegicus. NCBI lineage: Eukaryota > Metazoa > Chordata > Mammalia > Rodentia > Muridae > Rattus > Rattus norvegicus. Next base: position 63,362,443 of record NC_141544.1, on the reverse strand, counting down.
TCACTATTCCTTAATATCTCTCAATATCAATGGCCTCAACTCCCCAATAAAAACATAGATTAACAAACTGGATACGCAACGAGGACCCTGCATTCTGCTGCCTACAGGAAACACACCTCAGAGACAAAGACAGACACTACCTCAGAGTGAAAGGCTGGAAAAAAACTTTCCAAGCAAATGGTCAGAAGAAGCAAGCTGAAGTAGCCATTCTAATATCAAATAAAATCAATTTCCAACTAAAAGTCATCAAAAAAGATAAGGAAGGACACTTCATATTCATCAAAGGAAAAATCCACCAAGATGAACTCTCAATCCTAAATATCTATGCCCCAAATACAAGGGCACCTACATACGTAAAAGAAACCTTACTAAAGCTCAAAACACACATTGCACCTCACACAATAATAGTGGGAGATTTCAACACCCCACTCTCGTCAATGGACAGATCATGGAAACAGAAATTAAACAGTGATGTCGACAGACTAAGAGAAGTCATGAGCCAAATGGACTTAACGGATATTTATAGAACATTCTATCCTAAAGCAAAAGGATATACCTTCTTCTCAGCTCCTCATGGTACTTTCTCCAAAATTGACCATATAATTGGTCAAAAAAATGGGCCTCAACAGGTACAGAAAGATAGAAATAATCCCATGCGTGCTATCGGACCACCACGGCCTAAAACTGGTCTTCAATAACAATCAAGGAAGAATGCCCACATATACTTGGAAATTGAACAATGCTCTACTCAATGATAACCTGGTCAAGGAAGAAATAAAGAAAGAAATTAAAAACTTTTTAGAATTTAATGAAAATAAAGGTACAACATACCCAAACTTATGGGACACAATGAAAGCTGTGCTAAGAGGAAAACTCATAGCGCTGAGTGCCTGCAGAAAGAAACAGGAAAGAGCATATGTCAGCAGCTTGACAGCACACCTAAAAGCTCTAGAACAAAAAGAAGCAAATACACCCAGGAGGAGTAGAAGGCAGGAAATAATCAAACTCAGAGCTGAAATCAACCAAGTAGAAACAAAAAGGACCATAGAAAGAATCAACAGAACCAAAAGTTGGTTCTTTGAGAAAATCAACAAGATAGATAAACCCTTAGCCAGACTAACGAGAGGACACAGAGAGTGCGTCCAAATTAACAAAATCAGAAATGAAAAGGGAGACATAACTACAGATTCGGAGGAAATTCAAAAAATCATCAGATCTTACTATAAAAACCTATATTCAACAAAACTTGAAAATCTTCAGGAAATGGACAATTTCCTAGACAGATACCAGGTATCGAAGTTAAATCAGGAACAGATAAACCAGTTAAACAACCCCATAACTCCTAAAGAAATAGAAGCAGTCATTAAAGGTCTCCCAACCAAAAAGAGCCCAGGTCCAGACGGGTTTAGTGCAGAATTCTATCAAACCTTCATAGAAGACCTCATACCAATATTATCCAAACTATTCCACAAAATTGAAACAGATGGAGCCCTACCGAATTCCTTCTACGAAGCCACAATTAGTCTTATACCTAAACCACACAAAGACACAACAAAGAAAGAGAACTTCAGACCAATTTCCCTTATGAATATCGACGCAAAAATACTCAATAAAATTCTGGCAAACCGAATTCAAGAGCACATCAATACAATCATCCACCATGATCAAGTAGGCTTCATCCCAGGCATGCAGGGATGGTTTAATATACGGAAAACCATCAACGTGATCCATTATATAAACAAACTGAAAGAACAGAACCACATGATCATTTCATTAGATGCTGAGAAAGCATTTGACAAAATTCAACACCCCTTCATGATAAAAGTCCTGGAAAGAATAGGAATTCAAGGCCCATACCTAAACATAGTAAAAGCCATAGACAGCAAACCAGTTGCTAACATTAAACTAAATGGAGAGAAACTTGAAGCAATCCCACTAAAATCAGGGACTAGACAAGGCTGCCCACTCTCTCCCTACTTATTCAATATAGTTCTTGAAGTTCTAGCCAGAGCAATCAGACAACAAAAGGAGATCAAGGGGATACAGATCGGAAAAGAAGAGGTCAAAATATCACTTTTTGCAGACGACATGTTAGTATATTTAAGTGATCCCAAAAGTTCCACCTAGAACTACTAAAGCTGATAAACAACTTCAGCAAAGTGGCTGGGTATAAAATTAACTCAAATAAATCAGTTGCCTTCCTCTATACAAAAGAGAAACAAGCCGAGAAAGAAATTAGGGAAACGACACCCTTCATAATAGACCCAAATAATATAAAGTACCTTGGTGTGACTTTAATCAAGCAAGTAAAAGATCTGTACAATAAGAACTTCAAGACACTGAGGAAAGAAATTGAAGAAGACCTCAGAAGATGGAAAGATCTCCCATGCTCATGGATTGGCAGGATTAATATAGTAAAAATGGCCATTTTACCAAAAGCAATCTACAGATTCAATGCAATCCCCATCAAAATACCAATCCAATTCTTCAAAGAGTTAGACAGAACAATTTGCAAATTCATCTAGAATAACAAAAAACCCAGGATAGCTAAAGCTATCCTCAACAATAAAAGGACTTCAGGGGGAATCACTATCCCTGAACTCAAGCAGTATTACAGAGCAATAGTGATAAAAACTGCATGGTATTGGTACAGAGACAGACAGATAGACCAATGGAATAGAATTGAAGACCCAGAAATGAACCCACACACCTATGGTCACTTGATTTTTGACAAAGGAGCCAAAACCATCCAATGGAAAAAAGATAGCCTTTTCAGCAAATGGTGCTGGTTCAACTGGAGGGCAACATGTAGAAGAATGCAGATAGATCCATGCTTATCACCCTGTACAAAGCTTAAGTCCAAGTGGATCAAGGACCTCCACATCAAACCAGACACACTCAAACTAATAGAAGAAAAACTAGGGAAGCATCTGGAACACATGGGCACTGGAAAAAATTTCCTGAACAAAACACCAATGGCTTATGCTCTAAGATCAAGAATCGACAAATGGGATCTCATAAAACTGCAAAGCTTCTGTAAGGCAAAGGACACTGTGGTTAGGACAAAACGGCAACCAACAGATTGGGAAAAGATCTTTACCAATCCTACAACAGATAGAGGCCTTATATCCAAAATATACAAAGAACTCAAGAAGTTAGACCGTAGGGAAACAAATAACCCTATTAAAAATGGGGTTCAGAGCTAAACAAAGAATTCACAGCTGAGGAATGCCGAATGTCTGAGAAACACCTAAAGAAATGTTCAACATCTTTAGTCATAAGGGAAATGCAAATCAAAACAACCCTGAGATTTCACCTCACACCAGAGAGAATGGCTAAGATCAAAAACTCAGGTGACAGCAGATGCTGGCGAGGATGTGGAGAAAGAGGAACACTCCTCCATTGTTGGTGGGATTGCAGACTGGTACAACCATTCTGGAAATCAGTCTGGAGGTTCCTCAGAAAATTGGACATTGAACTGCCTGAGGATCCAGCTTTACCTCTCTTGGGCATATACCCAAAAGATGCCTCAACATATAAAAGAGACACGTGCTCCACTATGTTCATCACAGCCTTATTTATAATAGCCAGAAACTGGAAAGAACCCAGATGCCCTTCAACAGAGGAATGGATACAGAAAATGTGGTACAGCTACACAATGGAATATTACTCAGCTATCAAAAACAACGAGTTTATGAAATTCATAGGCAAATGGTTGGAACTGGAAAATATCATCCTGAGTGAGCTAACCCAATCACATAAAGACATACATGGTATGCACTCATTGATAAGTGGCTATTAGCCCAAATGCTTGAATTACCCTAGATCCCTAGAACAAAGGAAACTCAAGACGGATGATCAAAATGTGAATGCTTCACTCCTTCTTTAAATGAGGAAAAAGAATACCCTTGGCAGGGAAGGGAGAGGCAAAGATTAAAACAGAAACTAAAGGAACACCCATTCAGAGCTTGCCCCACATGTGGCCCATAAATATACAGCCACCCAATTAGACAAGATGGATGAAGGAAAGACGTGCAGACCGACAGGGGCCGGACGTAGATCGCTCCTGAGAGACACAGCCAGAATACAGCAAATACAGAGGCGAATGCCAGCAGCAAACCACTGAACTGAGAATAGGTCCCCCGTTGAAGGAATCAGAGAAAGAACTGGAAGAGCTTGAAGGGGCTCGAGACCCCAAAAGTACAACAATGTCAAGCAACCAGAGCTTCCAGGGATTAAGCCACTACCTAAAGACTATACATGGACTGACCCTGGACTCTGACCTCATAGGTAGCAATGAATATCCTAGTAAGAGCACCAGTGGAAGGGGAAGCCCTGGGTCCTGCTAAGACTGAACCCCCAGTGAACTAGACTATGGGGGGAGGGCGGCAATGGGGGGAGGGTTGGGAGGGGAACACCCATAAGGAAGGGGAGGGGGGAGGGGGATGTTTGCTCGGAAACCGGGAAAGGGAATAACACTTGAAATGTATATAAGAAATACTCAAGTTAATAAAAAAAAAGAAAGAAAAAAAAAGAATGTAGATGATTGCTGTTAAATGTGTACTCAATACTATTTGGAAGTGTAGGCAAGAGAAGAAAACTGCTGCTCAGTCTGTACCACATCTTCCTATTGGTATTTTAAGAACCAATCCAGTTAACACTTAGTATCACAATGTTGGTAAATATACAGTGATAGTGCTGGTGTGTAGAATTCTAAGATAAGCCTACTGTTCCTAGTTGTAAGCCCTCACCCAGGGGCACAGGTAAGAACTGAGGAGATAAAGGCGAGTAGCATTGTAATGGTGTAATTAAGGTCTATTATCAGCCAGCTTTAACTTAATCAAATGATTATCTGGGAAGTTCTGGCCTAATGAGATGAACACTGTGTAAAATCGATTTAGAATTTAGAATTTGGAGACATCAGGGAGTGGCAGCAACAGATGCCTTTTTATAGGCTTTGAAGAAACAAACCATCACATCCTGAAAGGGCCACGTGGGAGAGATCAGGGAGAAATCTCTCAGTTCCAAGGTCAAAGTGTCCTAGTCTTCCATCCTGTAAGGGGCTGGATTCTGCCTCGCTAGAGATCTTGGGAAAAAACCAGAGTCAGGGATGAGCAGCAGTATCTGTGGATGACATCATGTTCTATGGGCAGGACCTCAGAAGATTACTCATCTTCCTTTGCCTTAAATCAAACAACTCCTCCTTAGACTATCATGAAATCATTGTTCTAAGTCACTGAGTTTGTGACGAGTTGTTGCATTAGCAGAGGGAACTACTATAGCTGTCAATATTGGTTTAGATCCTCCTACGGGTCAAACTCTGTACAGTAGAGAAATGTGGGTATTTAATACTCAAATGGATTTATGAAGAACCGTTCAGTGTTAGTATCTGAGACAGAGACAAATAGAGTTCCTCATTTTTTTGTTCTGGGAAAAATGTATGTAGCCCAGGCTAGAATTCATCTCTTAATCCTCCTGCCTCAGCTTTCCAAGTGTGGAGTTTCTGGCAGACATTATGACATCTGGCAAATGTGTTACATAAAAATCCTACAAATGAGAAATTAAGCCTTATAGAAGTTAAAATCTTGGATCTAAGCCACAGAACTAGTGGCTGAAGGAACTGGGATTTGAACTTGTGTTTTAATTACTCCGTTAGACTGTGTTCTTTAATGCAAACATTCCACAGAATAATGCAAGTCAATTTTGTTCTGATTACTGCCTATTCAAATACCATCTTTTGTCTTGTTCATATCCCACACAGTGTGACAAAACGCTAAAGAATAAACAGCCTTTGATGAAATCCATTTTGTACATGATTTTTCCGAAAGATCTTTATCCTAATGCTTCACCAATTATAGAAGAAAGCCTTCTGAAAATACATCCTTTCTAAAAAGTTATTTAATTGCTATTTTACCTTGAATAAAAATAATCTATTTCTATCTATCAGGTAGTAATGAGAAGTCATTATCTTGCACTCTTCTTTAATTAACATCAATCCTGATTAGTCAGAGAAAAAAAATTAGGCTCTTTGTCTTTTTTCCTTAGTTGTGATTCCTGTGGTGGAAAAGCCATTCAATTATATGTTATCATGTGTTATCGCTTACAAAAGATGTCAGTGTAATTACAGAGCCGTATTTCTAGTTTTACTTTTAAATACACTTCAATGTTAAAAATGTAGGATTCTGCATTTCCATTTTTTCCCTAAATGTAGGGAAAAAATTAAGTAATGGTCCATGAATTTATTTTCATGCTAAAATCAAAATGTACAAAGCATATGAAAGCTCAGGGATTTTTTAGAGATGCTATTTATAGTCATTTACATTGAACAGAATAAGAAAAGCACCATAGGCACTCTTTGATTGCTAGGATATATTGTTGGCTACGGTTGAGAAACGTGGAAATATTCTAAAATATCAACTAGTAATCTGAAGTTCAAATAAGATTGTTTGGCATATCTGTATAAACAGAAGTCACTGTCATATGGACCGTTATTTCTTCTTTTTGCAAGGCTTTGGTATGCTTTGAGGTAGCCGCTAGTTTGCCTGGTTTTCATGTTGGTATCTGTCTGCTCTGACCATTGAATGGTATTTTTAAGGAAGTGGGACGGGGTATGAAGAGCCTGCATTGCTTCAGGAGTTGGCCTTTAGCTAAGGTGGGATGAGACCACACACACTCAGTTTCCCTGCACTCTTGTTATTTCCCAGATTAGAGCACTAGTCCTAGTGAAAGCAGATGAGAAACTGCCTTGCATCTGACCTCGTATGCAACAAAAAGTTCATTCTAGTAAGGACTAGTAAAACCTTTTGGAATTAAAAGTCCCGTGAAACAAGCAATCAGATGAAACCAATGGGCGAGTTGCTGTTCTGGACCACAGTAGTTGACTACGTTACTTATGAGGCTGAACTTGTCTTCCTGGGCTTGTTTTCTTCTATATCCTCATCAATTCAGCATCTTGACAGTGAATGATCACTCTGGACCTACCACCTATAGTTTTTTGAAACTGTAAAAATAAAGATGAAGTCATTTTCCTTTTAGTTGCTCTTTCTGTGGCATTTCCTTGGTATTTTTTAAGGTTAACTGATCATGTCTGAAGCATCAGTGGGAACAGCAGAGTCATCTCCGTCTTACTTGAGTGAGCGGGGTTACAGATCACAGACTTGGCCTGCGAGACACCACATTCTTCATTTGCAGCTGGAGTGGCTTCTTGTTGGAGTATTTGCTGTGTTTCCATGGTCTTGAAACGACAGAGAAGATATTGTTTGGGTAAAGCACTACCGTTTTTTTAAAAATGTAAAATCTCTTGTGCTCTCATGTAAGAGAGTTGATTTTGGGAGAAAAGAAAGAAACAAAGAAACAGGAGAAAAATGCCTGTGGATTTTACATTCTTCCACCAATGGGTTCTTAAATCCTTGACTAAGAGAAAAGAGTTAAGCCCAGTTGTAGAAATTTGAAAAAAGCAAACCACATCCTGAAAGACAAATACTGAACTTGAGTCACTATTTTATCTTTGAAAAGTAATCCAGAATTAGCTTTTTGAAATTTAGAAATTCAATGTTTTTAGATATATTTATGATTTGTTAAGCACATCCTCGTGTTTTGAAATGGTAAAAGAAATAATATATGACACCCATAGCTAAAGTTAGCAAGATAATTTGGAGGCCAAACAGAAAATTTCAGCTTTTAGAGTAGAACTTGATGAGCAATGGGCATGATCCCCCTAAGACTAGGAAGTGCTTAGTGCCTAGAATTGCACTAGTTCCACTCAGAATGCTTTTTAATTTGGAATAGCTATTATTAAACAAACAAAACCAAAAAATAATCCCAACAATAACAAAAAACAAAAGCAGGGATCTTTTTGTCTCAATCTTGTAGTCTACATTCCCAGTTATAGCACCTGCAACATTAATTAGTAGTAAATGCTGACTAAATATTTGTTCCCATGAAAGTAAATTTGGCTATATCCTCAGAATTCCATTTTAATTAGAGCACAATGTGTTATTTCTCAGACTTACTTTTCATCTTTTTAAAGTTCTAAGGTGTGTTAGAAATACCCAGGCGGCAGGAATTAGAAAACATGTGTTAATAGTCAGAGAGACAATTAATGAGGGGATCTGTGTGAGTTCATATAGCAACGCTGTAACAGAGCACTGTCTGAATAGTGTCTGCTCTAAACCTCTTGTATTCTTGATTAAAGTCAAACCACCTAGTCCTTATCCAGGACCACTGATCAGGAAATCTGGAAGTAGAGCTCTGGAGCCCACTGTTCTTCAATGAGTGATTCGTCTCCAAGCAGCTCTAAGAATCCTGGAGAACTCCTTAGATGTGCAGACTCGGCCCTAAGACAAATGCAAGATTATTTATTTTTTTATTTATTCATATTTTTGTGAAAGAGAGTTTTACCACAGCAACAGAATTAAACATCAAAGGCCTCACCAATCTTGGGTTTATTTTAGTTTACAAGTCCCAGGTCATGAATTATTGGGGGAACTCAAATTGGAACTTAAGAGAGGATCTGGAGTAGGGGGAGCCTGCTTACTCATCTTCTGTCTATCTGATGCTCAGTTAGTTTCCTTATACAGCCACCTTCCTGGAGATGGTGACACCCACAGAGGGCTAGGCCCTCTTGTGTGAATTATGGATCAGAACAATCTGTCAGAGACATGACCACAGGTTAATCTGATCAAGACAATTCTTCAATAAAGGTTCTCTCTTCCCAGGCAACTTGAGGTTGTGTCAAGCTGAAAATTTAACCAGCAGATTATTAAATTTTAGATTGATTCTCCAGCCTAAGAATGTAGATGTCAGTTTCTGTTCTCAAGACATATGCCTATTCTGCTACTTCCTGCTAAAACAAGGTAACAATATTTATCTCTTAACCTCAGTCCTTTGAATATATAATATTACAAACTGTCTTTCTAACTAACCAGAGCATTCCAAATATAGTATAATACATTCCCACCTTTTATCCAAAATTCAATACCCATACTGATGAAAACTACCTTAAAATTGGGGAATCTCATGGTAATAAGAACAAAATTATGATTACTTTTCTTGAAGTTAGTAGTTACAATTCTAATTTTTAGTTTATTTCTATTATATATATATATATAATGGGAAAAATAAAACTTTTTTAATTATATAACAAAGGAGTTTAAACAGATTACTAAGCATTACAAGTTTAATTTTTTTTCACAAGTTTAATTCTAAAGTTCTGACTTTATCTCCTGGGACAACTCACCCTAAGTTAGTCAGTTTTGGCTTTTCAACACATTATAAAGCTTCTTCTCCAAGCCTTATTTCAATATCCTTAGGGGCAATTTGTTAGTAGTCACAAGTGTCCAGGAAACAGAGTCTGGGTTGATGGACAAGCACAGGATGGGAGGAGTGGGGAGTCCACAACTCTCCACTGCCTAACAGCTTTCTCTCTTAATTTTAACTTCAAGGCCAGGTATGATATTTTGTAACTATACTATCATTCAGTTATTTTAATGCTCTTGGTTATATTATATTATGGAGTATGTGTTATATAATATATTCATATATTATACATATTACTCCAGATAAATTGTACATAACAAATACAGCCAAGTCTCATTATTTGAAATGCCATGTTCTGTAAATTTACCATAAGCACTAAATTACAGACTACAGCCCTGGGGACTTCTGCACCATTTCTCTGAAGGGAAATATAAGATTAGGTTCCTGTGTGCTTTGGGGTCTCTATTACTCTACTTACCAACATAACTTGAGCTTATATGTTCTTTCATTCCTCCTGTTAAAGTACCTTTAGAAAGTGTATGTTGATTTATTACTATTGAGTTCCCAGGCTATGGCATTAGAAGTCAGTCTGAATGAAACTTATCTTTGTTTATAACACACAAATAGTCTTCCTGTACTTGGAAACGCTGGATAGAATTTCAACACTGTACCCGGGAGTGATTTTAAACAGTGAAATCACCAACAAGCAGAATGAAAGTTTGAAAAACATGACACTAAGTAAACTTCCATCAAGCCACTTACTTACATTATGGGACTGTCCTGGGCTGAGAATTGTGCTGGTGGCTCAAATATTCCACTGCTTAATGCATGCAAGGAGGACTTCCTGAGCATGAATGCGGCATATTGATTTCTGTGTGTCATGTAAATTTTTGTTAGTGAATTTTTGAAAAGATGAGAACCAGGGTTAACTTCATTTGATTTACAAAGTTAGATTTTTTTCATAACAATTTTCTATCTTTTCATTGTATTTTATGTAAAATATATATCTAATCTACATTTTCTGAAATCTGATGTGCTGATATTTCAGCATATGAACAAACTCTGAATGTAATAACTTTAAAATATTTTCAGCATATAAGAACTTTGGTGGGCTTTAATGATTTCTTACTAGTTACTGACAACTAGGACACAATCACAATCATTGTCTTTATGGAACTGGAAGTCTCTTATTGTCCTCTAGTTTTTCTTACTCTTGATATTCTCTGTCTCCTGTCATCCTTCTTGTCTTAACTCTCCCTTCCTATGTCTCTTTGCTAAAGCCCACGTGAACAGATACATACACACACACACACACACACATACACACACACACACACACCACACACAAATGCATGCACATATGATGGTGAATGCAAACACATGCACACATTCACACATACGTGCACCCGTATGCACACACATACCTGCACACACATTCACATACACACATGTACTTAGGGTTTACTTTGCCGAGGTTTGCAATCATATTCACGTAATATTTGGCATAGTAATTGAGATATGAGTTCCTCTTATTTCAGTCCCTTGTGGTCACCTTTCTGCCTACCTGTGATATTATAGGATATGACAGGACTCTTCATTATCTGCAGGCAATTTTAGTGAGTCCCAAGCATAGAGGGCTATAAGTGTTCATGGAAAACCGTGCAGAATAGGTAGGAAACGAGGGGTTTACCTACTGATTTTTAAATAAGAGATTTGATTGATTTATTTCTCTCCTATATGCAGAAATCTCTTCCACAAATCAGTCATCACATGTTGTCACATCTGTGCTAATGTATCCTGCTATATAGGTTTTAAAAATCAGGAAGCTTAAATAAGCCCAAAAACTGTCATTCATCATCCTTTAAAATACAAACATTTGATTTATTTACAATATTAGCTTCTTGCAGATCAACTTTTTGTGGAATATCACTGCAGCCAAAGGCTGTGGTGTGTATTTCTATACAGTATTATATTTATTCTCTGGAAACAAAGGCACATGAAGTAACAATGGCCTCTATGCTGAATTTTTGAATTTCTGTTTCAACATTTGCACTTTTGCAAATTTAAAAACTGTTTCTAGTGTAATTATTTCATAATAAAATTGTATTAGTGTAGATTATATATACACTACCAGTTTCCACCAGGTTTTGTTTTAGTACTCAGCTCATAACAGGGCAAAGGTTTTCACTATGTTATTGATGAGAACCTTTAGTGGTCTAGATTGTATGGGGAAAGCTGGCCTAAGCTCAGCTTGAACACCATGAGTTCAAGAAAGTATGACCAATGTGCATTAAAAATAGGACTCTGAAGGTTTGCAGGGATATAACCTTGGTTCTTCTAAGCTAATGGGCAATTCCCTGTGATCAGTAGATGCTGGGATTGTTTCTACTGTGACTACAGATGCATATGCTTCTGCAACCTCAAAAGCGTTGCTCATGCAAGTTGCAATGAGATGTGCTAATAGACATATGACCTCTGTGCTTAGTTGAATGTAAGTTAATGTAAATATGTAAGCATTAGAAATATTAGATTCATTTGAGAACATATGATCAGTGCAATGTGAAATACACCAGACTAGGAGCAATGGGAAAACACTGCCTCCATGCAAAAAAAAAAAAAAAAAAAGATGCTATGAGTAACCCAGCACAACTTATGTAGCCTCAGTTATTAATGAGATCAGGATTGATAAACCTTTAAAGATGGCCAAAGCTTTGAAACTAACGAACCTAAATTTTTTACATTGTGAGCTGAAGTTCAATTCTTAGAGACCTATGTGGGGCATGTGTTTTTTCATACATGTTACTGAAATGGAAGAATGAAGCCTTAAAAACAGAATAGTATCTTGCCCAGTGTTCACAAATATCTAATCAATATGGTAACTATGGTTTCCTAAATGACTAGTCATTATCTCACCTGTGGGGATGCTCAGTAGCTTGTCTTGAAACCTTAATGATATCAAAGCAGATTGGTATAGGTGTTGGAGTATATAATAATACAAATTCTGATCATTAATTGAGCAGTTTAATTATTACATTTCTGAGTTTATTCACAGAGATTTTAAGAATTTGTCTTTATAGCTTTTTGTCACTCATCAAATGCTCAACTTTCCCTCATCATTACTCTCTCTCTCTCTCTCTCTCTCTCTCTCTCTCTCTCTCTCTCCACTCACATATAACTTTATATGAATGAAAATATTATGTCACTGTCAAAAGAGCACTAGAAAAGCCCAGTAAAGTGCTTCTGAGGCTGTGGGTGGGGCTGAGTGGTGGAAAGTTCACCTCACATGTGCAAGCCCTGAGTTCAATCGTTAGCATGGAAAAATAGAATAATGTGTCTGGTTCTTTCACTGATAAGCCAGAAGAGACACATGTAAGGGGCTTCACATGAGTAGATCACCAAAAAGAGCATCTGCAGGCCTACCACAATGGCATAGAAATATGCAAAGGGCCTCTCAATTCAGTGCAAGATTATAAGAATTGGATGAGGAAGGATGAGTCCCAGTGTAGCCCAGTCTCTTATGTAATGAAGACAATTAGCTCTCTGGCATGTGGTGCAAAGGAACATTGTAATAAAATTAAAAAAAAAAGTCTTTCGTGAAGGTCAGACATGCTATATTTATTGCTTCCTCCTTGTCTATAAGCCAGAACATTCTATCACAGCTGTGATACAAGCCAACAAGAGCCAAATAAATCTTTGATCCTTTTGGTTCACTGTGTCATTAAACACAAGGCATTTTAAAGTCAGGGAAATTACCTGAGAAGGGTGCTGAGAAATTGCTTGGTTCAGAAAAGACTGACCACAGTGATTAAAGGCATGAAAAGCACGACCTGTCAGAAAACCTGAAGAAGCTGGAATTACTCACTTGAAAGAAGATAACAGCAGAAGATAACTTAATAACTACCCTCAAACTTAAAGAGGGCTTCCATCCCTGTTTTATCTATTTCTATAGCATTTGAAAGTACCAAAGAATTTTATTCTGAAATTTTCTCATGCCAAGCATAGTTCATTTTGTACTATTATCTTTTCTTCCAATTTAAAAAGTCTGAACTTGCATTTGGCATGCATCTGTCTGAAAGAATAAGTAGTAGGAAGTGATAATCTAATACAGTGTATGACTGTCTTTGTCTCCTCATAATGGGAAGGACAAGTTTTTTTTCCTCCTTGTCATAAACACACTTTGACAGATTCTTGTCACTTACCAAATCCAACTTTCTATGTATTAAACTCTCCTGATACTTGGTGGCAGCTATGCAGTGAGTTATTATTGCCATCTCTTAAAAATTCTGACACAAAGGAAAGTAAACAGGCTGGAAATTAAGTAGCATTTTCTGTTTTAAGCTGAAGGAAGACTTGGAATCGTTACCTTGTTATTTGAGATAAAAACTAATTTGTAGCATTTCTAAGTTGCCTTGAATCAATCAGCAAGTAATGTGTGTCAAGTACTGTTAGAAATTTGTGTGAAAGGCAACAGAAGAGAAGAAAGACTTGGCCTTCTTAAGATGCTTATGAGCTGCTGGTAAAGATAATTTAATGAATTAGAAGCTGATGAGCATCATGCACTCACCAGCATGTGTCAGACCTCTTTCAGGGAGGCAAGAATCCCAGTGGAGTCAAAGCATGCAGAGCAGGATGTCTAAGTCTTTTCTTAGCGGTTAACCCTTCTGTTCTACAAGAACACAGAGAGCCTAGCTCTTTTATGCATCCATAGCCCTGCCACATTCTATACATTTTTATCTCATCAATCTGGCCGTTCTTTGTGTTGGTTCTGCTTTGTATGTGTTTTGTTGTTGTTGATGATGTTATTGTTATTTTTAAACATTCCTGAGTGTTGCTCTAATCTCTATACATTTTTTTAATTGAAGGTGCATTTCCTTTTCCTGGTTCCACTGTCTGTATATTTTACTTTCTGAGTCTGTGAGTCACTTTCTTAATTCAGGTCCTGGAGAAGGATCCTCTGATTATTCATCCTTATTTGAATAGCTGGTCATGTCACAAGTCTTAATCAACTGTGGGTCAAGAGTCCATGTGTCTCATATTCAGACTTGCTCGCTAGGGCTTGCTCTGTAGCCAGAACTATGGGCCATGAAGTTTCCTTGGCATAAAATCAAGACAGGTCACAACCATAATTTGCATTTACAATTTGAAGAGAATATGGAATATGAATATTTTCAAAGAAGAGCATCACCATTGAAAGGAAATTAGGATAATCCCAGGTGTACATATGAACACAGGATTTAGAGAGAATGTTTGCTTTACCTGAGGAGAAAGTTAATGGTAAGCAGGGCAATGGTAAATGCGCCTGGCTAGGCTGGCTGTGAGGCAGTGCCACCCACCATAGAGAGGGTGAAGTTCTAAAACTAAGGGACTGTATTCATTCTGTGTGCAAATAAACAACTTCACAGGGGTTGAAAAATCATTTTTAAATTTAAGTTAATTGTTTTATTTATTTACATCCCAGATGTTTCCACCCTCCTGGTCTCCCCTCCAAGAGTTTGTCATCTCATCCCTTTCCCCTTCACCTCTGTGTGGGTTACCCGACCACCACCATTGCCCTCCCTATGGCATCAAGTCTCTACAGCGTTAGGCATATCCTTTCCCATTGAGGCCAGACAAGACAGTCTTCTGTTACATGTGTGCTTGGGGCTTCAGACCAGCTCACTTATGCTCTTTGGTTCATGGCTTAGTCTCTGGGAGCTTCCTGGGGTCTAGATTAGTGGACACTGTTGGTCTTCCTATGGGGTTGCCATCCCCTTCATCTCCTTCAATCCCTGACCTTAGTCCAATGGTTGTCTGTAAGTACCTGCATCTGTCTCAGTCAGCTGCTGGGGGAGCCTCTCAAAGGACAGCCATGCTAGGCTCCTGTCTGCAAGCACAACAAAGCATCAGTAATAGTGTCATGGTTTGGTGCCTGCCCATTGGATGAATCTCTAATTAGGTCCTTCACTGGGTGACCTTTTCTTTAGTCTCTGCTCCCTTTTTGTCCCTTCATTTCTTTTAGACAGGCTTAATTCTAGGTCAAAAAAAAATTGAAGGTAGGATGGTGACATCATCCCTCCACTGGGGGCCACATCTGTCTACTGGAGGAGATCTCTTCAGATTCCATCTTCTCACTGTTGGGCATTTTGGTTAAGATCACCCACATTGAGTCCTGGGAGCCTCTCACATCTCAAGTCTCTGGGACTTTCTAGAGATTTCCCCCTTCCTTCATCCCTGGCAGCTGCATATTTCCATTCATTCTCCTGGCCTACTGGGCCTATCTCTTTTCTTCTTCCCCCATACCTGTTCCTGCCTCTCTCTTCCCCTCCCCTCCCCCTCCCACTCAGATTCCTCCCTACCTCAGTCTCCTGTGATTACTTTGTTCCACCTTTTCAGTGGGAATTTTTTTCCTATTAATTCCTACTGCAGATAGTAAGGGACTTTAAAGAGATAGATAAAAAGTTGTGTTTCACTCTAGGAAAAGATCATTTCCTATCAGTTAGAAATACAGAGTAATGGATCAAATAGAGTGTGGTAAACCCAGAACTGAAGAAAATGTCTTTTTGTTTTAAGTGTAGACAGAAGATCATCACTTGAATCTTACTTTAACCCTAACCTAAACACTGACCCCGAGCCTGAGAGATGGAGCATCTTAAACATTCCTTTACCTTGAACATTTCTTTATTGTGGAGGATGTGAGGAGCTGACTTTTTAAAGTCTTTAAAACATTTAGTGTAATGAAGTCAAACATCACACAGCCAGATTAAGGCATCTGATAAACAAACGCTTGCCCTGCCCCAAATGCTATGCATGTCACTGAACTCATGGTTAGAATGGCCATCCTAAAGTCATGGAATTTCACTTGGGTTTTCGTATTTTTACTTTCAACTTTTACTGTTGATTACCTTCTTATTCTCCTACACACACACACACACACACACACACACACACACACACACACAAGCCAAGCAGGCAGGGAGAGAGTGGGTTAGGAAGGGGATGGAGAAATTATGACAAAGTTGGAGACAATAGTTAACTTTATATCTTTCAATTCTCATGTATAATTTTGACTATATTTCATCCTTCCTCATTGCCAAATAATACCCTTTGTTCATAACCTTTCTAAATACTATATTATTCATAGTTTTGCAGCTTTTTACATGTAAAGCTATATACATTATAAATTAGAATCCATTTTTGACAAATAACAAGTGACCTTTTCTTCCTGGGCTTAGATGACCTTGCTTAATAATTTAGAGAGACATTATTTAAAATTATTAAGAAAAAAATTATTCATAACTTATAAGGTTGGCTATCTTACCATTTCCTTCAAAATAGCTATGAGATTCAATTATTTTTGTTTAATAGGAAAATAAAAAATGATATAGGTCACTGATAATTATCATATGATCATACCAGTTCACATTGAGGAGAAAAAAATAGATTATGTTGTAATCCAGAAAGTTGACTATAAATTTGATGATTCTTTTAACCATGGAATTTAAGTTCCTTTTGGTACCAATATTTCTCTGCCTGAACAGTTGCTTTCTACCCATGAGCAAATCAACTCTTACCATTCACAAGCTACTGTTCCCATCACCCTGCCGTTTACTGAAAGATATGTGAAATAGTAAGATATAAATCCTGCCCACATCAAGCATATACTTTATTTGATGAAAGGACAGTCATGCACATAACATAACCCAGATGGGGCATTATTTTAGTGCATGCAGGTAACCCATACTTTGAATGAGGTTTCAGAGACCCAGTTACAAGCTACATTATTTTTAGGCGAATTCTCCACTGAGAGTGTGTTGTAGTTTGAGACTATTATCTCTGACTGTTGATTCACATTTGGGTATATGTGCTTGTTGATACAAGTTAAAGAGAGCAAATACATTTTTGCTTAACATGGTTTCTATAACATGTGTTATTTTTATGTCCTAATATGGGACTGTAATGATCCAGAATTATGGAGGAAGAGGTGAGGAGATGTTTAACCCCAGATACCTCAGGTGGAAATGGCAGGACATGGCACCCTTCCAGTTACCAACCTAGTGCCATAAATTCTGGTACCCCACCATCAACCCTAGTAAGAATTTATTACTCTGACATTTATCAGGCTTCACTCCTTATTTGATCTCTTACAGCTCCCTCCAACAACAGTCCCTGAGTATGCAAGTGCAGTATCTTCCAATCCTCTGGCCCTATCCAATAGTACACAGCCACACAAACCTTGCCCACCGAGACCTTGGCTACCTCCCCAAGAGCATAAATAACTCCAATAAATGGAACCACTTCTTGGAAGCTGTTCCTGGATGTATGTTTTTACGGGCGCACTCATCACCAATCAAGATCCTGCCTGCATCCACCTGGCTAAGTTTCCCTCCATCCAGTCTAGGTCAGTGTGCTAGAGCCCTGGGAGAAGCAGACACGGCCAATCCTCCCATTTCAGCACAGTATGTATTTTCTGTTTTTAGCTAAGAAGTAATTTAGAGAACTTAGATAATGTTGCCAATTTTCTGCTTTTATTGGGTATCAATACTTAGATTTGAAATGGACTTTTCTCATTCCGACTCAAGAATTGTGAGCAGAAGATGGATGTTACTTTAAATTGCTCATGTTTTAATAGAAGCCTGAAAGAGCTCAAACACTATCTTGTAACCTTCACTTAAAGTGAATATGTATTGGATATAGCTCTTTTGCTGGGTATTTTCAATACTCAAAGCCCTAAAATTCAAAGCAGGAGGAGGATACTGCTTGACAAATATACATTCTATTGCTCTGATTGGTATGGCTGAGAAGTTTAAACTTACGATGATTCACTGAAGGATACAGCATATGTATATCCTATCATGCCTTAGTACAGGGAGCATCTTGGACACAACACTCTCAGGTAGTTGGTTTTTCAGGCTCCTGTTGAGTGTCTTGAGTATAGAGCTTTTGCGTGCTAAGTTATAGCAAAGTAACACCCAAGATTTCCACCAGAGTCACCTTCCCTTCTCAAATAGCTAGCAGAGGAAGTTGAACTGAACACTCTCTCTGTCTCTACTATTTGGGGAACCACTTCCTCCTCCTCTCTGCATCATGCTATTTAAGGTTCCAAGTGGGTCTATACCTTGTGCAAACCTTCAGAAGTCAGATCTTAGTTGCAATCTCGTCTCTAGATAGATGACACAGTGGGTTTAGGATAGGGCATAGCACAGTCCTTGATTTACTTTCTTTTCTCTGGCCAGAGAGACAGTTTTACCAACAACCATTTTCTAGACTTGTTACCCAAGGGTTGGGTGATTTCTTACATCTCTTTTGTGAACGCATTCCTCCTAGGCTTTCTCTAGCAATTGGCAAACAGGTTTTGGTCATCACCATGCCAGATAATGGTAAGACCTGTGAATAGGGTGGGACCTGAAAATAAGATCTTGGACTCAATTTCATGAGTACCAGAACTAAACACCTTTAACAATTAAAAATAAGTAAGTAAGCAAATAAATAAATAAATAGAGAATATACTCTACAAATGTATTTATCCTGGAGTATTTATAAAGGAATTCAGTGGGAACATGGACAGGAATAATTTTTATGAAGGCTCTAGGGTATACACCGCACACAAACACACCGCACACAAACACACACAAACACACACAAACACACACAAACACACACACACACACACACACACACACACACACACACACACCAGTGAATGCTTTTTTTGTGATGAAAAAGCTAAGCTTTCTTAGATGCTTCGAAGGTTGCCCCTGCTTGAAGGAATGAGTAGACCTCTGGATAGCACACTAAGCCATTTCCCTCTCTTTAATCTCCTTTTATTATTCCATCAAATGTTTCCATGCTATGGCTTATTTGTAGCCTCCCAGATATATAGCTTACAGCTTCCTCTTATTTCTTTTCATTTCATTTACTTCATGCTTCTAAGTACAAAGAGCATTTCTGCATCAAATCCATTGTTTTAGCGAGGTGAATTTCATTGATGAATCCTCTTTAAGGATGTACGAACTTACCTTTAATGCTGTGTTTATAATCAGCTACACGGGTTTGCTCATCACACATTCACATCTCTGGCCACTACGTGCGGCACTAGAATCCTTAACACTAATGCACTCTACAAAGGATGTGTAAAAATGAGGAAGAGATTCAGGAGTTGCTTTCAGATCCAAATTCAAACCCTCGGCTTGGACTAGGACACAGTGGGACTTCGTTAGAATCGCTGCAGAGAATTTGATTGAAGACTCTAAAGGGTTTGTGCATTCCTTCTGTCGAAGCAGGTCTGTGGAATTCAGAACAATACCCCTGAGAAGCATTAACCACCAAGTCATGATTTCTCACTTCCCTGTCTCATTTGTGTGAGGAGGTAGTTTTCCTTTCGTGAGAGAGGGTAAAAATGAGGTCATTAGTTTCTGTTTTCACTCTCTTTCAGTACTGAGCCAAGCTCGGGTCTCAAGTGATGTTTTCAGAGTTCCTCTGACTGACAGAAAAGGAAATGTGCCCCTGATGAACAAGGGTAGGGTCAGAATTAACCCGTTAACAGCCAGTGCTGCAGACAGACAGGTCTCTAAACTAGCCCATTGTTTAGAAGTAAACTCTCCTGTTTGTCCCTGTCAAAATCAGAGATGAAACTGCTTTCACGAATTATACATCTTTTTCTTTTATGGAATTTTACTTATTTTGTGTATATGAGATATGCTTGCATACATTTAGGCACATTCACATAAGTGTATGGGTGAATGTGTTGTGTGGCCATGCGTTCTTCTGAGTGTACCTGCTTATGGAGGGGCCCTGATGGCAATGTTGGACATCTTCCTTAATTATTCTCTATTTTTTATTGAAGCAGGCTCTCCGGCTGAACCCAGAGCTCACTGATCCCAACTAATCTATCTAGCCAGCTTGCCCCGGAGATCCATTATCTCTGCTTCCCATGTAATGGATAACTGGCAGCTGTCATGGCTGTGTGGTTTTTCCACGGTCTCTGGGGATCTGATAGCCACTCTTTATGAAAACACCTTATCTGGCGAGTCATCTTTCCAGCCCACAGAAATCATAATATTTAGCTAATCTAGAACATATTTATTTTATAGATACAGCCTTGGCTTTTTAATCACGGGTAGACTAGTATCTAAAGTCACTTTTAACACAGATTAGGATTTTATACATATACACAGTGTAATTTGATCATATCTACCCCCCACTCTCCTCCTATTCCTGATTCCCCCTCCCTGCACAGTCCCCCCTTCATGCCCTCTTCTTACCCTTTCCCTTATTGCATCAAGAAAGTCTAAAAACACCACTATTCTTCAGAATGCATGCAACTTTAGAATTAAAAAGGAAAATCCCCACGAACTAGCTGTGTGGCTAATCATTACTTTTTTCCTTTCCAACAATTTTTATTTCAATGATTTTTCTGCTTCAGATCAAAGCCATTTCTGTAGGGAAAAAACAGGTCATTTGTAGTCTGTGATTTGAGGGGCACTCAACAGACTCATCTTCCCAAGCTCGATTTCTGTGTACAGTGAGAACTTCCGCAATTTTCTCTTTAGATGTCCATTTCTTTAAGCGTCTAGAAGGGTATGTGACAGAATTTGAGGCAATAGCATCCTTCTTTCAGCAATCTTTGGGGTTCTTTAATTTCCACGCCGTTAGGGATCGCTGGGTGCATTCTGCCTCTTTTGTGAGGCACTACATGAGATTCCTCTGTCTCCGTGTCAAGCTGTTAGCTATTTTTGCCAGAGAATGGGGGCATTTTTGATAAGAAGAAGTTAAGAAAAATATAATAAAAGATAATGTAAAGGGAGATAAAGAGCTTAAAATGGCCTTTAAATTACAGAAAGAAAAACGATGACATCATCAGAGCTAAGGTTACATGTGAAGACATCTCATAGGGTAGATTGAGAAGATGGGGTAACTTAGTGACAGTTAAAACCAATGTCATCACCCACGTAGGCCAGGAAGTTTCCAGCTATACATATCCATGCTTTGTAAGGCTTTATGGCCTGTATTCCTGGCTGTTCCCTTCTAATAACTATTTTTCTGGGTCTAAGTTGACATGCCATCTCAGATGCTGTGAGACCTCTTCTAAAGTATGCTGTTGTGACCTTAGAACTTACTGGTCTACTTCCTTGCTTTGTCATGTATGTTCTCTTAGCTCCAGTACAATGCAGTTCTGTATTGTTAGAAGCAGTCGGACTATGTTTGTTGACAGTAAGAATGATGCTGGAAATATGTACCTCAGTGATTCTGCAGGCTCTCAGATGGCTCGGAAAACTACAATCTAATCAGTGCTCTGCTATGGCTTAGGCAGCCTGGTTCCGGATTTCTACCATCTGTCAGCAAATTCAAGTAGAAAAGATCTAGGATGTGTGTATGGAAGTGGAAAAAGCTAGGTTTACAGTTTTGAAATCAGGTGATTCTGTTATAGGTGCAAATGAGAGAAAAGGAGGAGGAAAGCCATGCCCACAGATAGGAGCAATGGAGAAATCAGTATTTAAAAGGAACTGTAGTATTGAGAAAGAACTTGTTGTGAAATGAAGAGTATTGAATCTTGCTACTAGAAAGTGAGTAATGACTTTGCGTGTGTGTGTGTGTGTGTGTGTGTGTGTGTGTGTGTGTGTGTGTGTAGTTGGGGGATCAGGGAGATATTTGCTGTATTATACACTTGTATAACTTAACTATATTCCTTGAATCTATTGCATAAAATGTTATATATATATATATGTGTGTGTATATATATATATATATAGTATGAATGAGACTTAATTTTAATTTTTGGGAGGGGATAGTATGTTCTTATAATATATATTACTAGTCTTCAATATGAGACTGGTAATATTATTTCACCTAATGTTGGTGACTCAGAATAGTTAGTTCTCTTGACAATTAGCTTGAAGCTCTATGAACACATCTACTTCTTTACAGAGTTAATTAAAAAAAAATGAAGTGTTTTTCTAATTCTATTTTTTAATTTTATTTAATCTTTTTTTACAGTCCAGATTTAATCCCACTCCCAGTCCACCCTATGACTGTTCCACATCCCATACCTCCTCCCCACCCCCCATCTCTACGAGGATGTCCCCACTTCCTTAGCCCTCACACCACCAGAACTCCTACTCCAGTCTCTTGAGGGTTAGGTGCATCTTCTCTGAGTCCAGACCTGGCAGTGCTCTGCTGTATATGTGCTGGGGGCCTAATATCCTCTGGTATATGCTGCCTGGTTGGTGGCCCAGTGTCTGACAGATCTCAGGGGTCCAGGTTAGTTGAGAATGCTGGTGCCCCTACAGGGCGACCCTACTCCTCGGCTTCTTCCAGTTTTTCCCTAATTCAACCACAGGGGTCAGCAGCTTCTGTCCCTTGGTTGGGTGTAAATATCTGCATCTGACCCTTTCAGCTGCTTGTTGGGTCTTTCAGAGGGCAGTCAATGATAGGCCCCTTTTTGTGAACACACCATAGCCTCATTAATAGTGTCAGGCCTTGGGGCT
The DNA here is from genome assembly GCF_021556685.1 of Rattus norvegicus. NCBI lineage: Eukaryota > Metazoa > Chordata > Mammalia > Rodentia > Muridae > Rattus > Rattus norvegicus. The sequence continues at coordinate 63,339,722 of NC_141544.1, read as the reverse complement.
TCCCTTGAGCTGGATCCCAATTTGGGCCTGTCACTCTACCTCCTTTTCCTCAGGCTCTTCTCCATTTTTGTCCCTGCAGTTCTTTCAGACAGGAACAATTATGGGTCAGAACTTTTGACTGTGGAATGGCAACGCCATCCCTCACTTGATGCCCTTTCTACTGGAGGAGGGTTCTACAAGTTCCCTCTCCCCACTATAGGGCATTTCATCTAAGGTCCCTCCCCTAATTCTTATGTTGAAGGGCAAATCCCCAATGTGGTGGTTTTTTTATAGAGGTAGTTATGTCTAAATTTGGGAGAGTAAGACCTTCAAGGTGACACCAGTTCTCTCCTACATATCTCTTCTTCCCTCTCTCTACCTCTTTCTCTCATTTTCTCTGCCACATAAAAATTCATAAAAAGGGAAGCTATATTCCTCTTAGAAACTAACTAAGCTAGAAACTTGTTCTTATATTTATAGCCTTCAGAATTGTTAGAAAGTAATTTGTAACCAAACCAATTATATTTTTATTATAATAGACTAAAACACAGCAATAAATATGTCAATGATATAGAAAACTGAGGTAAATGAGTACAACCATGTAGTTTCTGTTTGTCTCTCTCTTTTCATTGTTTAAGTTATCAAGAAGGCTTATCTTCTTCTTTTATTTCTGTGAGAAGTATATATAATTGCACATAAAAAACAGCTCAATAATATAGTAGCTATTCTGTATAATTAATTACAATGGGTATTAATATGGTATTTTCTTTCTTGTGCTTTATCCCCACCCATGCAAACAAGCAAACATAAACCTCTCAGCATTTTAGTTGTAATTGTTGTCTGTCTTCTTTAACTATGACCTCCCTGCCATGAATATTCAAGCAGTTTTCAAGTACAAGAAATGGGTTCTCTCCTGTAAAGTGTGACTCAAATATAGGCAAACAGTGAATGGTTACTCCTTAATAGTAGTGCCACTATTAACTAGGAAACACATCTTACTGGTAAGGTCAGTTTCATGTTTCATGTACAATTCATACCTTTTCACATACCCATCCACAAATGGGTAATTACGTTGGTGCCCTTGTCCCGCCAGTAGACTACAGATCATCTTCTGGAACTTTAAAATTATCTGTCATGAAAGAAGCTTCTGGCACAGATATACCTTGATTTGTCTATATGATCCCATTGAAGTGTGTGTGGCACTTTTGACAACATGGTCTTATGAACTAGTTCTGGGAGGCAGCCAGAAGGAATGGAAAGGCCTGTGTTGTTTTCAGTATCTCTGGGGTCTCCCTTCAGTTTTCTAGCCATTGGTGACCCCACCAGGCTCCAATGTATAGTTATATTCCTATTTAAAATAAAATGACTCACAAAACAACCCTCAGAGTCATGAATTTGCATAAAGGTTTGGTAGAGATGAGGAAATTTGATAGGCGACAATAGACATTATGTGAAAAGAATAATAAGAATACTATATATATATATATATATATATATATATATATGGATTGATTTTGTTTTGTAAACTCGATATAAGCTAGAGGTATGTAAGAAGAAGGAACCAGAATTCAGAAAATGGATTCCTAAAAATAGTTTGTAGGTAAGCCTGTCAGGCATCTTCTTGAATGATCGATGTGGGAGGGGCCAGCCCATTGTGGGCTGTGCTCTCCCCAGGTAAGTAGTGTTAGTCTGCAAGGAAGCAAACCAAAGAAACCAGTCATCAAAGTTCCTCCATGGTCTTGGCTTCAGTCCCTGCCTCAGGATCCTGCCCTGCTAGAGTCCCTGCCATGACTTGCCTCAGTGATAGCCTGTTACTTAGAAGATGAAATAAATCCTTATCTTCTCCAGTTACTTTTGGTTCTGGTATTTTATCACATCAGTGGAAACCCAATGGTAATATATGTATAGAATTGTTAAAGAGTTAACTTAAGTGATAAAACAAAACAAAACAAGAACAGTTCTTAAAACTTAAACTGTTAACTCAAAGTAGATTTTTGTTTGCAGAGAGCACTTAGGAGTTTTAGAATGAAACAGAGAGGGTGAATGGATCGGAGTTCCTATTGATTTCTAGAGTTCCTCCTCTGAGGATGCCAAGCTTGGTTTTCTATTGACCAAAGAATAATAACTGGGAGCATCTCACAGAGTGGCCAGTTCTAATTTGTTTTAAAAAGCCATTACAGTTACTCTGAGTTGTTTGTGCTACAATGTAGAAAAATATCTTCAAATTAAGTCACAGTTTCCCATTAATCTACATTTAGATTCTGCTCTTCTCTGTTGAGCACGTACAAAACACAAGAGATAAGGAAAACGTCTCTCCATATTATGCTAACAAGGAGATTTGGTTTAAGATCCCAGGACTAGCATATGGCAAAACCAGAATGTCTTCACACTCTAGTCAGGAGAGGAAGCTCTCTGAGAACTGGCATTTCTAAAACTCACAAGAGCTACTAAGATTAGCTTCAGTAGGCTTGTTTGTCCAAGGATCCAAAAGGAGTTATTCTGACATTATCAGAGAACTTCACTTTACTACTGAGGAGAATTTATCATGACACCTGCAAAGACCATTAGCTACTAAACTGTTGGGTATTTATTCTGGGTTTATGACTTCTCTTTTCCACCCAAAATAAATGAACGCTGCTTGGCTGATCCAACAGGTAGTCTTGGCCTGGGACATTTCCTTTCTGTAAGATGTGCTTTTCTTTATCTCTGAAAACCAGAGCAGAGAATTGGAATCACAAAAGCAGGCCTCATTTCAAGTGAGGTAGCTGGTATTGGAAGCCTCTTTGTCTCCACTGGACCATATACTTGCAAAGTTGAGAAATTAAAGTTCCTACCCATAGCTAGCTTCCACCAGGGAGACAGAATACTTCAAACAATGTGAGCTCTAGCAAGAACAAATAAAGAGAATTATATATTCCCACTAAAATGAAACTGCCTTTGGTATTACAGTCTGCAAGCTCAGGTGAAAACGAAAGGTAGGAGCTGTTACTAGAAGTAAACATTTAAGTGAACTTAAAATTTTGATGAATAATAAACAAATGACCAGAAAACAATTAAAACATGCTAACTGCAACCAAAGAAAATCACAACTTTCCATAAGGAAAGAGAATCAACTAAAGCCAATTTCAATAGGAACCATGTCTCAATCATGTAAAAACCAATGTAAAATGATTATTATAAAGTCCTTCAGTAGCAGTTAAAATTCTGTTAAAATAAAATGTAGGCAATATGAACCAAAGGGTAAGAATTATAATAAATTCAAATGAATTGTTTAGAGTTGAAAAATGTAGTCAGGGAAATAATCATCCTATTGGATTGGCTGAATGGTAGAGATGCCCGAGGGCAAAGCTAATGAACTAGAAGACAGAGTGATAAGACTTGAGTAATCTGAACCGTAAGGAGAAAGCATACAGAAAGGTGAAGACAGAAGCCAGAGGTCAGAGGTTTTGACACAGAGAAAATGAAGCAGTATTTATAGAGAAGGGAGTAAAAAGGATGAGCGGAAATAGAAAGAAACAATGGCTGTAATCTCAACCAAATTTGGTAGAAACCCCGACCTATATATTAAAGAATATGAGAAAGCTCTCAAGAAGTAAGTCCAAAGAAAGCCAAGCCAAGCCAAACTGAATTTAAATAAAAATTGTTATGAAGAACCAATAAACAACAGATGCATTAACTATAAGTATCCTAAATTTAACAGAACTAGGTATCTTATTTTTAATATAATGGTGAGCGCCATGCCCAATCAACATACACATACACACCATATGCACGTGGATACACCACTTAAAGGCCAGGCTAGTACAAATTTAGTTGTTCAAAAAAAAAAAACAGGCATGTAAATGAATGAACAAGAGATTTGTGAAGGTGCTTTGTGAAGTATAGCCATTATCTCAGAAAGTTTTCCTAACATAAATAAGCTATACTCGCTGTATAATTATGAAATCAAATTTGCATTTATTATATTACTTTAGAGCATCTGACGACTGAAAGTAATCCTAATTACATGGGATTGTACATGGAAAATAATATAAAATGTAATTATAAATGACAATATTTCTTTAAAATGTTATTAGTGGTCTATAACATTGGAAAAGTGTATTTGTACATTTTGGAAAACTAACAATATGAACCTTGTTTGAATAAAAAAACACAATAGGAAAAAATCATGTTATCATTAAGAAATGGCATGATACTTTTCCAGTATTTAAACTAAATGATATCAGTGACAGTCTATACTAATTCCACTTTTATTTAAAGCTTATTAGATGATTTTTTCAGTTGTTTTAAAGAGTTCATTTTTCAGAAATAAAGAATCTTAAAGAATCAAGGGTAGGAGAATTAATAAGTGGAGAGGAAATAATGAATATATAAATCAAGATATGGTCATTCCCGGATCTTCTGAGAACTTTATACAGATACTTCATGTGGCTCACTCACAGGTAATCAAGTCCCTTGTTTAAAACAGCAGGGTTTTTGCATAAATTATAAGCACATCTCATGCATATTAATATAGCTTTTGGTTACTTGTAATGTATTAGGTACGTATACTTAATATGAGATAAATTATATGAAAATTACTGTATAGTATATCACTTAAGAAAAATTCTGCCTTTGGTCAATGTAAGGGCACCATTCATACTTCTAATAATTTTTTTTCAATCTGCGTTTGCCCCAATATATAAATGAAGAACCCATGGGTATTGTCTTAGGGTTTCTTTGAAGAGATACCATGACCAAAACACCGCTTATAAAGGACATTTAGTTGGGGTTGACTTACAACTTCAGAGGTTCAGTTATCATGGTGGGAAGCATGGCAGTGTGTAGTCAGCTGTGGTACTGGAGGAGCCAGAGGCCCTCATCATTGTCTAAAGGCAGCCAGGAGGAGACTCTTCTCTGCACTGGACAGAGCTTGAACACTATGAGGCCTCAAATCTGCCTACGCAGCAATGCACTTCCTCAACAACATCTAACAGTGTCCCTCCCTGTGGCCAAGCACTGAAGCACGTGAATCTATGTGCTTCACATGAAGGCCAAACCTATTTAAACCACCACATTCCACTCCTTGGCACCCATAAGGTAGTAGTCATAACATAATGCAAAACACATGTAGTCCATCTTTAAAATTCCCACATTCTATGTCAGCAATGTTTAAAAGTCCAAAGTTCAAAGTCTCTTCTGAGATTCATGCAATCTTTTAACTGTAATCCCCTATGGTGTCATATACCTTCAACATCACAGGATATACATTACCATTCCAAAAGGTCACAGTAAGGAAATATTGAGCCAAAGAAAGACCAAAAATCACCTAGGCAAGCTCTAAGCTCTGAATCTCCAGGCCTGATGTCCAACTCCTTTTAGCTTTGTTGACTGCAACATAATCGTTTCCTTTGGCCTGGTTACAGTCTCCAGATAGCTTCCCTCAGTAGAAACCCTGTGGCTCTGTCATTTCTAACATCTAAGGCACCTTCAACATTATAGCATCATACTCCAATATCTGGGATAAATGCATGATCTGGGCTCCTTCAAAGGGCTTGGGTGACTTTTTCAGCTCTGGCCTCTTTAGCACTCTAGGCTCTACTACTGGCATATTCAATACACTGGGGTTTTCTGCTACAACTAGGCTTCACTAATAGCCTATACTGTTTTCTTCATGTGTCAAGGCTCAACTTCTTTGCATGACTCCTTCAGTTCTGGGCCATCAATGCAACTGGAGGCTATACCTTCATCAATGGCCTTCCCTGGCTGCTCACAGAGCCAAGCCTCAGCTGTTCTCTATGACCCCTTCATACCCTCAAAACCCATACCACCTGTGTGATTCTTAACAAGGCCAGCTGCAACGCAAGGTACAACCTTGGCCATTTCTAGAACATGGCTTGTTTATTCTCTGAAAAAACTCCCAAGAAGATTTTACCTTAGCGATTCTGGTTTCTTCTTAATTACCAATAATTTCTTAGGTTCACCTAACTTACATCAATGGTCCCAGTAACCCTTCTACTTTTGACTCTAAAGCCAGAGTCCATAGCAGAAGCTGCTTAGTCCTGATGCTTGCTGGGACTGGAACATGTCCCCTCTGCTCTATTACATTATCATCGGCTTTCTGTTTTCCAACTCCTTCACTGCCTAAGCTTGGCTGTCCTGAACTTGTTCAATAGACTGACCTTAAACTCAGAGATCTGCATGCCTCTCTTCCCTGAATGCTGGGATCAAAGGCGTGCACAATGCCTGAATCTAAGCCTTTCTTCACCTTTGCAGAAGATCTTTATAAGTTCTGGACTATAGTTGATTACAGATATAGTCAGGTTGACCATCAAGACTGGTCATTATAACCCATTCCTCGTCAACATAAGCATATTGTCACATGTCCAATGAAAACAATAACCAGGTCATAATAACACCTAGCATGATATAACCATCTCTTGTTCAACTGCAAATGCATAAACAATAAGCCTAGCTGGGTGAGATCTTGTCCCAAGGTTACCACTCCATTACTTCCATTTAATATTCTTGATTGCAGGATTTAGCTCCATTGCACTTCCTGGTGCCCGTTTAATACTTGGACCATGCATTCTGTATTTTTCTTCCTTTTCCTAGCTTGCTACACTTGATCAGAATGCTTCTAATAAGAGTGAACTATAGGACAAAGTCTAAACTGGGTTGTTTTGAAACTTCCTTTGTCAATGTAATTAATCTGAATCTCTTCACCTTATCCTCAGGCCAACTATTTTGCCAAGGGCAGAAAAGAAGGCACACTCTTCCTCAAAATATCACAAGAGAATCTCTAGGCAACACACTAAAATTCCTTTCCTCTGAAATCTCTTGAGTCAGGCCTCCAAAGTCCAAATCACCCTTAGTCTTAGTCACAACTGTCTTCCATATGCCTAATAGGATGGCCCATTAAGACTCACTTAAAGCATTCCATTGCTTTTCCAAATCCAAAGACTCTAAATCTGCACTCCTCCATACAAAAACATGATCAGGCCTCTATCACAGCACTATCCCACGTTTGGTACCATCTTCTGTATTAGTCATGGTTCTCAAGAGAGACAGAATTTATGGAATGGCATATCTTACCATGTATGTATGTGTATATGTTATGTATATGTATATGATGTATATGTATATATGTGGAACTTATTGGAATGACTTATAGTTTGCAGTGGTACAACAATGGTCAGCTATGAATGGGAAGTCTAAGTATCTAGTAATTGCTCAGTCTCATGAGTTGGTGTCTCAGCTGGATTTCTGTATAAGCTGGAATCCTGAAGAATAGGCTCCAATAGATGTGCTGGTACGTAAGTGCAAGCAGGCAAAGAAGAAAGAACCCACTTTTCTTTCATTGTCTTTATATAGCCCTTTGGCCGAAGGTATGGTCCAGATTAAAGGTGTGCCTCAAGATCTGGACTATGGGCACATACGTGTCTTTCAGCCTCAGGGTCTGGATCAAAAGCTTGCGTACATCCTCCAGTACAGTATAAATAAATCAATATGAGATTGTAAAAATATCTACGATCTGGGTCACAGGTGTGTCCTCCATTTCTGGATTGTAGTTTATTTCATATATAATCAAGTTGACAACCAGGAATAGGTATCTCAGGCATGGAAGACTAATAAATATTATTGTTTTTAAAATGTTATAAAACATTTAGTTATTTTAATAGAATTTATAGAAGCAAACTCAACATAATTGTGCTATGGATATAGCTTAATGATTGGAACAGTTACCTCGGATATGAGAGCTGTTGGGATTCACTGCAAAGGAAAACATGGAAAGAAAGCAAAGCTAAATGGAGTGGTACAAGGTTTTTGAAAAGTAGGCCCTGACAAGTTGCATATTTTATTTATCAATCTACATTAATAAGATCTTTATCATTATTACATATTTCAAGTTATAGAACATTTGGAGAAGTCACTCTATGTTGGAGAAGGTACATACACAGAAACTGTATAAATAAATCAATGTGAAATTGTAAAAATACCCAACTAAAATAGCGTGAGTAAAAGGATCAGATTAAAAAGCAACACTATGACAGGTTTAAATACTATCAGTAATTATCTTGGGCATAACAAATGTTTTAATGATAGAGATTGCAGGGAGAATACATGAATAAACATGCAACTTAACCATGTGTTATTTGGAAGAATCTTACTTCTAATTTAATGATGAAGATGAGTTGGAAGTAAATTGCTATACACTACCTTGATTTTAATCAATGTTAAATTAATTCAATAATCGTTATGGTAGTAACTGGTAAAAATAAATTTAACAGAAAATAAAATTATAACAGAATGACATTTGGTGGTAGAATTCTTTAAAGAAAAGTTTATATAATTCTAAATATTTCTATACCAAGATAAAGGCTCCAAATGCAGAAAAGCAAAATCCATTTTAGTTAAACAGAAAATTCAGATTTATCATTAAAGTTGCCAATATTTCCAACTTAGAAGCTAATGCTAAACCAGACAAAATTAAGAAAGGCATATGATATCTGTATACTAGTCGATGAGTATACCTCAACTGAAATATAAAAAAATTCCATACAACAACCACTGCATATACATTTTTAAGTATTAAGTTACCACGAAAAGGCATGTACTATGCTATAAAAGTTCCTTTGAAGCTTAATCAAATTAAATAGCATATGTGTTCTGTGTCTATAAAGAAACAAATTAGATTTCAGAACCAGAAGGATACCAGGAAAAAAATATAATAAAAATGAATGCTTTTCAGCTTATGGGAGGCCAACATTATCCAGAAACTTTAACCAGACAGAGTTCAAAATGGGCAAATATTGAACCTTTTATGAGTTCAGATACATTTACCTTCAACAAAATATTAGGAATTTATAAAGATAATTAGACACTGAACTACTGGAGTTTTCCTCAGAAATTTGATGTTAGGTCAACACTGCAAAATTAATCCATGTAATAATCTACACGCAAGGCACAGGAGAAAATCTTGTCATATCAATTCACACAGATTCTAACAATTTATACAAATCCAAACAAGACCCCATGCAGTTCATGACAAAAATGATCAAATTAAGACTAGAGGGGATCTAAAAACGAAAAGATAAGTGACAAACAAACCCGAATAGGACAAATCAAATGGATGGATCTAGGAGGAGGTGAGGATGAGCGAGATGATAATCAGAACAAACTGTCTCAAAAAAGACTATATTCAACAGAAACAGTCATACACAAAAATAAAAAAAAATAGAAACTCAGAATTACTTAGATAAGAATAGAAGTGGTCACTGGAACTGATTCAGAACATCAAGGTTTTAAAAAATTCCCAGCTAATATATTTCACAGTGAAAGACTGGAAACTGTATCCAGAAATTTCAGAAATAAAGCAAGGATATCCTTCTTCATCATTATAGCCAACATAGTTGCTACAACATAGAAAAAAATTCAAAAAAGAAGAAAGAAAGAAAGGAAGAAAGAAAGAAAAGAAAAGAAAAGAGGAAATAAACAACACTGTATCTTTTCATAGAAAATCTACTCAAGATTCACAAAGTCAGTGTGCTTAGCATGACTACAGGAACTGAGAAAAGCACACACAAATCAACTGTATTTTTATTTCAGGACAATGAGCACAAAGGGTGGTAAAACACACTGTCGTTTACCACACAGTCCAAGCAAATGGCATACTGAGGTCTAAACCCAGCAGCGCATCTATGAGACTAGTGTTCTGGAAAGTACAAATTGCTGATGAAAGAAAAGGAAAACATAATCTAAATAAATTTCCAGAGACAGTATGTTTACGGATTCGAAGGCTGCATGGAACGAAGTCGATGGCTCTCTCGCCATAAAGATCTGCAAAGCATGTCTTATAGATATAGACCAGCCTTTTTCAAAACGCTCGTGCAAGGCACAGGACACAGTATTGCTAAAACCGTAATGAAGAAGCAGCCCAGAGTAAAAGAAATGAGTTTTTATATTCTGTCTTACAAAATATGATATTGATAGGAAGAAAGGCACAAAGAAACAAACCAGAATGTACATTCTCCAAATAAACACAAATACCGTCAACTCACTATTATTATTGCTATTATTGTTGTTGTTGTTATTTACTACTATTAATTGAGATAAAGTCTCATGTAGTTGAGCCTGACCTGGAATTTACTATGTAACCATGAATAAGCTTGGCCTTGTGGTCCTACTATCTCCATCCCTTAATGCTACAAGGCACTAATATACCCACTATACACAGTGTAGGGATTGCCTCTGGGTCTGGGACGTGAAAGACAGGCATTCTACCTGTTGCGCTATAGGCCCAGCTTCACTGATTTTTTGAGACAGTACATAAGGCAGTTGCTACAGTTTAAACATCCCTGTCCCTCACCCCTCACCCCCCTGCCATATTTCTGAGGTGGAAGCCATCTCAGTGAGGAAGGGTCGGAAAGTGGGGCTTAGAAGAAATGTTTGGGTTTCTGTCATGTTCCTTATGAATGGATCACCTGCCTGTTCTCAGAATGACAGCTCTCAGGAGAGCTCAGACCTTACCCCGTGTACCTTTCTCTTCTGTTTTCCCTCATGACTTTAAGCAGTGTGAGCCCATCACGGGAGACATGTTTTTGGAATTTCCATTCTACAAAACCAGGACCCCCAGCAAAATCCTTTTCTTTATAAATGACTCAACCTGGAGTATTTTGCCACAGCCAAGAAAACAAACTAGGACCAACTATATTAAAAACGTACATATTTTAAATGCATGGTGCTGGATCATCTGGGTTGAATGCAAAAGGACAATCATTTTGAAGATTATTACAGCAATATCTTACTCTGTTACCCACTCACTAGGCACTAATCAATGCCTAGGGTAACTAATGCACTGCTGCATTGAATTTTGCAGATTGGTATTAATTAATATTTTAATCTTAATGAATGTAATTTATAAAATTTTTCAAAATCTTTTTTGAAAAATTATTTTTAACCTTTTACTGATTCCTTGTGATTTTCACATATTGCACTCCAGTCCCACTCATCTCCCTGTCTCCTCATATTCACTTTTCATTCTTACAACCTTACCCCTCCCTGCAAACACACACACACACATACACACACACACACACACACACACACACACACACACACACACACACACGCATGCACGCACACACACAGAGAAAACAAAGGTGGAAAAACATCGTGGAAGTTACAGTATGTCACAGTCTGCCCCACAGTCTTTCCCTCTGTACACACATCTTTACTTGCAAATGTTCATTGCAATGAATCATTAATCCGGTTCTAGGTCTCTGGCTTCTGTGACAGCATCAACTGGATCCCCACCAGGAGTGTTTCTGCCCTATATCTGGAGAGCCTGCAGCTTTGGATCAGCAGTATTGGCCCTTTAAAGAATCCCAGCCATTTGCAGATGATGTAGATTTGGGGTGGGCCAAGTCAGGGGCCTGTATCTTGGTCTAGTGGTAGCTGAGCTGGTAAGTACTCTGGCTCTCCCTTAACCCCACCACCAGGGCAAGCTCTCCAGCGCTTCACTGGCAATGCTACCCAATCCCGCTCTAAACAGGCAGCAGGGTCATCTCTCTTGCGCTCATGCCCTTAGGGCTGGCTCACCTGGACCCATGCTTCCAGAACCATTTTCACTGTGCCGCCCAGTCAAGGTATGCAACCGGCTTTCTCAAGTGCTGCAGCCTATACAGGGTTAGGCCCCCTCTTCCTACCCTCACACCCGTGGGTCTGGCTCACCCATGAGTTCACAATCAGGACCAGCTCCACTGTATTGCCCAGGCAAGTTCAGGGCCTGCTCTTCTGAGGGCTGCAGCCAGTGAAGGACAGGACCAGCTCTATCTAGTGCCACAGGTTGGCAAGGGGTGAGGCAGGGAAGGCATCACTCCTGCACACAATTCAACTTACATCAGACAAGTAGCAGGGTCAGCTCTCCTGTGCTATTACACTGGAGGCCGGCTCACTAGGTATGGCTACACTATAGCTCTCTTAAGTCTTGCAGTTGGTGAGGGCAAGGCTAGCTCTCTAGTGCTTATGACCCCTTTGGCAGTTTTACCAACTGCTAGGGTCAGCTCTTGCTTTCTCATACCTTCTGGGCTGGTTCATCCACTCCCTGCCACCAACACTAGGTCCATTGTATTCCTTGGGCAAGGCTCAGGGCCAGTCTACTCTCTGAGTGTTGCCCTCAATGAGAAATGGAGCCAGCTCGCCAGTGTCCTGCCGCCAGTGACGGTCAGGGCTAGTTCTGCTCAGACCCTGGACATCTATGTGATCCCCAGGAGCTGCTCCAACCAGGGATATGCCTGAGTTCTCTAGTGGTAATAGGAATCACAGACATCAACATGGCTCCTAGCAGGAGCCCAGGCTGGGACCTCACCATGGTCCCAGGTGGTAAGGCTTCCTACTCACAACAGGCTGCTCCCCTCCACCCTCAAGACTCTAGTTCTATCTCTCTTCATAAAGAGCTCAAGCTGCTTCACTTCTTTTTCTCTCCCATCTATCCAATACATACTTACGTACTGTGGGGAGTCCCAGTGCAAGCTCGCCATGCAGTTGGCAGGCCTCTAGGTGACATCCTCTGTCTGATCTGCACTGTGAGATATAAGATCAAGTGGGTATCTGTGGTCTGCATGTGCTATACACCTGAGGGCGGGTCTGTGGATGGCACGGCTGCCTGAATGTCTCTGTTATCCTCCCTTTGCTATGCTACTTGGTGGTAGGCGAGACTCTGTCTGTCTATGGCCTGCCTCTGCCACTCTGTGGAGGGCAGGTCGGTGAGCATCTCTCCCTGCCTGCACACAGGTCTCTGTCTTCCTCCTCTAATGTTGTGCTGCCTGGATTTGATTCGATTTGAATTTTATGTGTCCTAGGCATAAAACAGCTTTGGCCGCCAAGGCAGGCATCAAGCTAGGATAAACAAAAGACCTCTGCCCCTGACTGACATAAGAATGCCGCCATGGGTATCTCTTTACCCCTTGCCTCAAAATCTTGGAGGTGCATCAGTTGGGGTTGGGCTCCAGTAACCTGTCGATCTGTGTATTGTGCCGGGGAACATGGGGTGAGTTGAAGGAAGGGAGGGGTAGGGGTAATATAATTGTATTTCAACCTAAAATATTTTAAATGAAAAAATAAAGAATCCCTAGGGAATTTTGTTGTATTGTGGCCTAATACTTTACCTATGGCTAGAGAGATGCTTTTCCTGTACGTTTGTTGGCCTACAATAAAATCACATGTCTTCTTTGTTTCACAGTGTGCATCCAGGTTGCTGGTTTTAGCCATACTCTGTGGGGGCTGATCTTTTAAATGCTCCAGGAAAGTCTATTTATTTATTTTCATTCATTCATTCATTCATTCATTCATTCATTCATTCGTTTTAGTGCCATTCATTAAGCAAACTAAGCCCAATTTTCTAATCATGGTGATTTTCTTCTGTTCTGCTTGTCTAGTGTTTTACATGACAGTAGGAAGACAGCAGCAGTATCCGTAAGCCAAATAGTGAAATAAAGGAAAAATGCCAAACACAAAGTAGCATGAAAGTTAATAATTCTTCAACAAGATATAAAAATTAAAGAATAGCGAAGAGATTTGCTTTAATCATATTCAGAAACCCTGATGACCCCCACATGACTGTTCAGCATGGAAACCAAGTCTTATTCAATGCATTTTTTCACAGTTCATAAAGGTTGATGTGTATCTTTCCTGGAGAAAATATTAGAAGCATACAAGGAAACATTTCAAAGAAATTATAAGAACGTCTTTTTTTAATAGTCACCATAGTGTTGGTTCGAATAATAACAAAATAGTGCAAAGTTGGTTACTTGTAAATAGTGTAGTCTGAAGGAAATTAGATTTAAGAGCAAACACAAGCCTTCGAGCCTTACAAAACCACTGTTTACCTGCATTGTAAATTCTCCATTTGCTCACATAGCAGCCAATCTACAGCTTCAGCCACTAAAAGGCATCAATTAGCATTAGCCTGACAGACTGAATCACCTCAAGAATAATTTCATGTGAAGGGTATTACAAGTCCCATGACTAATGGATTATATTAGGGAAAAATAGCATGCATTGATGAATGATTGCAAAAATATGAATGTGAAAATATTGTGTTAAAAGCATGTTTTAATAAGAAAAATTATGGAATAGTGCAATGCATGAGGGTTTACTCATAATGCCACAAAGTCCAGAAAGGCATGAAAAGAGTAACTTAAAGAATACAGTGAGGGTTTAGAGTGACTTCAGGGAAAATCCACTAGCTCTGTTGTAACACTATCTCAGGTTGGCTGAAGTTTACTGGAAGCTTAAACTATATAGTTTCTTGGTGTCAAGTAGAAAATTCTATTGCTATTGGAAGAGCAATAAAGATAATAATGGTAAAGACCTAAATTTAGCTGCCCACATTTGTGATGGTTTGAATATGTTTAGCCCAAGGAGTGGTGCTATTTGGAGGTGTGGTCTTGTTGGAGGAAGTGTATCACTGTGGGCATGGGTGGCTGGAGCCAGTCTTCTCCTAGTGGCCTTTGGATGAAGATGTAGAACTCTCAGTTCCTCCTACCCTGTGCCTGCCTGGCAACTGCCATGCTCCTACCTTGATGATAATGGATTGAACTTCTGAACCTGTAAACCAGCCCCAGTTAAACGTTATCCATTATAAGAGTTCCTTGGTCATGATGTCTGTTCACAGAAATAAAATCCAAACCAAGACAGCATTCGAGTAATTTGAGTCTTAGTTGAGCATTACATGTGGATATTGAAATCCTTTTGCCCTTGAGATTTCCTGAAGTTCCTCAGCTTCCCAGGCACTCTGTCTCCTTCAGTGGCAACTTTGTGTTGTCTTCTCCTTGCCGGTTGAATGCCCACTACTCCAATCATCTTACAGTGATCTAAGGTCTCCATAGTATTCCCTTTTCCAATCCGTGTGCAGAACATCCCACTCCAGGGCTTAATGTACCTGCCTTTCACATCTGCAGTGAGCTGTGCAGACTGTGCCGATGTACTAAGAACCGGAACACAGCAACTCTGAATACTCATCAAACACCTCAAGTTTGAAATCCCTGCTTCAGAGTGTTGGTGGACCTGCTTATTGTTTTCACAGAGCCCAGAAAAATTGTTCGGCCTTGTCAATATGATTGAAGATAGCAAAATAAAAGTAAGTCCTACAGAAAATGCCCTGCTATGTTCTAGGACAGGAAACAGGTTCTCAACCTGTACTTGCAGAGAGAATTTAATCATTATTTTTGAACAGTTTTGGATAAATGGATATTGGGTAATAATATAAATATGATGAATTAACTCACTCACATTATCCTCTCCTTAATTCTGTTTGTATAGCCTAATCCTTAAAGATCCCCTCCAAGTTTAAAGACAAAACATTATTAGATTACAAGACACAAATTAATATAATGTTCCCTGGAAATGTTTATTTCTAATAACATAATCAACTTATTTCATATATGCTAATTCCTGCATGTAGTATATAATACATATGTGCTTGTCAAAGTGCTAATATGTAGTTATCAGAGAATGTAAAATTCAGAACAATCAAGAGAATAGTAATAATGACCTCGGACCTTCTTGCATAAATTCTGTTAAATACAGGCAACATTTCAGAATCTTTTGTTGTGTTATTATTGCTGTTATGATCTATGTCAGGTTTTAAATTCCTAAAGACTTTGTATCATAGTTTTTCATTCTTTTGTCAACTCAAGAATTTTGATTTCATTGATAAAATGAAGCCATTGGCCCACAGTGAGTCACTAAAATTGACGGCCCCCATCTGATAACTTTTCAGCCAAGCTATACACTTTCAGATATAAACACAAACATACACACACGGTGTTTTTTCATATTTATCATGAAACGCTAGAGATAAGCAACCTGTGTAGCTCATGAGCTGTGGACAGTGTAGTCTGGAGGGGGCTTGGTTAGCAGAGCTCTCTGATGAAGATACTGACTGAATCCCTCTTAGTCTAGTTATAGCTATGTGTCAAAAACAAAGTTAGTGAGGCACTTGTTAATGTGTTTATGTTAATTCTTAATACTACAGATAGGATAGGAGAATTCTATAGGATCATATCAAGAACAAATATTTATTGTTATAGAATTAAGAAGAATAGAACAAAATTCTTTTCGTCCTTTTACCTTCTATGAGTTAGTGTTTTCTAAAATCTGTAGATACTATGTCCCCATAAAGATGAATCAAAAAAAATTTTTGGGCTAATGAAGACAAAGATAAACTTTAAGCAATTACTATATTTTCTCTTAAATGCATATGTGAATATCCTTTTAACAGAATGCCAAGATATATAGTTCCTTGTATCTCTGCCATAGAATTTCAGTCTTACCCCCAATGGCCACCTCAGCACCATCTTCGGATTCTCATGAAGAATGAGAATTTATAGAAGTCTGAACAATGACTTCCTAGAGATGACAGATCCCACGGGCTTTAGAGCAGTGCTAGCCATATGTTCTTCCTAGAAATATGGTAGGTGGCAGTTGATTGAAAATGGAAAAACAGGATAAATAATATAAACTCACTACTTGTAACAAATGTCACACATGGTTTCCAAATGGATTTTTCATAGACCATGAAATTATATGAAAGCTGCTTCCAAATTGATAGAAATTATTATTTGAGCTCAGATGCCAGCTCAACAGATTATCGTCAGAAAAAAATAATTAGTTTGTATTTTAATTCTTTACTTTTTTTGGAACTGATAATTGTGGTTCAGGGTTTTAACAAATGAGACTACAGAATTAAAAAGAAAAACTAACAACTTTCTTAATGACTGTTATTCTCTTAAAAGACACAAAGTCCTCTCTCAGTGTCCCAGTCCCTTGCAATTATAGTGTCTTCATGTAAAATAATTACGAGACAATGAACACCAATAACAATGTTATTTATTAAATTGCTGAATACAGACACTATCAGAATTATCATTCCAAGGTTGGTAAATTATATACTGATTAAGAAATCAATTTCTGTGTCAAAAGTGAGGACTGTTGAGGATTTGGCTGTTGCCACTTACGTTTTTGTTCTATTTGTGTGTTCACACATGTTTGAGGTGGTGGTGCTGGGATGAGGGGAGAACTGGTTGATGTCTTGAGCCATTCTGATAACCTCTGATAACACCGCTATCTGTTTTGCAGAGTGAGCTAAGTACAAGCTCTGGGCTTCTCCTTAGGAAGGTAGAGCTGACAGAATCAAGGTGGAGAGGTGAGAAGAAGAAATCAGAAATTCACTCGCTACTGTTAAAACTGAGGGAAGTTAGTAAGGGTCATTTTTTTTTGTCAATATTCGAAGATAATGTGTAGCCAGACAGATGGTCACTTCTCTATGACTATGGATTTTTCAATTCTGTTTTTAAATTTAATACTTAAAGTCACACTTAAACCAACATCACAAATGGGGCATGCAACTTATATTTACCAGAAATCTCTTAGTACATTACTTCACCGTTTTATGCATGAATGGTATTTTATAGGTTTCGGAATATGTTAAAGTCATTTAGAAGATGTTTTCATTTTCTCTTCCTTAGAGTTAATATGTTTTCTTCATGCAATTTACCTTGCGTTATCTTCTTCCTAACCTTCATTCCAATTTATTGCCTATCTTTATGCATATTCTTACTTAAATGTTCCTTACGAAAATACCCTGGAAGGAAAATCATATACGCATCTTTAAAAAGCTAATCTTTCCCCCTGTATAAAACAGGTGGGGAGGAGGGATGGGTTAATGAGGGGAGTCTGTGGGGACTGGGTAACTTGCGTTCCAATGTTTTTTCCCCATCTGCATAAGATTTCTGGTATTATCTTGCGATGTTATCATTTTTATTTTGGAACTGCAGGTTTTGTTTTCAAAATGACATTAAATTTTAAGCATCACTGCCAGGCATGTTTGTCTTCTGGTAGCATTTTGAGAAGGCTGCAAAGGCAAAGACACTGCTCTTTGGGCTTGACAATTTCTAACTCACTGAGCTAAGAACTGCACTGTCGGGAAGCGGAAAGAAAGTGCTGGAAATGATCCCTTTGCCCCTCATATTTTATTCTGGAGATGTGAGGCCTGCAACATTTAAACAAAGCAAATACCATCTGTTGTGGATGCTGAGGCCACGATGGCCTGCCTAGCAGGTTCAAATCCTGCATATGAAATTGTGTCAGGTCTCTCAGAGCAGCAAACTACAGAAGCCCTTCTTGAACCTCTGCAGTGGACAAGCAGAACCCCTACCTGGGCCTCTGTAGCAGACAATAAAAGTGTGGCCAAGTGGAAAAGCTGCACATGGGGAGCAGCAAACGACCCCTGATGGCCACTGCACTCCAGTTGCACAGCTTCCTCAGCTCAATGCAGGCACCGAGCTGCATTCTCAAACTGAAGGAAAGGAAATGAAGACAGTGCTCCGAATTTCGGATAAATTCTTCCTCTTGTTTGGATGGCTTAGATAGCTCTCTAGCTACTCTGGATTCTGACTTGTTTTGTAATATCGATCAAACATCATGCTTTCGTTTTCTTTGATAAGGTGGCTAGATCACTTGGGCCATGGCAGATGTAACTACTAAAATGATTCTGTTTAAGCAAACCATCTTAAAATAAGTTCCATTTTTATCTGCAATGCTTTAAAAACCTTGTTTTTTTTTCCTTAGCTGCCTGTGTCATTGGCTTTCCTTATTAAGTCAACCTCATTTTCCTTTCTAATTCACTCTATATAAAAGTAAAAGGTCTCTTTTGGATGACCAGTTCCTGTATACTA
Organism: Rattus norvegicus; assembly: GCF_021556685.1. NCBI lineage: Eukaryota > Metazoa > Chordata > Mammalia > Rodentia > Muridae > Rattus > Rattus norvegicus. The sequence continues at coordinate 63,321,024 of NC_141544.1, read as the reverse complement.
CCTCAAGTAATTGACTATGTTAGAATGCAGCCCACCTGTTCATGAATGTCATTTCTACACATGCCTTTTTTTGTACATATTAGTTCACCTTGCTGTGAGTTTGAATTGTTTCCAAGTAATAAGTATTAATTATATTGATGTCACACCCACTTGCATGCTTTTTGGTAGTATATGTGTCACATTCTTCAGTAAGGACTAATGTAGCCTACAAGCCTCTTAAGGGACTCCTATAGGAGTGTGTGTCTCAAGTGTTCCTAACTATAACAGTACCGACAATTCACGAATATTGACACATTCTTCTGGTTTCTAGGCATCGCATACAATTAAAATTAAAAACATCTCTGGAAGTTATAACCTCTTGAGCTCCATTCATATTTTAAAAGACAGTGAGTGACAGCCTTCTGTGGAAATGTCTTTGTAGGCGCTAGAATGGTGACAGCAAGGGAGATGTCACTTGTTAATTCTGGGATACAGCTTTGAAGAGGACAATCGTGAAGCTACCAAAGTCATGTTCCTTAAACATAATTTATCTTGAAACCTCCCCTCCCTTCTAATCTTCTTGAAACTTGTTCAAAAAGGAAAAATAGGTCTGATAATTCTCAACATTAGTAAGCGTGTTTGTGTGTGTGTGTGTTTGTATGTGCAGTAAATTATTTCCTACGTGTAGAATTTTAGAGCTATGAAACTGCAAATATCTTGATTTAGTTTTCTTTCTCTAAGAGAAACTCGGTTTTCTGTGTTATCTTACAGTATTTGATTAATTCTAAGAGAATTTCATACAGCTCATCTTGATCACATTCACCTTCAGCCCTCGCTTGAACTCAGATACGTCTGCCTTCATGTTTTTATTTTGTTTTTGTTTTCATTCTTAGCATTCTGGCTCTCAGAACCTTTCTCTCCCCTTTCTATGAAGTTCTCTGCACTTTCAGTATGAGAGTTATATTGCGATTGTATTATTTGGAGGTGGGAACCCCACAATCATTTGATCTGTGCATTTTGACTAATTGTAGCTTTCTGTAATGATCTCTTGATTATACCAAAATGAAGTCTTTTTGATGGGTGTGCACTTTTTGATGTAAGCTACATCTAATCTATTTCGAGTGTAAGTACTTAGAAGGGAGCACAGCTTGTATTACTCCTTGTAGTAGTAGGTTCTCCAACTACAGCCATAGGTAGTCGGCTAGGTATCAGGCCGACTGATTTTTCTCTTGAGCAGGCCTTAGGTCCTACCAGGTGACAACTGGTTACTCTTAAGCTATGGGCCACAATTGTACCTCAGAGGATATCTTGGTCATTGGTGTGGGTCCTTGGCATTGTAGATAGATGGATCTATTGATTGCTTTCTTTCATTCTGGAGATTTCAGGGGTCCTTATGAAACTGTCAGAGTTAGTCTTCATTTAAGGAGGCTTCCAGGTTAGATCCACGCAGATCTGACCCTTTTACCTGTCCCAAGGTCTGAAACTGCAGGAGCCCCAAGGTGTATTAGACACTGAGTTCCTTCCCTGTGATGTTCAGGTTTCTTTAATACCTTCCTGTTGCTGTTCAGTGTTATGCCTTTTCCTGCTTTGTTCTAAAACATAATTTTTATTTGCAAGATGATTTTTATTTGCTATTTTTTTACAAGCCTACGAAAGTGACTTATGTGTTTGTTTGTTAAAATGTTTTCCTCTACACTGTCTTTATATCATGCAATGTGCTAAAGATGTTTGTATTTTCTGTCCTCTTCCAAGCACCCTCCCCCAGAAGATATTCCACTGGAGGTTTCTCATAAAATATTCCAATGCCATTAAGAAAAAGAAAAATTGTAAAATTTTAAATCTAACCTTTGAACCAAGCTATACATTGGAGATACAAATTAAATGCATATAAAAATCTTAAATGGAAAAAGGTATTTGATGATAACAATAGGCATTTTATTATAATAAGACTCAAAATACTTTTAAAGCTTTCTAAAGTTCAAATAGCATGTGGGAAACTAAATGTAAAATTTAAAATTAAAATGCTTAATTTAAATTACAGTAAAAATTAAAATAAAGTTGGATATGTTTTTTCCTAGTCTTTGTACTTGTCTGTTCAATCAACAGGGATTCTACCTCATTGGACATAACCAAGGAGAAAGAAGAAGATTGGAGTATTTATAGTAAATAAATAGAAAGTCAAGAACCAAACACATTAAAAAGTGTTGCTTATGTACAACAAAGCATTAAAAGAACCAAGTTTTGAATCCAGTATTTTGGCACAGGGTAGATTTTGAACATAATTTATTGCAATTGACATTTTGGAGATTATGATGTTGATGCCTTAAGAAATAAGAATGCTTGAAAAAGTAATTGAACCTAGAAACTCCAAATAGTTAGTTAAAACATACACAGTCCCAGTAATGCCAGAAACTATACACACAGAGTCTCATCAACATTATTGTCTCAACATAAGCTGAAAAAGGACAACAATAGACATAACAAAGTGGGCTGGGTAAAGTTCCCAACCCTACACAAAGAACTACAGGAAATTTAGGAATGCTAAAAGTGGGAGAAAGATTCTTCTTCAGGGAAGAGCATACCAATTACCAACTAGTCAGACATGAAAACATAAATACAAGTAAGATAACACAGAATGAGCTGATTATATGTAGATATATATGCATGCATATATAAATTTACAAAAAGAGGACATGAATTTGACAGGGAACAATGATGTATATATGGGAAGCCTTGGAGAGATGGAGAAGAGGGAGGAACGATGTAATTAATTACAATCTCAAAATAAAAGAAAAATGGGGAAATAGATAAACAACAATAACAAAAATATAAACAGGATTGAGAGGATTTATGGAAAGAGTTTCCCATTGAATAAGTAGTCTATTGAGATGCAGAAGACCTAACTATTTAGGGCAGAAACTCTTGAAATAAACTTTTGGGAACTGTGACAGGCTCTCTTTTAAAACACTTGCAAGTAAACAGTAGAGCTGAAACATGGAAACTGAGGAGTGATTTGGGGTTAGGAAAGTGAGTGAAAGTTTGACTATACTGTTACGTTGGGTTAGATGAAAGACCAAGCATAAAATCATTGGAGTGGTTTTTCCAACTTTTGAGGTAGTGGTAGCAGAGTTTATTTATTTTTAGGTGTTATAGAAAAAAAACAAAAAACAAAAACCAAAAAACTCATCGGGAAGACATGGAACAGGGAACTAAAAGGGGAAGGAGAAAGGACAACTAAGGTGTAGTAGATTAGTAACAGTAGTTGAAATGGGAGCAAAGGGGCAAATGCAAGATGTTCTAGCAGCTGTAATTGATGACTCTGGCATCATTTGCTAAGCTGAAATTCTGAATTAGAATACAGTGCTAATAAAGCTGTGAGCAGACGTTAAGACATCATAGCTGCGGAGGACAAGCCTACAAAAGTTAAAATCAGTTGAGAAAATATGAAAATTAACTAAAATGTTCAACTGTGGACAGATTATCTGCTGATAATGTTGTGAGAAGGGAGCTTAGCAAGTGTCCTTCATGCTAGAAGAGAGGAAAATCAGGCTACAGTGGACCCAGAGGGGACGGCCCACTGAAAACACAGACGCATATAGAAAATTCCATTAGGAGAAGCCCTTTGAGTGTGAGGGTCAGCACTTCCGTTTAGCTTGAAACTGTCCCTCATTATCTAATGTAGTACTTTTACAAATCATTGAAGTATTTATTCATTTTACCATTTTTTTTTGTCTTCGAACATTGCTAGTTCCAATCTTATTTGCAAAGAAGAAAACATTATTTCCTAAGCTTTCGGTGTCAATCCACGCATGAGCTGATGAACTCAGTAGTGCATAATTTTAATTAACAATATCATTTTTCTTAAGTGATTTAATCCCAGAGTGTATCGGTGCCCCTTATACAATGTATTTCAATTTAATTCCGAATCATTAACTGGCAAATGCACCAATTTTCCAATAACTTATTTGACCTATAAAGAACTAAGTGAATGGTTGTGTTTACCTAAGAAATAACTTGGGTCATTATGGCTCAGAAGCGCAGAGTCATTAAGAATTCATACAATGGTTCTGAGGGATAACTTTGGTGTCATTAACTTGACAATCTGTGTCTGTGGATATTTGTGAGTGGGAGTATTTGCACTGGACCTTGGTATCTGTCCTGTACTGCTGTCTTAAGATTTTGTTTTCTCCTAATTTCATAGAATATTAGGATACTTCTCTAACTAAAACATTGCCAGAGTTGGAATAAAATGAAATGTTTTAACACTAATAGAAGGAAAAAAAAAAGAAGATCTTTTCTAGCTGAAGTGTTGTTGGAATTAAGGTGAGTGTTTTAATAATTGTAATGTACTTTATTTTTAAGTATGACCTCAAAGTTTAGCATAATTATCTTCTGTCTGTTCAAGGACTCTGTGAAAGGAGCCCATAATTGAGGGAAAAAATAATTTTCCCCACCTTGAAAATTCACCTAGCGCAAAGTTGCAGAGTGATTTAATGAGGCTGATTAATTGGTAAAGTCTGAAGCTTAGGCAAAGTGTAAGATCATGTGACACTACCGATGACACTTCTACTTTGGAAAGGGATGGTAAAATAATTTTAAAGAAAAGATTGGTGTAAACTCATTATTTTGAACTTAAGGATTAAATTTTCTTTCTGGTAATGTCCTTTCCATTTTCAGTAGAGAAATAAGCTTAGTAGCTAGAAATTCAAACCAACTCTAAGCATTTTGTTATGTAATTAAGATTTCTTAGTTTTTGCTTTTAAGAAAAAAAATTGTCATTTTCCCCTGATCTTTAGCTTGAATATGTTAGGGAATCAGTGCCGCACCCAACCTCGACCAGCAAGGAAGACACGACCAGAGGAGATCTTCAAGCAGTTTACTCAGGAACCTTGATACAATCTGAGCCCGGGGATCCCCCGCACCACACTTAAATAGCTAGCGCTGGCCAATCCTAGCAAGCCACGTGGGTCATGCAGATAGGCTGTCACTATGCGGAAGCTAGCAGGCCAGGCAGGCATAGTCAAATAAGGACTTGTTTACTACAAGGAGGGCTCACCATTGGGAGGGTGGAAGGCAGAAACCAGCGCCATCTTTGAGGCGCGGCATGTCGCAGCTCCCTACAAATCAGCCTCCTTAAATATAGAGCATTTATTCAGTAAACATATAATCCTGAGTGTTCTCTGTGCCAGGCTGTGCTATGCATTTGCCTAAGTGTATCTGAAAGGTGTACTGTCTAATAAACTCAAATGAACATTTAAACAAATTGATTAAATTAGGGTTACTTGTGCTCCAATATGTGAATGACAGTGAGGATTTTTAAAGGGGATAGAACACATAGAAGGTACAGAAAAGATGCTAGCAAAGATAATTGTTAAGTTTTTAGAGAAAAGATGACTTTGAGGTGAATTTTGATTAATGGTCCTGTGTTATATATACAAGAAAAGAGAGGAAAAGGAAACAGCTGAACGTGGCTTCCCTACGCAGAGGGAATGTGTAAACAAGGACAGGAGACGAGCAATAGCTTTCTTGTTCTAAGCACTAGCTGTGCTGTGGCTAGAGGCTGTGTTTGGAGCCCTATTGGTATAATACATAGGGCCCCCATGCCTGCAGAGAAGTGTGACATCATCCAGTGAAGACTCTATTACACTTCATCAAATGAACAGCGGTAAGCTTTAGAGGTGTTTTCATTAGAAACAATCACAAGATTTAAATCTTAGAGATATTGGCTAGACAATTGTATGAAGTCCAGAAGCCAAGAAGGCAATTAATATAATCTAAACAAGAGTGTCCACAAGGCAGCATAAAGCAGTCTGAAGATAAAATTTTGGGGGAAAAAGTCTTTAGAATATGTTATTTCATTGAAAATGATGGAGAGAAGACATTCAGGTTTGTAGTGTCGACTGCAGCTTTTCACATACGGTAATACAGGGGAAGAAACTGGCCTAGTATAAGCAGATTGTGAGAGATTACACTAACGCATTTTTTTGTGTATCTCTTGAGTTGCAAGATGTTTTAATGATACAGAATTAATTAAAAATTCAAGCTCAGGAAAATCTTCATAACACATGCAACTCTACTGATGAGATTTTACTTTGGAAAGAGGAAATACAAATTTAAGAAGAACAGCTGACGCTGAAAACATTAGATAAGGATTTATGTCAGTCACCAAGACAATAATTATGAATTTAAAACTAGATGTCGAGAAGTGAGTTGGCTATTTCAGTCTAGCATTTAGAATGAATGATGCATGAGGATGACCAATGAGTGTATACAGAAGTATTCATACTGTACCAAACACTCTTACAGAAGATTTGGACTCACTGTTCTCTGTGTGTCTTACTATTATCTCCACTTTACAGATGAAGAGAGTAGAATGTAGACTTAAGTCACCAGCTCATGACTTCTCAGCTAGTAAGGAAAGAAGGCATTTGAATCTAGACCATTTGGTCTGATTTTGTTCAGAGGTATACCCTTTCTAGCCAGCCTGCATTTTCTGCTATGTTTGGTTCTCTGATATATAAAAATTAAAAATTTAGTGGCAACGTTCTACCTCTTGCCCTTTCAGCCCACCTGAATTCTTTTTTAGATCCACTATCTATCAAAGTAATCATTCTCCTAGGCACACTGATGAGCTTGGAGCATGTTTGATTTATTCCATTTCTACCTCACTCACATCCAATGAGTATTTAAACCAATCAATCCTCTTACATCTGCCTTCTGAAGATGGATTTTCTACGCAAATTCATATTCCTGTCATCTATTTCCTGTGCTATACTGTTAGCTTCTCAATTATGTCTAGACCTTCAGAATCTCCCTACTTCAAATTCATGGCGCGTACTATTTTTCAAGTATAATTTAAAAGCTACCAGTTCCATTAAGAATTTTATGGTATTACATATAGTTCAAAGGGGTCTTAGAGACAGACTCTTCTCATTTATTTATCTGTAGTATATATCACAGTTCCTGCTTAGCAGGATTGGGTAGATACATGGAAGTGATCTCTTCTATCTTTCCTACCAGAGAACATTTTATTCAATATTTTCCTTTGAAGAGTCACTTTAATGTTTTATGTGTATTTGTAATCGTGTAGTTGCTAGGTTTCGCATGAGAGTGCAGGTGTTTGTGAATACCAGGAGGAAGGCAGCTGCCCTGGAACTGGAATCACAGACAGCTGTGAAGTCCCAGGCATTGATGCTGGGATCTGAAGAACAATATGCCGGGTCACTTCTCCAGCCATATTTGCCATCTTTCAAATGATACTCATCAATATCGAAACACATTTTGTCGACGGAGGAGATTTCATACTGTTGTATATAATGCTTTAATCTGTACACTATTTTGTTGTCAATAAATTATCTATAATTAACTGACAATGTAATATCTATACTATGGCTCAATATATGTATTAGATGTGAGAATTGTTTATTAAAACAATCAATTAAAATGAATTAGATTCATAATGATAATTGCAAAGTTTTACTAAGAAGAAAGTATCAATGCTTGGCAAGTAAATAAGAATCTAAGATTTGATAAAATCATATTTTAAAAGTGCCTATAAAATATGTTTGCCTATATTTGCTACACCATCCTACAGTATACGCTCTAATTAGTTCCTCTCTAATTTAATGGTGAGAGTCAAAATTTTAAGTTAAGTATTTCTCTAATCTTGCATTTTATTTGCTTTTTTGTTTAAAAATAGGTTACAAATACAGATTAAATAAAGCTCCGAATTTTTGTACAGCTCTAAATGCTCAGGACTGATCTGCTGTATAATATCAATGCCCATAATACACATTATTTTTTTTCTCTGCCAAAATATGCTGCATGGATTTATTTGCCTGGCTAGGGAATTAATGTAAACATCATTTATCTGAATTGAATAAGTATTTAAAAGCTAATGTAGCCTACATGTGGGAAAGTCTTTTGGGAAACAATATCAAATATGTTGGCAACTGGCTCAGTGTTGCTTTCTTAATTAATAGTAACACAGAGGCCAAAGAACACCTCTCTTTCACCTGTTTAAGTTCACATTGTGCTCAGTGGCATGCGGAAGTGAGGGTGTAAATTGTTTATGATATGCATCCAACAGAGCCAAGGGAAGAAGGGGCAGAAAGAGAAGATACTTAAATTATAGCCAATGGCATGGTTGGAATCTGAAGAGATCTTAAAGGATTTGCATGAAAAGATTCAATTTAACTAAGGAATTTGGAAAGAACAAATAAACTTTACTCTTTGAAATACCTGTTCTATAAAGCAGGTTCCCATAGTTAAAAATATTAGGAGTTTAGTAGGATGCACACTTGCTGTGTCAACCATTTTTATATTGCTTCTGAAAATGTTGCTGTCTGTTATTTATTTACAAAGCTCTGGAACTCAAGCACAGTGGTGATACCCCATAGTCCAAAATGAAGGCATCACATACCCAAACTTATGGGACACATAAAGCAGTGCTAAGAGGAAAATTCATAGCACTAAGTGCCTTCAAAAGAAAATGGAGAAATCCTATTCGAACAACACTCACTTGAAACAGCACACTTGAAAGCTCTAGAACAGAAAGAAGCAAATACACCCAGGACTAGGAGAAGGCAAAAAATATTCAAACTTAAGGATGAATTCGACCAATTAGAAGAATGATACAAAGAATCAATAAAACACCATACACCTGTGGACATTCAGTCTTTGACAAAGAAGCCAAAACCATATAGTGGAGAAAAGAAATTATCTTCAAAAATGCTGCTGGTCTAACTGGCAGTCTGCTTGTAGAAGAAAGCAAATTTATCCATATTTATCACCATGAAAAAGCTCAAGTCCAAGTGGCTCAAGGACCTCAACATAAAACCAGATACACTGAATCTAATAGAAGAGAAAGGGGAAAATGGCCATGAAATCATTGGCACAGGAGAACATTTCCTTAACAGAACACCAGTGGCTCAGGCTCTATGATGAGCAATTCACAAATAAGACCTCTTGAAACTAAAAAGCTTCTGGAAGGCAAAGGACACTGTCAATAGGACAAAAAGGCAACCTACAGATTGGAAAAATTTCTTCACCAACCCTACATTCTATAGAGGGATAATATGCAAAATATATAAAGACCTCTACAGTTAACCTCCAACAAAACCAAATACCTCAATTTAAGAATGGGGCACAGAGCTACACAGCTAAAGAGAGGATCCTCAACAGAGGAATCTCAAATGGCCAAGAAGCAGCTAAAAATATGTTCAATATCCTTAGTCATCAGGGAAATGCAAATCAAAACAACCCTGAGATCCCACCTCACACCAGTAAGAATGGCAAAGAGGAAAATCTCAAATGACAGCCAGCACTTGTGGAGAAAAAAAGAACACTCCTCCATTGCTCGTGGGATTGCAATCTGGTGCAACCACTCTGGAAATCAATCTGGCTGTTCTTCAGAAAATTGAAAATAGTTCTAACTGAACACCCAGCTATACCACTCTTGGGCATGTACCCAAAAGACACCCCACAATACCACATGGACACATGCTCCTCTATGTTTATAGCAGCCTTATTTATAATAGCCAGAAGCTGGAAACAACCCAGATGTCCCTCAATGGAAGATTGGATACAGAAAATGTGGTTCATTTACACAGTAGAATACTATTCAGCTCTTAAAATGAGGAAATCATGAATTTTAGAGGCAAATTGATGGAACTAGAATATATCATTCTCATTGAGGTAACTCTGACCCAAAAGAACATGCATGGTATGCATTGATAAGTGGATATGAGTCAAAAAGTACAGAATACCCTTGATCCAACTCAAGGGTCTCAAGACCTTGTGAAGTTTAACAAGAAGGAAGGTCCAAGTGAGGATGCTTCAATGTTTCATGGGAGGCAGAGAAAGGGAGGGATCTGGGTGGGTGAGGGGCCAGAGGCTAGGGGGACAGGATCACGTGGGAGAGGAGAATGAATGTAATTATGCAGCTGTGAGGGACCTCTAAATAGTCCAGAGAACATGGGTGTGATTGGCTTCCAGGACTCAATGGAGGTGACCTTACCTAAATGCCCAACAGTGGGGAGACAGAACCAGAAGAGACCACCTCCAGTAGATAGACAGGGCCCCCAATGGAGAGATGGTGTCACCAACACACCTTCAAAATTTTTGACCTAGAATTGTGCCTGTCAGAAAAAAAATGCAGGGACAAAAATGGAGTAGAGACTGAAGGAAAGGCCGTCCAGTGGCCAGGCTAATTTGGGATCCGTCCTATGGGTGGGCACCAAACTCTGACACTATTCCTGATGCTATGTTGTGCTTGTAAACAGGAGTCTAGCATGGCTGTCCTCTGAGAAGCTCTACCAGCAGTTGCCTAAGACAGATATAGATACGTACAGCCAACCATTGGACTGAGGTTAGGGACCCTTACATAAGAGTTCAGGAAGGATTGACGGGGCTGAAAAAGATGGCAACCCCATAGGAAGACCCAAAAGAAGATGCCCAGGAACTCCCAGAGACTAAGCTATGAACAAGAGACCATAAATGAACTGGTTTGAGGACCCAAGCACATACACAGCAGAAGACTGCCTTATCTGACCTCAATGGGAGAGGATATGCCTAACCTGTACAAACTTGATGCCACAGGAAAGGGCGAGGCCTGGGTCCGGGGGTGGAGGGCACCCTCTTAGAGGCGAATGGTAAGGAGATGAGATGACGAACTCTGGGATGGGGAACTCAGAGGGTGGCAACATTTGGGATGTAAATAAATAAAATAATTAAAAGAAAGGAAACGTTCAATTATTTAAAATTTTAAAATCTCTCTCTCTCTCTCTCTCTGTGTGTGTGTATGTGTGTGTGTGTGTGTGTGTGTGTGTGTGTGTGTGTGTGTTAATAACTCGTGGGGATGTGAGAATTGATTCTCTCTTTCCACGATATTTTTCCTGGGCATGATGTCAGTCCAGCTTGGCAGAAGCCTCTTTAACTACAGACTCTTCTTGTTTGGGTAAACGTTGAAGATGACCATCGTAAGAAAATAATATCCACATCAAGGAAAGATATCTGATAATTGTTCAGATATATGACCATAAAGAAAGATTTTTTTTGGTGCATAATGTTAGAGCATTTTCACAGAAATCAACAGCAAAGATATACTTAAAAAATTCTAAATCTTTAAGAAGATTTTTTTTCTGGAAATAGAAGTTCTTTTTCCGTATCTGTTATAAAATAGGTCATTTTTACTCAGAAATGAGACGGATGAAAATCTTACTGTTCCAGTGACATGCTGGATTCTGAATCCCATATGTTTTTGTGCCATAATCAAACCAATATTATGCAAATAGAAAATTCACTAATTTTCTTTTCAGTAAGATGTCTGAAATAAAGCGGAAGGATTTTGAAACGTGCTTTCTCCAACACCCCTGCTTGTGGCTGAGTAGCAAGTCCTTTAACTGTGCTATTGTCATTCTAGTGTATCTGGCCTAGATGACCATGGGAGAGCCAGACTTGGATACACTTCTAAAGTCTTTTTTTTTTTTTTACATTTTTTTTATTAACTTGAGTATTTCTTATATACATTTCGAGTGTTATTCCCTTTCCCGGTATCCGGGCAAACCTCCCCCTCCCCCCTCCCCTTCCTTATGGGTGTTCCCCTCCCAACCCTCCCCCCATTGCCGCCCTCCCCCCACCAGTCTAGTTCACTGGGGGTTCAGTCTTAGCAGGACCCAGGGCTTCCCCTTCCACTGGTGCTCTTACTAGGATATTCATTGCTACCTATGAGGTCAGAGTCCAGGGTCAGTCCATGTATAGTCTTTAGGTAGTGGCTTAGTCCCTGGAAGCTCTGGTTGCTTGGCATTGTTGTACATATGGGGTCTCGAGCCCCTTCAAGCTCTTCCAGTTCTTTCTCTGATTCCTTCAACGCCAGTTCTTTCTCTGATTCCTTCAATGTAAAGTCTTCAGATCAAATAGATGTAACTATTTTCTAGTCTCTGAAACAGTTATATCCTAGAGAGGAATGAAAAAGAAAATCTAACCTCCAGAGGATCGAAGAACTAAATCTACAGTTTTTGTTCTAGTTTTCTAAAATTTAGAAGAAAACATAAATTTCAAATTTTAAGGGATGTATAAAATTGTTATCATGAAGGATCTCATTATCCATAGCAATGGTTCATTCCTTCTTATTTTTATAAAAAGGTATATGAATGCATACAAGTACAGATATGTGTATAGCTACATATTCACACACATGAATTCTTACAAGAATTTAATGGGTTTGGGGGTGACAAGAGCTTCCTTAAATATTTTTTTAAACTTGAATTCTTTAGCCTATTTAACACGTTCTGTGCTGCTTCAATTTCTAGCATATATTAGGAATATGGCTACTCATCGCCTGTCATTAGGCTTGTTACTCATCGCCGGACCAGCAATTTCGCATAATCTTCCAGAGCTTAAGTTCTTTCTCTGAATGTTGGTAGGTGGTCATGAATCACCATCTCTGTTTACAAGGTGGCAGTGCACTACAAGTGTCTCATTTACAAGCATACTGTACCCTTATGAAAGCATTCAGTATTCCCTTTTCAAGTAGCTGAAGATGAATTTCCATTCAGTTTGAAATGCTTGGCTCTTTCTCACTTTGTTCATTAGGGTGCAGTGATTGGCAAGTTCCCCTCCAGACAGGGTACCATCTTCTCAGTGTAGGTTTAGGAGTAAGTACCCAATAAAGCATAGCCAAAAGGAAATATATAAATCTGTTTTGAAATTCAATAAATTCATAAGCCACGCTACTCAGCAAGGCCTGTGGGAGCATATACATCATAAAACACCACTGTAAAGCTATAAATATTTCAGGCAGTTAGCAACGGCTGAGAGCACACAGTCAAAAGGCTGGCAAAAGATGGGCAGTACAGGGTGCCCTATGAAAAGCTGGTGCAAGGACTTTGGAGTAGTTTTGCTAAGCAAATAAAAATCGCAGTCCTGACTGGCACCTAGCATGCCTTTATATTAGATTTCAGAGGAGATAAAACCCATCTCAAGTTCACCTCAGGGTCTTCTCCCACTGGCATTACTGAATTGATCTATTCTGCACATGTGTGTTTTCCATCAGTGCCGATGAGGATGCTAAGGTCCATGGGGATATGGAGAGAGAACAACATGGGGCATGGCACTTACTTGGGCACAGAGGCTCAACTGAAGCTGTCCACCCTGACAACTACGGGCAAACCCTGGTCTTAGTAATGACAAAATTATGTCTCATCTACATAAAAGTTGCTCTTTTCCTACTGCTATAAATGTAACTGGACATTATTTTCCTTCTCAGCTTCTTGCTGAAGTCATTTTTATTCACTTATTTCTTTTCTTAAGAGTTAGTGAATTTCTGTAAGATGTGATCTGACATTTTGTGTTTCTAATGTTTAATATTTTTTATTTTTCAATATGACTTGTTGCCTTGTCTTGCAAGATGTTCTCAAAATGTATTTTCTTATTAGCAAATTTTAGTTACACTTTTATTAGTGAATAGTCTGCTTAAAACTGGCTTTTTAGACTTTATTGGAATTTGCTAAATTTATGATTCATAGTCAGTCATGGTAGATTTTTTCTTTTTCTCTTTTTTCTATTTCTATTTTTAAAAGATGTATTTATTTATTTTATGTATGAGTGCTGTATCTGTGTGCCAGAGAGGGCCAGATCCTGTTACCGATGGTTGTACAATATCATGGTTGTTGGGAATTGAACTCAGGACTTCTGGAATTCCATACATCTGAGGCTACACACTAGTCTGGTTCTAAGCACACCAGTCTTTCCTAGTTAACTGGCCTGTTTGTTTGAAGCATTTTCTACTCTACCCGTCCTTCAGTCCATGATTCCTATACATCCAATTGCTTTCTTCACTGCTGTTACTTCCTCTGTTAGAGTTTAATGAACAGTATTACTTAGCATCAATTTTTACTCCAATTGCAATAATGGATGCATTCATTAATTAATAATGAAATTGATAATAATGAAAGTGATTGTGTAGCATATTAGACCCACCAAGACAGAATTATTACTATGTATCCATCCTTAGTGTCTAGTACCTTAAATACATAGAATAGTTGTATAATGTTTGAAAAATGGAACTGCAAGAATATTAGCCAAGTATACATGTATGTGTGTGAATGTGTATACATGCAGCATATACATATACACCTATACATACACATACATCACATACAACCACATCCACATATATAATGGACATTATATACATTATATACACACATATAAAAAAAGCATAAATACATAAATATCAGTAAGTAGGCATACAGATTTCAGATTGAAAATAACACTAAGAATAATGTAAGTTGGTCATGGCAATGAAGTAAAAAATGGTGCTGGGATGTATCTTGGCAAATCATTTCCTAACCCTTAAGTACATTACCAATGTGTAGAAAAATAAAAAATTATTTTATTTGAATCAGTATATTTAGTTTTACAAGTAAGACATTAAATGCAGTACTATATGGAGTCCATGCAGAAAATATTTGTAAAATTGTTAATAGTGCCTATAAAAACAGAAATGATAAAATAATAAATTAAAAATAAATAATCTTAGAAATACATTGTGTTCACCACTAAGCCAATCATTGAATTATTTTTGCATAAACATATGGCACAATATAATAATCACAAGACATCTCAGAAGATGGAAAGATCTCCCATGCTCATGGATTGGCAGGATTAATATAGTAAAAATGGCCATTTTACCAAAAGCGATCTACAGATTCAATGCAATCACCATCAAAATTTCAATCCAATTCTTCATAGACTTAGACAGAACAGTTTGCAAATTCATCTTGAATAACAAAAAAAAAAAAAACAGGAAAGCTAGAACTATCCTCAACAATAAAAGGACTTCTGGGGGAATCACTATCCCTGAACTCAAGCAGTATTACAGAGCAATAGTGATAAAAACTGTATGGTATTGGTACAGAGACAGGCAGATAGACCAGTGAAATAGAATTGAAGACCCAGAAATGAACCCACACACCTATGGTCACTAGATTTTTGACAAAGGAGCCAAACCATCCAATGGAAAAGATAGCATTTTCAGCAAATGGTGCTGGTTCAACTGGAGGTCAGCTTGTAGAAGAATGCAGATCCATCAATTCTTATCACCCTGTACGAAGCTTAAGTCCAAGTGGATCAAGGACCTCCACATCAAACCAGATACACTCAAACTAATAGAAGAAAAAGTGGGGAAGCATCTTGAACACATGGACACTGGAGAAAATTTCCTGAACAAAACAACAATGGCTTATGCTCTAAGATCAAGAATCGACAAATGGGATCTCATAAAACTACAAAGCTTCTGTAAGGCAAAGGACACTGTCGTTAGGACAAAACAGCAACCAACAGATTGGGAAAAGATCTTTACCAATCCTACAACTGACAGAGGGCTTATATCCAAAATATACAAAGAACTCAGGAAGTTAGACTGCAGGGAGATAAATAACCCTATTAAAAAATAGGGTTCAGAACTAAACAAAGAATTCACAGCTGAGGAATATTGAATGGCTGCAAAACACCTAAAGAAATGTTCAACATCTTTAGTCAAAAGGGAAATGCAAATCAAAACAACCTTGAGATTTCACCTCACACCAGTGAGAATGGCTAAGATCAAAAACTCCGGGGATAGCAGATGCTGGCTAGGATGTGGAGAAAGCAGAACACTCCTCCATTGTTGGTGGGATTGCAGACTGGTACAACCATTCTGGAAATCAGTCTTGAGGTTCCTCAGAAAATTGGACACTGCCCTACCTGAGGATCCAGCTATACCTCTCTTGGGCATATACCCAAAAGATGCTCCAACATACAACAAAGACACATGCTCCACTATGTTCATAGCAGCCTTATTTGTAGTAGCCAGAAGCTGGAAAGAACCCATATGCCATTCAACAGAGGAATGGATACAGAAAATGTGGTACATCTATACAATGGAATATTACTCAGCTATCAAAAACAATGACTTTATGAAATTCATAGGCAAATGGAGGGAACTGGAAAATATCATCCTGAGTGAGGTAACCCAATCACAGAAAAACACACATGGTATGCATTCATTGATAAGTGGATATTAGCCCAAATGCTCGAATTACCTTAAATGCACAGAACATGTGAAACTCAAGAAGGATGACCAAAATGTGGATGCTTCACTCCTTCTTTAAAAGGGGAACAAGAATACCCTTCAGAGGGGATAGGGAGGCAAAGTTTAGAACAGAGGCAGAAGGAGCACCCATTCAGTGCCTGCCCGACATGTGGCCCATACATATACAGCCACCAAACTAGATAAGATGGATGAAACAAAGAAATGTAGGCCGACAGGAACTGGATGTAGATCTCCCCCGAGAGACACAGCCAGAATACAGCAAATACATAGGCGAATGCCAGCAGCAAACCACTGAACTGAGATCAGGACCCCTGTTGAAGGAATCAGAGAAAATGCGAATGCTTCACTCCTTCTTTAAAAGGGGAACAAGAATACCCTTGGCAGGGAATAGGGAGGCAAAGTTTAGAACAGAGGCAGAAGGAACACCCATTCAGAGCCTGCCCCACATGTGGCCCATACATATATAGCCACCAAACTAGATAAAATGGATGAAGCAAAGAAGTGCAGGCCGATAGGAACTGGATGTACATATCTCCTGAGAGACACAGCCAGAATACAGCAAATACATAGGCGAATGCCATCATTAAACACTGAACTAGGAATGGGACCCCTGTTGTAGGAATCAGAGAAAGAACTGGAAGAGGTTGAAGGGGCTCGAGACCCCATATGAACAACAATGCCAAGCAACCAGAGCTTCCAGGGACTAAGCCACTACCCAACAACTATACATGGACTGACCCTGGTCTCCAACTACATAGGTAGCAATGAATATCCTAGTAAGAGCACCAGTGGAAGGGGAAACCCTTGATCCGGCCAAGGCTGGACCCCCAGTGATAGGGATTGTTGGGGGGAGGATGGGGAGGGGAACACCCATATAGAATGGGATGGGGAGCGGTTAGGGGGATTTTGACATGGAAACCGGGAAAGGGAATAACATTTGGAATGTAAATAAGAAATGCCCAATTTAATAAAGATGGGAAAAAACCGAAAGAAAAAATAATCACAAGACAGAGTATGTTATGGATTTGATTGTTACAAGACGTATTAACAAACAAGAAAAAAGTCAATATGAAGAACGATCTCAACATATAATTAATTATATATAATTAACTGTGTGTGTAAGTTGTTCATACATATAAATAAATCAATTTACAAGTAAAGCCATCAGCGTTAGTTATCATAGAGAAGATGGGGAGGATTACAGAAAGAAGAAATTCATCCTTATAAATCTCTATCACTTGACTTATAACAACCTATTAAGAAAATACATATTTAAGTAATATAAAGGGTCCTGAAATATTATGCTAATTTTGGCACATATATCTTAAGAATTAGAGACATTATGAAACAGTGAGATGGTTCATCTCCTTTTATATCAATCTAAACTAAATCTCTAAAACTCTAGTCATTTATCACAATTTGTTTCCATATTGATTCACAAAGCCTTTCATCTGATCCAAACATGGGTCTTCCAAAACCGTCATTGATTCCTTGGAACCTCTCTAGTTTTTCTTGATTGCCTGGTTTCTGAGCATGTGCTCCTCTGAATTTTGCTGGTACTTTGTGTTTATTTTCCCTCAGTGCTCAGCGAACAGAGAGGTGGCACACATATTTTATTTGGCACTGGCTGCTTCTGTGAGTTTACTTTTCCTATGGAGGAAAAAAAAAAGCAAGGTGGGGGAAGGAAGGAAAGAGAAAGGGAACAGACACCTACTAGACTTAAGGGCATTTTACTTCAAATCCAAGCTCACCTTTCTCCTCGCTGACATTTCTTACATGTATAGATAGCACTCTTGCCTAACTAAAACCTTGAAATCATAGCTCCAGTTTTCTGTCTCCCTTTTTTCTTGTCTCTTTCTTTCTTTCTTTCTCTCTTTCTTTCTTTCTCTCTTTCTTTCTTTCTTTCTTTCTTTCTTTCTTTCTTCCTTCCTTCCTTTCCTTCCCTCCCTCCCTCATTCCTTCCTTCCTTCCTTCATCCCTCCTGTTTTCTTTCTTTCTTTCAGATAAAACCTTGAAAAAACACTTTTGCTTTTATTCATCTCATGATACTATTCTTATATCTTCATATACAAAAGGGTCTGAATAGGTTATAGAACTTTTACATACATTTTCTGCTTCAAAAACCTTTTAAATCTACCTCAACTATCTAATACCATTACCAGAAATTTTAACACCTACATACTCTCTCCTCTGTCTATGTCTCATCTGTCTTTTCCCTGTCTCCCAAGTTCTGTCTCTCTGCCTCTCTGTCTCTCTGTCTCTTTGTTTCTCTGTCTGTCTGCCTGTCTCTTTCTGTGTCTCTATTTCTGTGTCTCTGTCCCTTACTCTGTCTCTCTGTCTCTGTCTCTGTCTCTGTCTCTGTTTCTCTCTCTCTCTCTCTCTCTCTCTCTCTTTCTCCCACACACACACACACACACACACACACATACACACACAGACACACAGACACACAGACACACACACACACACACACACACAGACACACACGCACACACTTCATTCTGGTCATCACCCTTAAAGCTCACTCTGTCATAATCAATTAGTGTGGCTCTTCTTCCCATCTGGGAACTCCAATACTTTCTCTTCTTTTAACTTTCCTCATTTAACATGGTTTATGAGGCCAATCTTTATATTGGCCTTGAAAATACTTCCAATTTCCCCTGTTATTTTCTTCTGTTTCCCTGATCTGGCTGAAATGACAGCCTTGGATGATGATCAATTCTGTTATTTCTTCCTAACTCTGCAGTCCACAAACAACACAACTATATGCTTCAATTCCCTCAATTTTGCTTTGCTGCCTGTTTTAGTTACACAGAACTATTCTTGCTAGTCAGCAAGAATCACAGACTCCTAAGCATAGCCCTCAGTTTTTAGAAAATAGTTTAGCAAGTCTCATCACTGTGTTCGTCTCCATCTTGAACATCTCCTCAGCTCTCTTGTCACCTATGTTGTTCCTCTACTCCACTAACATCATCTCAACGTTCTCTCTCCGGACATTTTTCATAGACTGTTACTCAATGTCACAACTTTCAAGTCTTGGTTATCTTTTTACTCTGGGCTCTTCTCAAGCATTTTCATAGTATTAGGGAAAATTGAAATACAAGAATCTCCAACATACTTTTCACTTAAAACATAAATATCAACTCTCTTATTTTTAGATTATTTGCTAATTTTTGATGTTTCCTAACTTTAAATAGTGTCCTACCTAGTCTCCATTTATCTAAATATTCTTGTATAAATAAATGATACTTGTATTTACCCAGTTGTATATGCAAAATGCTTAATCATTATGTGAATCAATATATGTCCTCATGTTTTTCCTGATCCAATTCAATACTACTTCCATAATATACTGTGCTTTCAACTTACTGTAATCACTGGCATTAGATTATATTCTTTACCCATTATCCTATAGAATTATGCATATATTTTCTTCAAAATATGCTTTTGCTATATGAATCAACAAAACAGCCACATTTTATTTTCTCACTCACGTGCATGGTTATATGATTTTTCGCTAGCTGTTGGAAAACAAATTTATGTATGTGGTTTAATGTACTTACATGTTTTTAACAAACTTTTGATGTTAAAGTCATTTTCCTTAAGAACAACACACAGATAAGTTGTGAGTCCCAGGAGAAAGAAGGCATGCATGCAATAGATATAGTCCTAGTGTTCTGTTCAAGCCTTAAGCCTTTCCATTTCCCTGAGCATGTTAAAAATGCTTGTGATTTGGGCGATGTCTGTTACAGCAATGACTGCAGCAGAATATGCATCACATCCAGCAGTCTCATTAAATACTCTTTCATCTAGATTATTAAATACAGCCACTCTGCGCTTATTCCCCACCGAGCAGCCAAAGCAGGCATTTAGAAATACATGTTCAATTACCTTATTCTTTTTCAATACACTTAATGATTGCCTACTGCAGTAGACTGTAATGTAGCCCAGTAAAATCCTGATAATCTAGTATAAGGGCTAAAGTACAAAACACATACTAAAGTGCTAAGTAATTTTTTGGGAAAAGCCTTTATTTCTACTCACTAAAGTCAACATAGGCAAGTCCTCAGTTCTCTCGGTTCCTTGGACGTGCAGAACTCTGCCTTTGTTAGAGGTGTCACAAAGCAGAAGCGCTAGCTGAGCCTATCCCTCTCTTCTGCTCCTTATGATTTGGATCTCATCTACTGATTCATGAGCTCGAATACACTTAGGGTTTCATTTACTTATTACCATATAAGACATTTTCGAACCATTTCACAGGACACTATTTGCAATGTCAATTGTATGTTAATCCGCATGCTGTCTGTTGCTTTTCTCCTAAAATACTGATATTTTTCACAAGAATACTGCCTGTGTTTTATTTCACCCCCATGCCCAGCAAATCTACTCAGTATTTTTATCTGAATTCCTGAGAGTATTTTGTTCTTGATTTCCTGTAATTATACTCAATTCCAATTAAAGATCTGTAGTATCAACTTAGGTAAGAGCTTGAAGATGAACTTGAATGGCATATTACTTTCTCTGTGGTTAAACAATGGAATTGTAGTCAATAAAAGAAAATTTGTTCAGGGAAAAGACTAATTTGATGTATTAAAATATAAGTGAAAGTAAATAAAATATTTCTCCAATTATAAAAATATACTTTGTGTGAATAACTAAAATTAAAATTTCCCTACTTAAGAAATCTTAATATTATAAAAGCAATATTAATGACTTAATGTATTTCCCAAAAGAGTAAAACTTTCTTCTAAGAAAGCATTTATGCAAGTGTATGATTTCCCATCCTTGACATGATTATCCTCTGTCTCATGCTCCGTGGGAAGCTAGCAATGTACCAGTTGTGGCTTATTTGAAAGTTTATCTAGAAATGTTTCATGATTGGAGAAAATCAGCAGGAGAAATACTTAGGCTGAACTATTAAGTGCCAGATGGTTCTTAGGTCTGGCAAACACACTAGAGATGTACTCCTGTGCCAGCTGTTGATTCAAATCTAGCCCAACCCCTCTGAAAACTATTACTCTTTCACTGTTATCAGCTCCCAACATACATACATGGATGCTATTGAACTTATTTCTAGACCAAGGATAAGTATACTGCAACCTTCTTTCCTCTAAGAGCAACATACTGTGCCATTTAGGACCACAAGTGTGAGTTAACGAAGTTCCTCACATTCACAATAACAGTAATATATAGTGAAAAGCACTGGACTGGGAACCAGAAGAAACATTACTTTCCTATTTCTTATATTCCCCGACACTTCCATACCATAAAAGGAGCATTTCTAAATCTCAATATGCTTATTTTAAAGATAAAGATCATACAGTGCACCTATATACCTTATTTATTCAAAAAAGCACTTAAGTGTATCAAATACTGAGGCAGGACATCTAAAAAAAGCACATTGCAAAGACCGCTACTGCATTACTGTGTGTGGTAAGTCTACCTCTCTGTCTCAGCTAGGTTGGGTTGGAGGTAAGCTATCAACAAAGACAATAGACAATATATACTGAAGAATTGTTAGTTTCTGAATCAACATGACTTTAACAGGACACACAAATGTTTGTTCCATATAATAAGAGATAACTGAGCTAATAACAAGTAGCCTGTATGCTTATGGTTCTTTGAACTGATAATTAATAGTGAATTCATGCTTCAAGACAGAAAATCATGTGCTTGAGAATGCTTTTACTTCACCTCAATCAAACATGTTTTCTGTTACTACCTCTATCAAAACTATATCGGGCATTTTCAGGAAAATAGACTTAATAGGACAATCATATAGACATATTCGTGTAATTGTAGTTATAAATCACAAAAATTGTGAGGACAGTATATACAGGACATTTCATATATCCCACATGGTTTTTTTTTTATCCAATTCTTACTCTCATTATTATTTTATGAAGGGTAGTTCATTATGGGATGGGTAATAACAGCAGTACCAACTGCAATCCTTCCCATTAATGTCTTGAATTAATAAGGTGTACATGATCAATTAATGAGACAATAGTATGTAATAGGAAACTAAAATCTACCAGCATTTGTGCACTTTTCCAATTTGTACTACTCTCTGCACCTTTTCTCTATGCCAGGGTATACAACATTTCCATCCAATGTTTAATCTTTATCTTCACTTTTGTTTTGCCTTAGGTTTGCAATTATGAACATTTTTATCTGTTCTCTTTTTTTTTTTGCTAGAATAACTTTTATTCACTACAGCGCATTAGCATCTTTCCTAAACAGATTTTATAGAAACAATACTCTCAGACACTTGCATGAAAGTCCCATTCTTAGTCATCAGGGAGATGCAAATCAATACAACCCTGAGATTCTATCCCACACCAATCAGAATGGCTAAGATAAAAAACTCAGGTGACAGCAGATGCTGGAGATTATGTGAAGAAAGAGGAACACTCCTCCATTGTTGGTGGGATTGCAAACTGGCACAACCATTCTGGAAATCAGTCTGGAGGTTCCTCAGAAAATTGGGCATTGAACTACCTGAGGACCCAGCTATACCTCTCTTAGACATATACCCAAGAGATGCTCCAACATACAACAAAGACACATGTTCCACTATGTTCATAGCAGCCCTATTTATAATAGCCAGAAGCTGGAAAGAACCCAGATGCCCTTTAACAGAGGAATGGATACAGAAAATAATGTGGTACATCTACTACTCAGCTATCAAAGCAATGATTTCATGAAGTTCATAGGCAAATGGATAGAACTAGAAAATATCATCCTGAGTTAGATAACATAATCTCTCTCTCTCTCTCTCTCTCTCTCTCTCTCTCTCTCTCACACACACACACACACACACACGCACACACACACACTCACACACACACATACACACACAAAACAAAGCACACATATTATATGCACTCACTGATAAGTGGATATTAGTCCAAAAGCTCGAATTACCCAAGATAAAATCCACAGACCACATGAAGCTCAAGAAGAAGGATGACCAAAGTGCTGATGCTTCAGTCCTTCTTAGAAGGGGGAACAAAAATATTCACAGGAGTAGATATAGAGACAAAGTTTGGAGCAGAGACTGAAAGAAAGGCCATCCAGAGACTGCCCCACCTGGGAATCCAGCCCATATACATACAGCCACCAAACCCAGTCACTATGGGGGATGCAAAGAAGTACATGATGACAGGAACCTGATATAGCTGTTTGCTTGAGAGGCTCTGCCAGAGCATGACAAATAGAGTGGTAGACTCTCGCAGACAACCATTTAACCAACTGAGAACTGGGTCCCCATTGGAGGAATTAGAGAAATGATTGAAGGACTTGAAGGGATTTACAACCCCATTAGAACAACAATGCCAATGAACCAGACCTCCCAGGGATTAAACCACCATCCAAAGAGTACACATGGACAGAAAGAACCATGACCCCAGCTGAATATGTAGCAGAGGATGGCCTTGTTGGGCACCAATAGAAGTCTGTGGTCCTGCCAAGGCTAGATGCCCCAGTGTAGGGGAATGTCAGGGCCAGGAGGCAGGAAGGGGTGGGTACATGGGTGGGGGAGCACCCTCATAGAAGAAGGGGGGATGGGATAGGGGGTTTATGGGTGGGAAACTGGGAAAGGGGATAGCGTTTCAAATGTATATAAATAAAAAACTCAAATATTAAAAAAAGCCCCATTTGTAGCCTTTGTCTTTGAACTTACTTGGACATAATACCCAGGTTTACATGCTCTCTGATTTATAAAATATTTCACTTATGTTATAATAGATTACTGACTAAAACAGTTATTAAAAATTGACTGATAAGCAACTTTAGCTTATATTACAATCAAGCACAGAGTGAGATGCTGCAGTTCTCAGACATGATTGAAAAGCAAAATAAAAACCCAAACTACTTTTACAGATAGTATAGTCAAATTAAAGAGAAGACTTAAGAAGTAGTTACAGCAAAACCCAAGAATAATCAATATTGGCAGGATGCGTGAACTGCTGGAGTCACACACAGGAGAATAAACATTAGTATAAGTAAATTCACTCACGAATGAAGACAATAAAAGAAGAGTAGCTGTGAAGTCATAGTGAAATGATAAACAAGAGTATTATGAACACCCATATTTATTGTTATACCATTTAAGTCTATTCTGAAACATCATTCTGCATGAGATGCATATGAACAATTATTGTAAATAATTTTATGATTATCTGTATGGGAGTGCCATCTTAAATACACTAGCTTGATTACATAAGCATCCCATGGAAAGACATTTATGTCTCATGTGTGAAGCATACCACCAGACAGAAGAACTGGTAAAGTTGAGCAGGCTCAAACCTCAGGGGAGATCAGGATTGAGAATGGCAAGTGTGGAGCCCTACCAAACTACCTGATCTGGAACCATGACACCCCATTGAGAGGAACATAGCAATCAGTCACATAGCATAAAAGCCTGGATTTCTCCATACTAATGACGCCCTATGTTCAGCCAGTGAGCTTTCCTTCCTGGGAATTTCTTTCCACAAAACATATTTAATCCCTGCTCCGCCATGAGTAAGGTATATGAATTCACATTCACCATCAAACAAAACAGTTTGGACAAGCAAAGATTGTCTTCTTCATTAAGGATTGCAGGGGAGGGAGCTAACAATGCATCAGAGACACAAAAGTGGGCGTGTCTAACTTCTTAGTTCCCTTGGTATCTTTCCTACTGATTCAGTCCATTACCACAGCAGGAAGTGGGTTCTTAAAGGAGAGTTGGAAAGTGAAGGAAACAAAGGAGGTTCTAGGCTTTCACCTGTATTTGCTTTAAGCTTGGAAAATAGTTACAGCTAACTTGGAGCATGTGGAGATGATGACATTTTTCATAACCCCAATTTAAGCTCCTAACCTTGACCATATCTTAGAACAAGATCCATTTTCCTTGCTTCAGGCAACTTACCCACCTTCTAGTCTTTTATATAGAGTCTTTCACTGCCTAGCAACCCCAGACAACCATACTGAGCCCACTAAATGACTTTTTTGCATCAACTTCCCTTCCCAACAACATATCCTAGGCCCTATAAAGTTTTAAGGAAAGTTCATTTTTCCTGATGTATATACTAATAATAGAACAGGCAGGGAGTTGTAAACTTCTCCATTTCCTTAGGGTGAACGTGGTGCCAAATTCCATCTCTGCTATCTGCCTTTGCTGCATTACTTCTTACAGGGCTAAATGTGAGGTTATATTTTGGAGGATGGGCTGAATACTGATAACTTTTATTTCATGTTTGTAGTGCCCAGTATTATTCTAGGACCTTTACTTTAAATGACATCTTGCTCACAGTACACCTATGAGGCTGGAATCCAATTAATATGTGAGAAAAATGGAACAAGGTTAGAATGGAAAAAT
The DNA here is from genome assembly GCF_021556685.1 of Rattus norvegicus. Classification (NCBI taxonomy): domain Eukaryota; kingdom Metazoa; phylum Chordata; class Mammalia; order Rodentia; family Muridae; genus Rattus; species Rattus norvegicus. The sequence goes on along the minus strand of NC_141544.1, from coordinate 63,295,585 downwards.
GGAAAAAAGGTTAGAATTTGAACCTCAAAATGCAGGCGATGGAGCTGTACACTTAAGGCAAATAGGAAAAGTCCTAGCCAAAGAGATAGGATTCAAATCCACGCAGGAACTTAATAACATTGAGAACAAGAAAATTCTGCTTTTAGGGTGTATATTTGATGTATTATTTGGTAGGGTTAAGTTTTCCAAAAGCCTGTGTGACTATGAACACCATACCATCTACCAGGCTTCTGATATTATCCATGTATAAGCAGCAATACAAACATGGATAAAACCAGAAGCTTCCAGGGCTCTCCAAAGAAGCATGGTTGTGGAAATCTATTGCATTTCCGTAGCCATGGAGTTTAAAGATGTAAACTACCTTAGTGAATGAATTATCTGTGAATCAATTATATGTTGAAAAATAAGGGAAGTGAGAATTTGCACTGTGACATGATATATAATGGAAATATTTTCTTCTCTTCAATAAACGAAAAGAGAATAAACACTTGAAATGATATGTAAGAATATAAGATCTATCTGCCTACCATACATCTGTCATTTCTTTACTACAAACCTATCAATCTATCTACCTATAGACTTATCTAGGTAGATGTCCTTTTTTTTAAGGCCAGGAAGAAATTTCAAACTTTATTTGTACAAATTTCTGAATTTTTTTGCTTTACTCATAGTTTTAATTAAATGTCTATGATTATCAAAAGTAAGCATGTATATATATGCATGATGCTTAAGTACATCATTATACTCAAACTATATTATTTTAAACTACATCTGTCACATAGCTCTATATTTTAAAAATTGAGAAAAATAAACTAATATAAAAATAGGTGAATATAGAAAATTTATGTGCAGTTTGAATTCATATAAAATGATAATGTGAGGCATACCTTAGGTTGGTTATTTGAGGTCTTACATATGTCATCAAGGGGACATTCAGTTTCCAGTCATCTATCTTGAGGTTTTTACATGGTCTCTCTGCAGGAAATGTTTCCTAGGTTAATAATAATGTTACACACACACACACACACACACACACACACACACACACACACAAATGTGCAAGTGGTGAGAAACATGGCTGGCTCTGTTATCTCCCTTTAAGCCTTACAGGCTTACAGAAAAAACATTACAGTGGTTTTCAAAGAAAGAAGTCATAAGAATGTCAGATAATGAACAACACAGGTAACATACACCTTTCCCTTCTCTCAAACAGTCTGTTTCAAGTCATGAGAAAAGCTCATTCAAAACATACACAATTTTTTTTTATTATCTTGAGTATTTCTTATATACATTTCAAGTGTTATTCCCTTTCCCGGTTTCCGGACAGACATCACCCTCCCCCCTCCCCTTCCTTGTGGGTGTTCCCCTCCCAAACCTCCCCCCATTGCCACCCTCCCCGCATAGTCTAGTTCACTGGGGGTTCAGTCTTAGCAGGACCCAGGGCTTCCCCTTCCACTGGTGCTCTTACTAGGATATTCATTGCTACCTATGGGGACAGAGTCCAGGGTCAGTCCATGTATAGTCTTTAGGTAGTGGCTTAGTCCCTGGAAGCTCTGGTTGCTTGACATTGTTGTACTTTTGGGGTCTCGAGCACCTTCAAGCTCTTCCACTTCTTTCTCTGATTCCTTCAACGGGGGACCTATTCTCAGTTCAGTGGTTTGCTGCTGGCATTCGCCTCTGTATTTGCTGTATTCTGGCATACACAATTTTTTTAACATTTATTTATTATATATACAGTATTCTGTCTGCATATATGCCTGCACAAGTAAGCATCAGGTTTCATTATAGATGGTTATAAGCCACCATATGGTTGTGGGAATTGAACTCAGGACCTCTGGAAGAGTAGAGAATGCTCTTAACCTTTGAGTTATCGCACAAGCCCCCTGCACAACATTGTTTAATAATTAATTATTTTATTTATTTACATCCCAAATGTTTCTCTGTCCCCGGTTCCCTTTGCAGAATTTTTCCACCCATCCCTCTTCTCCTTCACCTCTGAGTGGATCTCCATCCCCTGGGCATCCTCAACCCTCCCTGGGGCATTTAATCTCTACAGGATTAGAAAGCATCCTTTCCCACTAAGACCAGGCAAAAAAATGAAAAATAGCCAAACAGCCCTTTGCTTTCTCTCTCTCTCTCTCTACATAGATATATAGATATATAGATATATAGATATATATAGATATATAGATATATAGATATATAGATATATAGATATATAGATATATAGATATATAGATATATAGATATATAGATATATAGATATATAGATATATAGATATAGATATAGATATAGATATAGATATAGATATAGATATAGATATAGATATAGATATAGATATAGATATAGATATGGTGGGGGCCTTGGACAAGACTTGAATGCTCTTTGGTTGGTAGCTTAGTCTCTGGGAACTCTCAGGGGTCCAGTAAGGGGAGAATAACCCCACTGGAAGACAAGTTTTGAACTGTCCCCAGAGATTCTGGTTCTTGAAGTCAAAGGTATATTCAAGTTGTAATCTGTCATATATTCTACTTATATTTCCTATCAAAGTTGACCAGTAATTAGAGTACTTGCTTTATAAACTTCACTCTCTATATTGTCTACATGATTATCATCATATAAAATATGCTAGATAATTAAATCATTTTATTATAGGTATAATATGAAGATATATACAATACAGAAATAGATAATAGAAACATAAATAGATAATAGAAACATAAGGAATGTTGTGACTTAACCTTACATAGCAATCTTATGACTTACCGATGTAGTTTGTTAGCTGCATCATAGTTTTGTATTAAATTATTTGGTTTCTAAATTTAAGCACCATTAAAATTCAACATATGGTTCACTCATGAAGCACAGTAGTACAAATGATTTATGTTTAATAATTCATAAAATGTTTCAGAGCACAAACATTTCCAATGAGAGGTTATAAAAGAGCATGCTGTTAACTATGAGCATACAGCATAGAAATACAATCTTGATATTATTTTACATACTACTACTAATAAAGAAGAGATGGGTTTTTATCTAAATTCTTAAACAGACATGGAGAATGAGGAACTAACCTTAGCTGGGGAGATGGCTCAGTTGATTAAATGCCTGTCACATAACCTGAAGTTCTGCATATGGCTCCCAGCATCCATATTAAAATCAAGTGCAACGGCATGTGTTTGGAACGCCAGTACTAGAGGGAAGGCAGAAGATGGTGGATCATTGGAAGTCACTGGCCAAGAAGCCTCGCTGAGTTGATGGAGTTCTAGCTCGTTCTAAACAATGACGATGGAGAGGTATCAAGAGGAAATATCTTAACTTTGATCTACGTTCTTCACATGAATATTCATCAGACTACACCTGCACTCAGGCAAACATGTGTGCGTGTGTGTGTCACAAACACGCATACACACACACACACACACAGTTAGGACTGAGAATGAGCCTCAAAAAGCGAAAAGTAATCTGGAAAACTGAGTGCCTGATACGATGCAGAAGCCAGGGGAAAAGAACTTTAGCAGATGGCAATTGCAAAATGGAGTCTCGGTAACTGAACTTCTGTAGAAACACACTCTCTAAAACTCAATTATAAAATTTAATTACTTTTCTTGTGAAACCTACTTTTAAAATGTTGATCAGTTATTAAGAATGTAATACCTGTAACTATATAGAGCATAACAAATTAAAAAGGGGTCCAGTGCACCCTACATACTTTAAACCACATATCCTACCCGTTCAGTCACCATGCCCTGTGATTCTAAGAAAATGAAATCCAATTCATTTGTGATTAATTGGCTTTGGCCCAATTACAAAAGAAATGTATCCTTTTAAACTAAAAAAGTTCTTACCTGTTTCTTAACAGGACAAATATCTTCTCAAACCTAAAATCCATTTTTTTCTATCTGTTAAGTGAAACCTTGCTTGCCTGCTTTATTTTGCTGCTATTCTTAGGAATAAAAGCACAAGAAACTGATCGATACTGCAATCAAGGTAATTCAATAAGACACATTTTATTTGTTTGCCATCATGTACTTGGTACAGAGACAAACACTCGCACACTGGGAAAAGCAGCAAGGCGGTGTGGGAGGTATTTGGGAGCTTTAAATTTGCTTTACAAACTTTGGTCCGTATGCACAGACCACAGCACCATCAATTGACGCTGTTTACAGACAGGGAGAAAATGTCTCCTTTAGGTTAATGTGGTTTTAAACTCACAATGTGACTTTTCTTTTGGAAATGTGGCTAGTTTCATTTAGTCTAAATTGGGGATATGCATCGTTGCCTTGTTTTGCCTGGGACAGTAAAGAAAACGAGATGTTTCATTCCAATGCATTTTTTTCCCATTTGAAATTGTGCAAATAAATAGATTGGGGAAGGTTTAATAAAATCATCAATAGCCCGGAGCCAGCTAGTGGCTCTGTGCTAAACATTTGGTATAATCAACTGTTTCAGAGATTGAAAGTCTTGCTCTGAGATCTGAGTTTATCATGAGATCAGAGAATTGGACAGCTAAGAAGGTACTGGCAGAGTACCAGCATCTGCACAGGTTAGGTTAAACGAAATAGTAACAGTCTGGGAACTTTTAATCGATTTAAAATAAAACAAAATCATGTTAAGTTCAGTGGGTTAAGGGAGGTAGCTTTGCTAGCCTGAAGACTGGAGTTCAATCCTCTGAAACAAGATGCAGTGTAACCCCAGCACTCTTCCTGGGAGATACGAGGACAAAGACAGAAGACTCAGCCAGAGGCTTGCAAATTAACAAGCCTGGAGTGGAGGAACAGAAGCAACAAATGAGATCCTACCTCAAAAGTGTGAATAGCAAGAACAGATTCCTAAATGTTGTCCTTTGGATTTCACATGTAAACCATGAGAGGTAAACACTGGTGGGAACTTTCCCCCAACACACACACACACACACACACACACACACACACACACACACACACACACACACACACTAAAATCAACACAAATAAACCATATGGATGATTTAGATTTTTCTTCTGGTTCTATTATTTCTATTATCAGCACTTTTGATAAGCCGAATAATTTCTCTCTACACCAGTTTCCTTGTAGAATAAATCTGTGGTTGTGAAAAGACTAGCAGTTGCTATACTAATACTACAAATGCAAAATTGCACAAAGCACCAGAGTCACAAAAGTCATAAAGGATGCGTGCAAGCATTTTAACCATGATTTCACACAGCAGAGGTGTTTTAATTTTCTAGTGTCTTGCATTTTCATTTAAAGGAGTCCATCTGCAATAAAGACAATTAAAAAAAACAGAAAAAAAATTGGCAGCTAGACATGGTGGCATATGCCTTTCGTCACAGCACTCTGGTAGGCAGAGGCAAGGGAATCACTGTGAGTTCAAGGCCAACCTAATCTACAGAGGCAGTCCCAGGGCAGCTAAGGCTGGATATACAAGGAAAACCTGTTTCAACAAACCAAATTCATAATACATACATACATACATACATACATACATACATACATACATACATAGTCAGTAGGAGTACTTCTCATATAGCTTCTGAGTTTGACACTACCACAGGTGTTCAAGAACCACTGAAAGAATAATGATTCAAAAGACTATAACAAATACATGGTAAGAAAATCTCACCTCATTAGCAGGTGACGACCACTCGCATGCACCTAAGAATAACCACAGAAGAATGTGACTTTTCCCAGACTAGAATACAAAAGAAAAGGTATCCATGAAAATGGAGAAACATTTCTTTTATTACTGAATAACACTTTGAAATATTTCCAGAACTTTTTATTAGAATTAAATACGCTATAATTTTGTACAGAGATCTTCAGACATTTTGGATAATTTTTTGACACATGTTGCTTTTGTGAATGATGGTTAAAATTAGTGATATTCCTACCAAGTCCTACCTTCAAAGATCAAGGAGTATCCTGGAGAAAAGGAGAGGGAAAACTATAAGAATAAGAAGCTGGGGAAGATTGCTATGAAATATTATTTCTAGACATGTCAAGGTCATTGAAAACATGACCTTGCAGCAGCTGTGGCTTCCTGCATAGTATCTGAACAAGATCAAGTCAGTTAATATTACAGAATGGAAGGAAATTGGGTCATAAGGCTCTGTTTCCTAGATGAGTATCTCTAGATGGTTGATTGCTACTAAGTGAAGGAGAATCAGCATTCTTCAAGGGTGGCCTATGGTAACAACTTTTGCTCTTGTGCATGGTTCCCTACCTTATGTGTACATGGGCAGTACTAACTGGACTTAAAGTGATTTCTTAAAAAGAAAAAGAAGTGAAGTTTGAAATAAAATGTTGAAAAGTCAGGGATAGTTTGTACCTGTGATCTAATTGTATTTTACTTGTGCATGAAATGACTAAAGAAAATATAAATTTGTTAAAAAGTAATTAATGAGTTTATGAGAAACACTTTTATTATGTAAACATCCATTGGGATGAAATTTAATATATACTTGAGAAAGATAATATGAAATTCTGAAATTTAGTTTTCTAATGTAAAAATCAAGCAAATCATTCAGATGAAGGAAATTTTATTCAGTATCTTTTTGTATCATCCTTTTTTGATGAATGTTTGATGAATGGAAATTATACATAAAATCACATCAATTAAAAGAAGAGAAATTTTAGAAACTCAATCTAATACTTTCTAGGTTCTAAAAAAATCATTCAAAAATATTTGTAATAAAGAATATTTTATAAAGGCATCTAGAACATTTACAAAATGAGAACTAGTATCTAAAGTTATCCATTTTTAACCATCTATGATGTTGTGGTTTCAATATGCTTGGCCTAGTGAGTAGCACCATTAGGAGGTGTGGCTTTGTTGGAGTAGGTGTGGCCTTGTTGGAGAAAGTGTGTCACGGTGGGCATGGGCTTTAAGACCCTTGTCCCAGCTGCCTGGAAGTCAGTCTTCTCCTATTTGCCTTCAGAACACAATGTAGAACTGTCAACTCCTCCAGTTTCATGGCTGTGCAGACACTGACCTGGTGTAGTGAACTGATTCTCTGAACTTGTAAGCCAGCCCCAATTAAATCCTGTCCTTATAAGAGTCGCCTTGGTCATGGTGTCTCTTCAAAGTAATGGAAACTCTAAAACACTCCATATCTAAAGTACTTTGAGGAGCTCTTCCTGGCTGCCTGTTTTTCTTGTTACCTGCTTTGGTAGAAGAGCTACAATGTCAGAGCAGCAGAACACACACAAATAATTAAGTTTTGTTGACTATATAGCACCAAATACTAACTTGTTTAACCAAGTAAATTTCAGAATATATTATTAAAAGGGGGTTGACTGTTTCTGTGTGTTTTGAATGTTTCCACACCACTTCTTGAAACAAAACTACTTTTCATGCTATCAATCCTTTAAGAGAAACATGGACAGGCAGAAGAACTTCGTAAAGCAATCACTCATCAGAATGACTTGCCTCTCACACAGATGGAGATACAATATCTGCACTGGAAGATGAAAACTATTTCAACTAGAATTCCTAAGTATTCAAGATTTATTAAAATTAGATAGGCTAAATTATAATATACGAAACATAAATTTATTGAAGTATGGAGAAGCAGAAGAAAGCAGAAAATTATATAGAAGAAGACAAAAATCCATGAATACAAAGTAATCCAAGTAAGCCTAAAAGTTTCTCACTGTTAGTCAACACATGCTGCCGTCTCTTCCTAGTCAAAGAGAGCTTTTTACTGTTGCTTCCAGGAGCCAAAAACGGTGACCAACAAAGACCAGAAACTGTTGCTTCTCATTAAAAAAAAAATCACATCAGCTAGAAAATAGGAATATCAAAATAAGTACTATGACTCAATGACTGAGATCAGAATCCTTCAGAAAATTTTGAAAATTGGACTGAAAAAAAAATCTAGAAAATAAAAGCTAAACCTGAAGTAGGAATAAATGCTAATGTAAACCCACTTGTCGGTTTATAATGGTCTTCTGACAGATTCTGATTTGCAGTGCTATTGTTCATTGTTCCATCATTTTGCTGTTGTTTGTTTGTTTTTCTTTTGTTTTGTTTTTCAGTTTGGTTTGAGAGATTCAGAAATTTCCATGAATTTAAAGAGCAATTAATCATGACCTTGCTCTTAAAAAGGTAATAATAACAGTGTGAAACAAAATATTTTTCTGTCTAACAAGCTTTATTTTTTGTTACCCACCCAACAGAGAAGCCACTGATTCCAGGTAAGGATCACGTACCATTGAACTCTACTGTTGTGGATGTGCTATTGGACAACTGAACACCCGTGTTGATGAACTCCCTAAGTGACAGAGAGAAAGGGGATTTTTCCCTTCCTCCTAGTGGAGTTGGTCTCTAAGGCAGATGGGTAATTCATTGCACCTGTAACCAATTAGTCATTCAAAACGCCTGATTCTTCACAGTAAATTGTTGCCTTGCCAATCTGAGAAGCAGGTGCATATTCAATAGCTAAATCGCCAAGTGCGTGGGTACACAAGACAAAAATCTTCCAAATACAAAATTCTGTCAGATTAATGTGCAGGAAAATATAACCAGTTATAATAATTCTATTCTAAATTAAGAATTTAATTATTTCAACTTTTAAGTCACAAGTATGGAAGTTTTTCTTCATTCTAATAGTTGCCTACTGAATTGTGCAGATGTTTTTCTTTCTTTTTATCCCTGTGAGAACAAACTTGTCAAAAGTTAGACTTAAAACTTGGTCTTTTTTCCTTGAAATAATGGATTTTCATTATAATAGACATACCTGTAATAATCTATTTAATATGTGTCGTACAAAACAAATATCTTTATAGTAAAACCACAATTTCTAAACTAAGACCCATACCCAGAAGGTTCATCACCTGGGTACAGATCAAGCAAATTCCTCTGGAATGGAGTAGAAATCTATCACTATATTGCCATCACTGTGGATTGTTACAGATTTGGGTAATTTTGTTTTAGGAAATTGTTTAATCAAATATTTCCTTTAAAAAATTAGATCTTGAATCCAGAGACTTAAGTGGGAAGGTGTCCAGTGACAAGCTTTCATGGTTGTCAACTATGTTTAATCATTTAATTCCAGCTCTATTTTCTTTTTCCATTAGAATTTTAAGACATTAAGAACACTACTAAGAGTATGAGTCCCTAATACTTGGTACCAAGATTTCTTCCACCTTTCCATCTTTGAAATCAACCTGGATGTGAGTGTGTGTGCTGGGGTGGAAGGTTGTAGCAAATTTAAAGACTTAATAAAGAGTTGATAAACAATTCAGTCAAAACTCATAAAGGAAAGAGATTATATATGAGAGGAATATATCATATATAAGCTGTAATGATCATTGCAGCAATAACTCTGTCCTAGAACTCTCCTTCCATCCTTCTCCGCGGTTCTCCCACTGGATATCTGTTTCTTTTTTCTTTCTTTTTTTTTTTTTTTCGGAGCTGAGGACCGAACCCAGGACCTTGCGCTTGCTAGGCGAGCGCTCTACCACTGAGCTAAATCCCCAACCCCTGGATATCTGTTTCTTAACACTTCCTGATATTTCCGTTCTGGTTGCCTTTATTCTTCTAACAATCAGGATAACTAATTAATTTTCAAAATACTCATACGTTTATTCATTTACTTTCCTATGCATCTAGATGAAGTACCCAGCAGAGGTGATGCCTAAGGAAGGAAATGAAAAATAGGCAGGGAATGGATTTCAAATGGACTTGAGGGTCTCATTTAGGGGTGTTCATCCTTTTTGTCACTGCAGCGTGAAGTTGTCTTCTTACAGTATTCACTATGCTCAAGAACTGAGCAACTGAGTTACAAAAACAGTAATAAAAAGTAATGCAGCGAAAAATGTGCATTCTTTTACATTGGTGCACAAGTTTGTGTTAGGCCACATTCATAGTTATTTAATGAAAATTCTGACAATGCAATGATAATTATAATTTAGTTATACTTCATGTCTGAGGAATGGGAAGGCTTCCTTGAATAAATTGAATGTGTAACTGTCTTCATTACGGGTTTACTGTTCTGAAGAGATACCATGACCAAGGCAACTCTTATAAGGACATTTAATTGGGGCTGGCTTACAGGTTCAGAGCTTCAGGTCATTATAATCAAGGCAGGAGCATGGTAGCATCCAGGCAGGCATGGAGCTGGAGGAGCTGAGAGTTCTACATCTTGTTCCGAAAGCAAAAAAGAGCATCCCCAGGCAACTCAGAGTAAGCTCTCAAAGCCCACCCCTACAATGGAGACTCTTCCTACAATGCCACACTTACTCTGATAAGGCCACATCTCCAAATTGTGCCACTTGCTGGACTAAGCATATTTAACCACAGTGATCCCAGAGCACATAATGAATGCCTCGACGTTGTTAAGCAAAGTGAGAAGAGGTGTCTTTGTAGGTAAGGATGGTGATGTATTTCTTAATTCTCCATATTGCCTGTAGAGTTTATAGCATGATGCCCCTAATAACACGTTATCTCACCACCCTCCTTTATTTAAAAAATGTCCCATTGTCTGCTGAAGAAATTACAAATGTGAGATTAGGTTTCAGACTCATCTTTGCCAACAAAGAGGCTATAGTTCAGTTTCATTGTAAAACCCATCATTTGCTGGACAGCAGGAGCAGGTGACTATTTTCTTTTAAGGCCGTATGTTATCTACTTACACTGGAAACCCAGCACACTAATGTCCCCTCTTTCAATTGAATTCCTACTTATCCTCTAAATCTCTATTAAAGGACCAACTTACCTGAAATATTTCCCTTGCTCTCCGTTCAGAATCGGGAGCTTATGTTTTTGACATTCCACATCCCATTCAATCCTCCAATGTTGTATAGTAGCTGTTTTGTTCTGCTTCATATGAGAATTTGTTTGTGGTGAAATGTTCGTCACATAAAGCCACTTCCTCAGCGTTTTGGACTCCCTAGTCTCAAAGCGCAATCTGCCAAGGCATTTTTACTATTGTCTGCCCTTTGCTCACTGATAAAATGAAACAGCTCGCCATCTTCTGTTGCCTTTCAAGCAGTGAGTGGCTGGTATCTAGAGCAGTATTTCTGACCCTGGGAATTTATCTTTAACATATGCAATTCAATGTTTTCTGCCCCTTCTTCTCCTCCCCTTCCCAAGGACATACTTTCTGGCATAACTTTGCTTCTCCACACTGATATTTCTAGTCAGAAATAGTCTCAACTGAGACTGTTGATTGCCCTATGTGCAAAAGTGAATTATTTCAAATATGATAAAGATTTAACAGGTGGACTTGTCTTTATCATATTACAGAATTTATTTTTAATTAGCTAGTGAGATATTTGCTGCTTTAAACTCAGAGGTGTCTTTGATAAGAAACTCATACCAGGTTAAAGTCAGCTTGGTTTTTATTTTTTATTTTTTTTATTTTTTTATTTTTTTTAGCATTCTTTAACTCTAGAATTTAGACCCTTAGATATTCTTCAACCATTAGCACTGTCAAGGGGGAACAATGTTGTGTCATGTCTGGAAACACTACAATGTAGCTTGGATAGACCATTAATATTTGAAGAAAACTAACTTCTGGTTCTAATATCTCTCTTACACTTGCCTTGAAGAATACTACCTGCCTTCTCTTGACTCAAATCTTGGGGAAGCCTGTGGTTATGAAGGTATAGGAGCAACCCCTGATTCATAGTGTGTATGAATATACACACCCCTCTGCAATCAAATAATGCCTAACTCTAACTTTCACATGTCTTGATGCCATGAAAACATGAACTAGAAGGATGCTTTGTGAACAGTAGGTACTTAATAACTGTATGCTGATTTGAATTCAGTGAAAAACAGATTATTACAGCCATTCAGAGCCTGCCTCACATGGGTATACAGTCCATATATATATACATATACAGTCACCAAAACTAGATAAGATTGATGAAGCTAAGAAGTGCATGCTGAAAGGGACCAGATATAGATGTCTCCTAAGAGACACAGCTAGAGCATGTCAAATACAGAGGCGAATGCTAGCAGCAAACCATTGAACTGAGAACATGGCCCCTGTTGGAGGAATTAGAAAAAGTATTGAAAGAGCTGAAGGTACTTGCAACTCCATAAGAACAACAATGCCAGCCAACCAGAGCTCCCAGGGACTAAACCACTACCCATGGCTCCAATTGCATATGTAGCAGAAGATGGCCTTGTTGGGCATCAATGGAAGGAGAAGCCCTTGGTCCTTCCAAGGTTGGACCCCCCAGTATAGGGGAATGGTTGGGGAGGGGAACACTTCTTATAGAAGGGGAGAGGGATGGGATAGGGGGCTTATGTCTGGGAAACTGGGAAAGGTACTAACTTTTGAAATGTAAATAAAAATATTCAATAAAAGAAAAAAACAAAAGAGAAAGAAAGAAAACCTACAATGCCCTTTCTGCCTAACTAAATATGAGAAACTCTCACTATATGTCACGGTAGAAAGTCCTAAATCAGGAGATCCAATTGGCTTTTTCCCTTAGCCCTCTTAAGCATTAGTTTTATTGCTGGTCATAAAATTATCCAGCCCATCTTGAAATTCAGTTACAAAATAGAATCTGTTGACCTCCTGTGATGATAACAGTTTATATCAACATTTGACACAATGTCAGTTATTTGACTCAGGTTTGGGAAGTTTCCTCAGGTGTTGAGGAAATCTCATAGGGTGTCTCAGGGACACGGAAGCAAGGGGTACATATGCCGGTGACAATGAAAAAGAGGAGAGTCTTTTATAAACATTTTGTCATGGATGCATTTTCTTTATATCAGTGCACAGTTGTGCTGTGCCCCCATGCAGCATCCTCAGACACCTGCTGCTCACTGGAAACATTATCAGTGAATGACATGAGGTAACCAAGTTGGACCTGTATCAAAAATATGCATTGAGTGATAACAAGGGGGTCTAGGTTTGTCTTGTAGATGAGAAACCTGCTTTCCTATTGAGAAAGGATAAACACAGAGGCTTTTGACAGATGGGGAAGAAGATGTTTCATATACTATCATTTCCTGACTTGCTCCCAGTGAGAGCTATGGACACTTGATAAAATGATCAACCACTCAGAGATAACTTAGCTTGAACTGGCATCAGCAATCTAGGTCAGGAGAAATCAGAGAGCAGGTATTTCATCTAGTGTCTCCCTGCCCTTTCTTTCTCTCTCAGGTTGATAATTAGACATTGCTGGTTTGAGACCTTCCTTAAAGTCTTGTGTTGTGCTACTTTAAGTCTTCCTTGGGGATTTCTTTATAATTTTTGGGTACAACAGTGCATGTTTTTCACTATTTCTCAAGTCTCCTTTGCACACATTTTTTTCAAGTTTTACCACTAGTTGAAAATGAAAAAGGAGAAGAGATAAAAAGACATCTCCGTAAGAAAGGGGATCTTGAAAAAAAAATAGTGGTGTGAGAGATGTAATCTCCCAGGGTGTTCAGCACCCATCTCTAACATTTTCCCATTTACTCTCTGGTGTATAAAAGTACTTCAAATTCTGACCTTCTAAGGGAAACTCTTTAATATGCTTCACAGAACTATAAGATTAACAACATTTTTATATGAGAAATACTGCTTAATATTTGTATTTTAATTTAATATGTAACCATCAACTATTCTACAAACAAAATTTCATCTTATAATTACTTCTACTGCTGTAAGTACTATTAGTATCAATATTAGTATTTATTAATGGTCTACTGAACTATGTAATTTATTTGATGTAATTTTTAAAATTAGTATATAAGTGTAATTATCCTCTTTCTATAAATGAATTTATAAGCAAGGCAGCCATATTACTTTGTAGGTAATGAACAAGCTTTGACTCCGAAGTTCATGCTTTTAGCCGTAATGAGAAAGATGAAAAAAAATGAAGCTCTATCCTCATGTCGTTGTGTGTAGCCAACTGTATCCCTGCCTAATATTGTAGCAATAGGTTGTTTATACAAATGTTTTTACTTGTATTGCATAAAGCTCAAACATGTTACATGAGATCAAATGCTTAGTTCAGCCAACATATAATGCCATCAAGATCATTTTCATACATTTTCATGGACATAAAGTTGCTTTACTAATTCAAATACCATGGTAAAACAATTCAACAAAACCCAAAAACACAAAGTCCTTGTCCATAATATCATGATAATTAATAATAGCACCAACATTATTAGTTAGAGGGGTGTGTGTGTGTGTGTGTGCGCGCACATGCCTGTGAAAAAAGAGAAACAAAGAGTGAGAGAGTATGAAAAAAACAAGAAAAGATAGGATAAAAGAACTTATATGTGTTCTCTCACACAGAAAACAACTATTTAAAATTATGTCATATCCATAAAGTATGTGGATAGCTATCATGACTTCTGCAGCACTCCTTTTCTCTCCTGTATATTTTAACGGAAATTTTTCATACAATTCACTGAACTCAGCCCAGACCTTTCCACCTCCTACTGCTCTGATATCCACACTCTTTTTTTCTCTCTTTAGAAAGTAAACAATAAAAACATGAACAAAGAAAAAACTCCAGAAACACACATACACACACACACGCACCACAAAATTGTAAAACATAATATGCAACCAAAGAACATTAAAATCTCCAAAGTAATATGAGACAAAAAGTCTACACACAATACCATTGAATTCATTTTGTGTTGAACATCCACCACCAGGCATAGGGCATACCCTTAATAGTGATTATTGTACCAAATTTTTGAGACTACATTAGAGAAAGCTTACTTTTTTCTTTACAAGTGTTAATGGTGAAGAGTGTTTTGGTTAAGGGTGGGAACTTGTGTCCACTTAGTTCTCTCAATGCTACAAGCCCATGCAGACTTTGTGTGTGCTGCCATAATCCCTCTTATTTAAGTGTTTATTCACTGTTGATCAGTAGAACCTAGTAAAACAAGGTTAGTCACTTAATATTAAGTTAGCTTTTCAAAACTGATTTAAAATACAATGAGATTGCCTTCCTGAACTCTATGGCCATTTGTTCTATCACTGATCTATCACAGAACAGTATCTCAATTATCCTAATTTATTTGACTAAAGGCAAAACATAACCATCAATAAATTACTATGGGAGACATACTAATTTAAAGACATGTTGAGATCTAGAAAATGCATGCAAGTTCAGTTTCCCTCAAAGATAGCTGAAATAATTTATGCAATATATACACACTAAGTGGATAGAAATAGCTAAACAAGTAAAAAGTAGGTGGGTATCAGGTAGATGGTAACGAATTCTTAGCAAGAATATCCCCAAATGTACTTGAATTTCACTAAATGTTAGTCATGGATTTGGTTTTGAGCTTCCTAATTACCAGAACTCACTGAAACCTGCTATCATTTTATATGTCACTGCATTTGTAAGGAGATTAAATATGTTTGATCAGAAAAAAAACATAGCTGGTGTGCATATAAAAGCATTGGCCCTTTGGAGGATGTGAAGTTATTTAAACACATTGCCAATTTGTTACATATTATTATGTGTTTCCTAAAAATAGTTGCTTTCTCGGATATATAAGACCATTTTGAAATATCCCATTACTTTAGAATTGCATCTCATTTCTACAGTAACACACTTATCTTAAATAAACCATAATATATGTCAGGCGCACCTTAATTGAAATTCACTGGTGCCCAACAACCAGATACAACCTCAAAATCTGTAGATTGCGCCATGATAAAGGATATTCAAAATGTGGCAGAGGCTGAGGAAATTTCCAAAGCATTCAGAAGTATTCTGAGCAACGTTGTTCAGTAGAGATGGCAGCATGGATGAGTTATCTCTCCTACTATCCCCTAAAACACCAGCAAGCTGCCCAGCTCTTTTGTAACCCTTTCCATGTAGATGTCCTCTCAGAGGAAGACATGCCTAAGGTTGGAAGGTTGATACTTGAGTGCTGTAAATGTTTGCTAAGATAGCTTTTTACTTCTATGTCTCCAAATGAAGACATTAGGCAATGGTTGCAACATGCAGGGCACAGCAAAATGAGTACATCTACTGTGTGGTCTTTAAATGTCTTGGAAGTAAACTAGTATTTCTTCTCCATAAAAAAAAATTACTAGGCTAGTGCACGCAAGGCTCTTTGTGTATATGTCCATTTCACTCTTTGAAATGCAATAAGATATTTTAGCAATGAAAGCACAGTTGCCTTTTATTTTCCCCTTGTCAACTAGAAAAATTTCTGTTAGAAGCCAGTAAACACTTGGACAAATGAGCTCTCCCTGCTATCCTTAAAATATGCTCAAGCTGCCCAGCTCTCCTGATATGTGTTACATAAAGTTGTTGTCTCAAACACACAGCCCTGCATATTCTTTCTTAATTCTGTAGCATGTTATTAATGTGCATGAAATATATCACAGATCATTTTGTCCCTTTCCCCTGTGTTGAGTGAATGCTAATCGAAGGTGCTATAATCTGAAAGACTAGTGGAGATTGCAGAGCACAACTCAATGATAGCCTCTTCTCCAGCTATTAGGTGCTGCCCAACCTCTTCAGTATACTGAATGGGAAGATCGCGTTCCCGTCCTTTCAGGAAATTGGTAGTGTCACACCCCAACAACTTGAGAAAATAACATTATTTTAGAGAAGGAGAAGCAGAAGAATTACAAAAAAAGAAACTATCCGTGACCTCAAACTGGAAATAGTGCATATTTTCCAGTGTGAGGAAAACAGTAAAAATAAGATCATTGTGATTTATCTAACTAGCTGTCCTTTAAGAGCCCAGCTATTTAAACTAACAGTAAAAAACATGAACCTTCTACTTGTTCTCATAAATGGAGTTTCTCTAGGATCAGGGGGCAGGTTTCTTGGCTGCCAGTGTGAGTTTCCTTTGAAAGTATTTAGAAAACAAAAGCTACATGGCCGATGCTCTCGTTTTGCCTGTAGTACAAACAAACCAGTACCACAAAGAATGTGTTTCGTGGACAATTTTTGATTATGCATAAGTGGAAAATACTGAAAGATTGATCTTTGGTCTCAGTGCCCTGTTTGGTTTGTTTATTTGTTTGATTCATTGTCTGCTGTTTGTATGTAAGAGTGTATTTAACAGAAAAAAAATTGTATAATGTAGCCCAGGCTAGCCCACAACTTGCTGTATAGCTGAGGATAGCTTTGAATTCCTGATCTTCCTGCTTGCACCTCCCAAAGGCTAGGATAACAGGCACAAGTAGAGAAAAACTGTAATCACAATATATTATATAAAAACATGTTGTTATAAAAATATAAAAATTATGTAGCTGTCTTTTACCCAGTCTAGGTCTGGCACTGCAGTGCCCCCAAGATATCTGCTAGATATCTTAAGTCTCAGTCAGCTAAGCCTCTCACCTGCTTTGCTCCATCCTCTATCACACTGCTGAAGGCCTCTCTTTGAGCCTGGCAGCAATCTCTCTACCTATATAGTTCCCAAGGCAGGTTTCCATGCCAGAAAAACACATCCCAATTCTGAGGCAGCCCAGTGTCTCCAGCTGCCACACATTTTCCTACACTCAAACCGTCACATAAAAGAACACACAACACAATAACCTTTGACCCAATTGATAAGATATAATTGTCCACCGAAACATAGAAAGTCCAGTACACATCCATCCCTTAAGAACATTCATAATAATCTATAAGGTACAATGTAGAATCCTAACGTCAGCTTCCATATTGTCCCACCACGCTTCTCTCTCTGTCCCTCTGTCTCTTCCTCCTTTCTGTTCCAGGCTCCTCCTCTTCCTTCAAACTTTTCTCCCGCCCAATCCTTCCTTCTCATCCAATGACAGGCCTCCTTCTATCCTGTACCTGCCCTCACCTGTATTTTATAAATTAAATGGGGAGAAGGTTCTGGTGAAGTCACCTGAGTCCTGAGTACCTGACAAGACAGCAGTCCTTGGGGCAGCGGAATTAGCATCAAAATACAGATAACTCCAGGGTAAACCACAACAAAAACCTATTATTCAATTAAAATAATTTTTAAAGCCACCAACCATATTCTAATTTCAAAGCACTTTCAGATCTTCAGGCAGGACCCCAAGTCCTGAACCACCGCTCAACCACCGACCTAAGAACAAGGAATGGATAAGGATACCTACCCACCTACAAAACCTTTGATGCAGAGTGTGTTCTGCCTACAAGATATGCAGGGACAAAGATGGAGGGAATGGTCAGCCAATGACTGTCCCAACTTGAAACCTATCTCATAGACAAGAACCAATCCTTGACACTATTAATGATACTCTGTTTATGCTTGTAGACACAAGTACAGCATAAATGTCCTCTGAAAGCTCCACCCAGCCAATGGAAACAAATGAAAGCAGAACTACAGTCAAACATTAGATGGAGCTCAGGGAGTCTTGTGGAAGAGTTGGAGAAAGGATTGAAGGACTAGAAGGGGATAAGGACTCTGCAAGAAGACCAACAAAGCCAACTATCCTGGGCCCTTGGGGGCTCTTAGAGACTGAACCACCAACCAAAGAGCAAGCAAAGGCTGGACTTAGGCCACCGCAAATATGTAGCATAGTCAACTTCATGTAGAACCCTTAAAAACTGGAGTAGGGGCTGTCCCTAAAGCAGTTTCCTGTCTGTTCAATCCATTCTGCTAACTGCACAGCAAATGGATAGAACTAGAAAATATCAATCTGAGTGAAGTAACCCAACCACAGAAAAACACACTCATTGATAAGTGGATATTAGCACAAAAGCTTGAATTACCCAAGATACAATCCTATGACAACATGAAGCTCAAGAAGGACGACCAAAATGCGGATGCTTAGCTCCTTCTTAAAAGGGAGACAAAAATATTCATAGGAGGGAATATGGAGGCAACGTTTGGAGCAGAGACTGAAGGAACAGCCATTCAGAGCCTGCCTCACATGTATACACAGCCCATATATATATATATATATATATATATATATATATATATATATATATATATATATATATATATAAACAGCTACCAAAACTAGATATGATTGATGAAGCTGAGAAGTGCACACTGACAGGAGCCTGATATAGCTGTCTTCTGAGAGGCACAGCCAGAGCATGACAGATACAGAGGCAAATGCTAGCAGCAAACCATTGAACTGAGAATGCAATCCCTGTTGGAGGAGTTAGAGAAAGGATTGAAAGAACCAAAGGGGCTTTCAACCCCATAAGAACAACAATGCCAACCAACCAGAGCTCCCAGGGACTAAACCACTACCCAAAGACTATACATGGACTGAGCCAGGGCTCCTACTGAATATGTAGCAGAGAATAGCCTTGTTGGGCACCAATGGAAGGGGAAGCCATTGGTCCTGCCAATGCTGGAACCACCAGTATAGGGGAATTTTGGGGGGCAGAAAAGGGGTGTTGTTGGGAAGGGGAATACCCTTATAGAAGAAGGGGACGGTGATGGGATAGGGGGCTTTTGTCCAGGAAACTGGGAAAGAGAATAACATTTGAAATGTAAATAAAAATATATCCAGTCAAAAAAAAAGAAAAAGAAAAAGAAAAGAAAAGACATGGACTTGTGAGAATGTGGGAAAAGTAATTCCTATATTTTGCTACTCTGGCACTTGAGTCATTATTGACAGGCTCTGTATGTCAGCAATGAACTACAGTGTGCATAGATTGTTCATTAAGATTCACTTTGTGACCTTATTTCCTGCCTGAACATAAGGCTCCACATGGTCCAAACCCAGACATCAACATTTGGTTGACTCCTATCAGTTGGGTCTGCAGGAACTGCTTATTGCAGCTAAGCTGTTTTGGTTGTGAGTAAATTTCTTATTTGTCTGTCCATCCATTTTTCAGTTTAATTTAGTATTATCTTTCCTATTTTCCAAATCTGTCTACAGCTGAGATTAAGGAGATTCTGTAGACTATTTTCACATATCAACACTATCAAAAGCAGCCAAGCAGATCTTACTCACACCATTATATGAAATATGAATGGGAACAGAAATTAAAGATGGCTGAACAAATGCGTCTTTAACTTCTATCCATTATGTAATATACTCAGTTCTCTAAAGTATGTATAGAGGCTTAGCAGTATGACAAAGTCATAGCTGATTATCTAAATGTAATTTTCATACAGAATAGGTCCCATTTTATCTCTTCAATGGCAAATTGGCTGGGAGAGCATTAGGAATGGCTCTAAATCTTTCAGTCAGAATCTAGATGCAACGGACTTAGTAATTCAAAGGGGAAAACATTTTCTAGGAGAAATCTGTGAGAGTGAGGCATGGGAAAGTGCGAGAGAAATTTACTAATTTATTCCAAGGTAATTGTAGTTTCACATTCATTTGCTAATAAGATAAACAAAACAGAGTAAAAAGGTATCTTGTGCCTCTCCTATTCTGTCTCCCAATTGAAGAAGTTTTTAATCCATAGCATCATCGATATGATAAGCAGCCATACGTAGAAGATTCAGAATCAAGCAACTCAGCCTCCAAATCCAGGATAGCTCTCCATTTTGATGGCTGTATATGTTAATCACAGGCTGTGTAAAATGAGTGATAACTGTTGTTTTACAGCGATAACTGTTCAATGGATCAAAAGGCATCTCTATATCAGGGTGGACCTATCCAGAAATAATAGTCCAGCAGATTAAAGTGAATGCCCCTGGGAATTAACACAGAACTTTTGACCTTTCAATAAAGATTTGTTTCAAACTATGTGTTAGATATTAGATAAAATCCCCTGTCTATAAATATGTAACCACTTACATGTAGGACTCCCCATTAATAAGACTGACAGGCAGGAAATTTTTCTGGAGAATTACTGGAATAAATACTCATGAAGTGGATGGGATTAAACTGATCCAGGTAGCCCTTTCTAGTTGCTTTGCATTTGTGATGAAGGTGACCCACAATTTCCTTCTTACATTGACACTTCGCTGGGTATATACTCTTTATTAGAAGGGTTTATGACCTTGGTCTAGGTACTTCTACTCAGAGAAAGTCATTTACAGAAGAACCAAAAGCTAATATCTTTTATTCAGTAGAATTTCCAGAAACAAGAATAAATACCTTAGCCTCAAAGAAAGAGCGTGGTAATACACAAGACTGCAGATCAGCTTTCTGTGCTGTTTACATCTCTAATCCTTCATGCAAGCTCTGACTTGGAGTGGCCAGACCTAATGCTGTGATGGACTATTAATTGGGTCAGACATAGTAGATGACTACCAGAATGAATAAAACTAAGTGCTGTAGCTAATCTTAGGGCCGCAGTTAATACTCATTTTCTCTCCTGTATCTACAGATTCTCCTCATTTTGCATGAGCACATATTTTCATCTTAAGCTTGTGCTAATAGTGCTCTTCCTAGACAGTGGCTGCTACAAATGACCATTCACTGGTAAAAATAAAGTAATAGATTTCAACAGCCTTCGAGTCTTGAGAGTCTGGATGTCCTGAGAGCCAAATGATCTTCATTCCCCTTATTGAGTACAGTAGCTTTACCTGCCGTTGGTTATCACAATGAGCTGTTTTTCAGTACCATGATGCATTGTATGTGCATGGTTGTTAGTTCAAGGATTCTAAGTATCCAGATGACATTCATTGTTTCTATGTGACATTATTCTTGTTAAATCCTTTGGTAAACTGTTACAGCTTTGGGAACCAAGACCTTTAAATCTACCTAGGTTTAAATTTAAGAAAAAAGAAAACACAGATTTCCCAGAAGGCATAAGTGGCAGTGATAACAGACATATGAGGACAAAACCTAAGAAACTGTGTAAGACCTGCAATGCTTCATCCCTCTGATTCTTTTTCTTTTTCTTGTTGCAATATTTTAAATTTCCTTCCTTCCTTTTTATTATTATCTGTTTACATTTGAAGTGATATCCCCCTTCCTGGTTACCCCTCCACAACCCCCATCCCATCCCTTCGCTTCCCCTCTCCTTTGCCTCTATGAGGGTAGACTTCTACCCACTCATCCACTCCCATTGATGTCAGATGAGGCCATCCTCTGCTACATTTGTGTCCAGACTACATATGTAGTCCTGGTTTTCTCTATGTGTACTCTTCGGTTGGAGGTTTAATCCCTGGGAGCGCTGGGTGGTCCAGTCAGCTAATATTGTTCATGTAGGGTTGCAATCGGCTTCATCTTGCTTCAGTCTTTCCTCTAGCTCTTCCATTGGGGTCCCTAGGCTCCGTCCAATGGTTGGCTGTGAGTATCTGTGTCTATATTGGTTAGGTACTGGTAGAAACTCTCAGGAAAGAGCCATATGAGGCTCAGTGTCAGTAAGCACTTCTTGGCATCAACAATAATGTGAGGGTTTGGTATCTGCAGATGGGATGGATCCCTAGGTGGGGCGACCTCTGGATGGCCTTTCCTTCAGTCTCTGTTCCATTTTTCATCCCTGTCTTTCCTTTGGATAGGAACATTTCTGCATTAAAATTTTTGAGATGCGTGGGTGGCCCTATCCCTCAACTGGAGTCTGTGCTTATCTACAGGAGGTGGTTTGTATAGGTTCTATCTCTCCTTTGTTGGATATTTCCACTCAAGTCATGGCCATCAGCTCCTGGGAGTCTCTCACTTACCTGGAGTCTGGGACTGTCTAGTGGCCACCTCCAGTTACCCATTCCCCAGATTGTTATACCTGTTAGGGACATAACACTCTCTGCATTGCCCCTTGCACAATAGATGATCTGGTAGTAATGTACAAGACAAACTTGTTCAGATTTTGTACCCACCTTCTACGTCCTTTGAAGCTCATGGCCAGCTAGATGAGTTTCCTGTATTTACCATAAATCTCAGTATGTATTCTGACCTTGGTTCATTTTTCTTTCAACAGAAAATGCGCGAGCAAGTCTAACAAATGAAGGATGTATACTTCCTTGAAGTATACATGAATGAAGAGTTATTTTTCCACACCCTTGGTTCTTTGAAGTCCTTTCTATTCTCTAATTACTTGAGTTGGAAAGAAGCATAGACAACATTTATTTTTGTTTTGCCTCACCAATGTGAGACTGATGGATTTAAGCCTTTTTAAAATTGTTACAAAACTTCACCTGGTGGGGGAAAAAAGCAGAGGGAGGTAACTCTAAGTGCAAAAGTAAATTGCAAGGTACTAGGTTGTAATAGTGTAGTAATGGATTAAATAGTAAACATATGGCTGCAGAGAGGCTATCTAGGTCATTTATATTTTCTGATATTGCTTATATGTGATAAAGATTCCAAATGTTGCAATGAAATCCTAGAGGGTTTGTGTATCTTGGGCAAAGATGTTGGCTGACAAAAGCTCTGTCAAGCTGGGTATTTTAGGCCCCAAGGTAGCACTGTCCACCTTTACCATTATTATGTAATTAACAAAAGAGAAGCGTTTCAATGGTATATAACTTTCTAGAAAAGCGTGGAGCCTTGCTTCTGGTTATCCTACTGGGACTTGCCACCCAGCATTTCCCCCAGGAAACACCTCTCCTTGTGCACAGCTACTTCTGTGGCCTGAGTTACTCCTGCTCTTAGTCCTACCAAGTTCTGGCAGAGGTGGATTGTAGAGTAGATTGTATATGGTTCCTTAGCAAGTGACTCAAAGGTTGAAAATTGAAATGTTTGAACATATAAAACGGATTCAATTTTTGTGAGCTATATACTACAGTATATGAGCATAACATAACTTAATGATCCACATTAATTTAATATTATTATATTTATAATTAATACCCCTCATTCTCAAGAAGATATTATGAAGTTTTATCTTCCATCATACTTGAGAGATGATAACAGAGATCGATGGACATGGGGGGTTTCACTCAATCTCCAAATAATGAGCCACGAAAGTAAGTACTGTTCTGTATTTGACAGGAGAAAGAAGTCACCATTTTATACATCTTAAATCAACATCTTTTCAGAATACTATATAGTACATTTGATTTTTAGGACTATAGCCCCGACCCCCTATTTTCCTACTGAATATTTGGAGGTATTGATTGTGATTGTGTAACAGAGTCATATCTCCCCCCAAAAGAGTGGGTGAAGGAAAATGAGAAATAAAAAATTTAAGTATACAAATATAAAGTCACTGAAAAAGAATAAAATTATAATCTATATTATTCATTTTAAAATCCAAAAATGATAGGCTGTTGAGAATGAGTGAAAATATGATCTGTTATAATTTATTTATCAAACAAATGAGGTTAATGAGGTCTTGTAATAACATTAAGGCAGGTGAATATGCTTGTGTCAGAAAGTAAAATGACACAAAACATTATTATAAACTTGGATGAAAGCATGAAATGCACCAATAAAATTCTCCACATTTTCATATCATACAGCTTCCCCCAAATTATCAAATATATCTTGGTCTACGTTCAAGACTTTTAGAGACCATTAGATTCAATGTGTGTAAGCATAGTGTTTGAAGAAGCTGGTTGTTTCATTCACTGTCCAAACTGAATTCTGACTACTTTCTTTTTTGATTCATAAAGTAATGGAAAGACCCAGTTTCCATACAACTAGAATAAAATTTAACATTATGATAATAAATACATTGTTAAGGTAGTTTTGAATGTTAAATGGGAGTGAATAAGTAATTTGGTTAAAAGAGATATTGTCTTCTGCATGCAAAACAGCAGAGATGAACAGTGTCCTTTAATTTATACTCACATATTTGTTCTTATCACTTCTAAATAAATTGCCTTTGTCACATAGAGACCTCTCTTTAACTCAGAGAAACTGGAAGAAAGAGTTTGTGATCTTTGGGTTCTGGTAGGTTATTCTGAGAGGAGAATAGACAATTTTCATAGCTATTCATCAAAAAATCACCATTCTTTATATCTGCACATTTAATTATTCGGTGTCAATCAAAACTGACAGTGGGACAACAAAGCCACAGAATTACACAGAACGATGTACTTTAAAATGTCATTCTAAATTTATAAATTGTATGGTTTTCCGGCCCTCTTATGAAAATGTCAAAAAGTGCCAACTATAATCTTTTCTGTGAACAGTGAATATAACAAAGTCCCATTCTTAATGCATTTTCTTTATTCCCATAGACATGGATAAAATCTTGAGGTTATTTCTTGTCATTTCAGTTTTGAAGTTAGGACATTTATTTTACATATATCAGTTTTCTCTTATACCTAAAAATAGTAAATTAAATGTAACACTAGTCAGTTATTTTTAAGAAAATTTAATGCACATTTTAATGATATAAATGTTAATATAAAGATTAAAATAAGCCTACCTCTATGTATAGAACTTTATTACCTGTCCTCTAAACCAATTTCCATAGCCTGGTTTAAATGGAGAAACTCATTTTAGTTTTGGCTAATTCAAACATATCCTGTAAATTTCAGGTATACTAGTATTTATGAATGTGTTGATATGCAAGCAAACACATTAATATATTAGTACATATACATATATATGTATACTATGTGCTAATATATATGTATATATTGCACTTATTCATATTAGAACAGAAGATGAATAAAATTTTATATCTTATAATTTTGTAAATCAACGCTTTTTCATCAATTTATTTACTTATTCACTTCACACCCTGATTACAATCCCTGTCCCTCTTCTTCTCTTAGGTCCACCATCACAAATCCTCCCCCCCATTACTCCTCCCCTAATCCTTAGAGTAAGGAAAGCTGCCCTTAGGTGCTATCCAGCAGCAGATGGAAAGAGGTGCAGAGACCCACAGCCAAACAGCAAGCAGAGCTGGGGAGTCTTGAGCAAGAGTGGTAGATTGAACTGAGCAAGACAGAGGTGTCAAGGACACCCCAAGAAGACATACAGAGTCAATTAACCTGAGTCCATGGGGTCTCACAGACTGTAACATCACTCTAAGAGCTTGCAGGGGCTGGACCTAGGTCCCACGACACATTCATAGCAGATGTGCAGCTTGGCTTTGCATACGGGCACCCTAACAACTGGAGTGGAGGTTGTCTCTGACTCTTTTGCCTGACATTGGATCCCCTCTCCTTAGCTGGACTGCCTGGTCCAGCCTTAGTTGGTAAGGATGCACTTAGTCCTGCTGCAACTTGAAATAAACATATTTTTATTATTCAATTATCATATGTAAAATGCCTTTCTCTTCTTAGTAGATGTGTAATGCTTTAGTATCTGTTAGTATCATAATTTTTTTCATGAGACTCTCCTGAATTTTTTCTGATCCTGATATTGAAAGAAAATTATCAAAATGTTTGATTGATATCACCATGTATTTTTGTATGTTTCTGTGAATACTTGCGTAGAACAAACTCTTCTGTGGGAAACTGTTTGTATAAGCACTTATTGGTTTGTAATTTAAGTTTAATTTAACATTTTAAGTTACATTAGCTAAATATACTCTATTATTAGCATACGACTTTTATTATATATTCTAAGAATTTAAAGTTAATAAATGGCAGAGAATAAAGTAGTAATTTTGCCAAAAATATTCACAACTTGAACAGAGAAATGTTATGGGAAACTAGTTAATGGATAATATCATTAGTGAATTTTGAAATAGCATGTCCTAGTCACATTAACAATGCGTTATTTCTGGAATCTTGGATGAAAATAAAACTAGAATTTGACCTACATGTGCATAATAGGTTATTAGGAAGCAATAATAGGTGGGGATCCATATTTCTTAAATTTGCATCATTATAAAAGAAGCCAGAGACACCTGAGACCAAATGAGATTATATATGGCATCAGAGATGACAATAAGTAGTTAATCATCTGAATGATTAATGAGGAGATCCACTGAACTTCGGGCTGAACTGGATTTTTCTTTTTACGTGATTCTATAAAAAAATCAGTCGTTTCCTCCTAATTGCTAACCCGTGTTGCTTATGTGAAACACACATGCGATTCATCAAAATTTACTATTTTTCCTTTATTCTTGATTTGTTCTTAAGTGAGACTTCAGATGCTGCAAAACCTATCCTTTTCATAATTAATTATTTTTTCCATTTCAATAAATACTAAAGATTAAGTCTTCAGTTGGAATAATTTGAGACTTAGTATCAATAGTACTAGAAACTGTGTCATAGGCAGGGCATTTTATAAACAGAGTTGACACTTAAGATCTCTCTTAGTAAGCAATTTAACTAACAGAAGATGGAAATTGGAAAATATTGGACCTCAGCTACATGCCAGATATGCTGGCTGCCTTTAAGTCTCCTCAGTAGATGAAAAAATAACACATAATTTTCTAGTAATTATTCATTGTTTCCTTTAAAATGTGTTTCAAAATAAATGAGGCTCATTTTAGCAAACTTCTTTTAGAAAGTATACTTCTCATTGTTTCTTTCACACACACACACACACACACACACACACACACACACACAGAGGCTTTTAACATTTATGACAATTGCAGTTATCCAATGAATCCAATCATGGTAGATTGTCAGTATCTGCTTCCTTCCAAATAAATAATACCGAAATAGCATTCACAAAGATTACTTGTTGGAACTGTCCTGCCAGACTAGGCAAAGCTAGAACCCTGCCCTGAGCAGATTCCTGAGAAGGGCTTGACCTTTTCAAAGAACATTTCCCCTCATTGTCTGAGGAGAATATCTTGCAGTTTAGTGATTCACCTTATGTCCTTGGGCACTTCCCAGTACTACCCCCCTCCCCTCGGCGCTCCCCCCCCCCCCCCCCCCCCGCAAGCTTCAGTTCCTGCTTCAACTCCTGCTTCAGAGCTTTAAATGCTGTACATTCCTCTCAGTAAACAGACCTTGACAAGGACACTGCTTGTCTCGCTCCTCTTTCTCACCCATTCCTCCTCAGGCTTGGATCCGCCTCAGTTCCTGTAAATTAGAAGCCCCTGCGGGCAGGGGCGTACTAACTCTTTAATAAAATATCTTTTCCAGGACTTTCATTATCAATACCTGAATGACTTGTCTTTTATTTTCACACATGGCTCCAGGACTGTCTGAAGAATTCACTTGTCACTTCCCCAAGCTTAAATTTAGTGTATACACTGCATGGAACATTGTATAAAATGAACAATACATTGATCAAAAGTCTAGCCTGATTCTCTGGCAACTTCTAGAGCGCAGGCTGAGAGAAACAATCTTTCATCTTATAGAATATTCAAACACTCAGGGATTAATGACTATCAAAGCAAATATAAGGCAGTCACAATATATGATATACTGAAAATGAGGGAGGCAACGAATGATGTATGTATATAAAGGGAAATCATTGCTTTTTGGAAGATTATCTACCCAGAATCAAGTTTTAGTAATGATTGCTATTTGTACTTGGAAAAAAAGGAATTTTAGGTATCCTTATGTGAGCATTGAAAATATGAAAGACCCCAGCTTAGCAGCAGTAACGCCATTTTGCAAGGCTGTACTTAAGATGACTGGTTCAGGGAAAGGTTAGAACACTGAGTACACAGCGGCTGCCAAGCAGGATGTGTTTGGTTGAAGGCCTGGCAACAGGACGACTGCGGTTGAACACCTGACAATGAAAAAAGCCCCGGGAGAGGTCCCACACCCTGGTGGGGGGCCGAGTCAGTCGTTATGTTCCAAGAAGGTAGCTAAGAAACTTGCCCCCGGGCTGAACCCTTGGGGGGCCGAGTCAGCCGTTATGTTTCAGGAAGGTAGCTAGGAAACTTGCCCCCGGGCTAAACCCTTGCCATATTAGAATCCACCAATTATATCCCTGTAACCATGCATCTGCTTCTGTATGCTTGCTTCTGCTCCCCAAAATCCTATAAAAGCCCATCCTTGGTTCCGTGGGGCGCGCCAGTCCCCCGAGTGACTGAAGCGCCCGCAGGTGCCTGTGCCTGTGTATCCCGACAATAAACCAAATCCTCTTGCTGATTGCATCCTGTGGTGTCTCGGTCTGGTCTTTGGAGTTAGAGGGTCTCCATCCCGAGGGAAAGTTCTCCCTGAGAGCTTTTCAAATAGACTATATGAGGTACACTAGATGAGGACAAGTTTAGGATGAATGAAAGACTCTATGTGGCTGAAGCAGGCTTAGAAAAGAAACATTGTGGTTTTATGATCCCAGCTTCTTCCTTCTCAGAGTGCCCATACACTGTACTAGAAGGATTAAGTGGAATCTAGAATGAATTAGTTTCTACAGGATCCAGGTCCAGCTAGGAGTGAAGACCAGGGCTTAGAGAGTGGGGTTGGGAGAAGACATTCTCTGAGGATCTTAGTGTTCTAGCGTTTTTAGGGGAAGGCTTTCTCTGATGCTCTTTGATGAAACAGCCCTCTAAGATGATCTTAGTTTGTGTGCACATCTTTATTCAGGGTTGGTTTGAACACATCCACTTTATTTCAGATGAATCAAGGTATTTATGGACTTTGGAAAGTGGGAAGGAGTTTTCCAGGTAAATGAAAATCACTGCCCAGAACTTAAAGTTCTATGAGTGGCTCCTTTGTAAGGAGAAGCATTCCAGGAATCCCAGCTATTCGGTGCTCGAGTTCTTATGGGGTTGGGAAGAGGAAGTAGAATTTATAATATCATCATTACAGTGTCCAGACATTCCACAGGTAGAAGATTCTACAGGCAAGGTCAGAGAAGGAGAAGCCCTGATGGCAAAGGAAATCCCCCATTTGTGCCAAACTCAGGCTATTCAGACAATGGTAGAATTCAACTTAATTATCAGGGTCCAGCAACATATATCTATATATAACTCATTGGATTCTAGGTTGTACTTTGTAGGAACACTAGCTCAAATGGACTGTGCTAAAGTCTAAGGGAAAGATGTTTTATACCATAAGCAAAGGTAAATTGTTGAAATCCTATTTGGCCTAATACAATGAATGTTTCATAAAAACCCATATAGGTATAAGTCAAAATTTGGATTATGAGGTCTATGGTAATACTAATTCCTAAAACATTCTCAGACCTTATTAGATAATAGGCTTTGTGTTCAGAGAACAACAAGAATTATTTCATTTTTAAATATTCATAAAGAGCAATATTGTAATTATCAACTCATTGGGAAGGAAACAAAGGAGGAACCAAACAATCCCAGACAAATATTTCTGACCAACCCCTAGGTAGCCCGCATCTGAGACAAAATTCAAATACAGCCATTAAAAATCAGAGTGGAGGTTTAAAAATTGATGTTGATAATTTATTAAACTGAGTTTTCCGTGATAAACAGTATTGCCCCATGGCTAGCATGGAGATAAAGGGGAAAGAATCAGTGTTAAAGATCATGGGAACAAAGTTAGTAATCTGAGCCACTCTGTGAAAGGCCAGCACGCTTAAGAAATACAGGTTTTACAGCACAGTCTTACATTGGATGCTGTTTCTTTCTCAAATTTGCTTCTTCCCTTTTGGGATTTGTATGGTCATGCTAACAATACCTAGTTATCCTAGATTGCTTTGAATGGAAATTCAAGATGAAAACAATCTGCAGATATCGCAGAATTGACTCATTTTGCGAGATTGCTTTCTTGGTGATGGGTTGGTTTTGTCTGAATAATGTTCCCCAAACATGTGTTCAGCAGAAATGATATAAACCAGCTTTGCAAATCGATCCCTTAAGAAAAATTTACCATTTTCTTTACCTGTGTTCCTTAAGATGTCTGATTCTTCATTTTCTCTTAGGATAAACAAAAAGGTAGCATGAAAAGCCTGCCCAGAGTAAATTCTCAAAGTCTCATTCCAAATAGGACCCTGTATAAATGTAAAAATAAGAAAATCATCTGGTTTTTGTGGTCATTTTTCTTATTTTCATTAAGAATGTACTTATCAAATAGCTTCATAGAAGTGAGTCCAAATTAAAACTCTAAATATGAAAACCTGGAGATGTTTGAAGGCCATGATAGGTGGCATGACATTTCCCTATATTAATTTTGTGTTCTAGGGCAGGCACACAAATTGTTTCTGATCAATAACTTTCTTGAATGAGCAAAGAAATTTTCAACTCCCCCACCCATATCCCATGGCTAATTTGCATATGATTTATTTTGAATGATCAAGTAAACATAATTATGACAACATTCAAGTGAACATGGTAGTAGGGTGTAAGCCTTTGATGTCACTCTGATTATGACTGAGCAGGTCCTGGCCTAGCCAGGGTTACTTTCCTGATTTTAATTCTGATGCTAAAGTTCAATTTTTCCCTTTGCTATTCTTCAAAAGGGCAGGTATATCCTGTGTTCAGACACTAATACTACAAAGAACTCTTTCTATAGAATGATTTTGACAGGTTCACAGGAAGGTTCATAGAAAGGAAGCTCAGATGAATTTCCTTTCTGATAAGATGTGTTAGAGTAGCCATAGGCATTCCTGTGATGGAGTCCCAAAGAGGGAGAGATTCCCCTTACATGTTTTCAAGTCTCAGAATTAAGTGAGTTTCTTGTTCTTGTAGGTTTCTTGGACAGGTGGAAGATCTCATGCCATATTATATAGATTATACTCTAGAAGCCTGGAAAGTACAAATAAGGACCATTTGTGACCCAAGGCTACCCTGCATCATCCTCTTCAAATGTTTTCTAGAAGATGAAGATCAACTCTGACCATTCCTTATAAATACAATATTCTACTTCTCATTATCTTTCACTTAATTCTTTGACATTTATTTTCTAAAATAATAGAAATCCTATATATTATGTTGCCTGAGTTTTCCTGGGGAGATGCAAATGAACATCTATAGATGTTTAGATAGGGTACCAAATACAGGAGAAAGAAACAATCCCCTCCAAATCCAGCTCAGTGGACCAATGAATTTATTGGTTATTTATAGGAGCTGAGGATATTAAAGGCACCCTATCACAGAAAAAACCCACAGAGCATGGCTGATCACTCCTAAAAGCTGCATCCCTGGAAATAAGACATGACTTGAAGGTAGCTAATCTTATCTGGCAGTCTTTATCTCTACAGAGATTGTGTACTGCTTTTATGGTCTTGTGAAGAGTATTTTGTATGTGGCCTCTGGTTGAGTTCTGTAAGCTAATGTAAACTTTCCAAGTTTCATTGATTCATTGAGTCTCAAAAGACTTCCACCTTCCCTTCACTCTTCATGAAAGAATGTTTGTCTGTGGTAAAGAGCAACACAACCGGCACATTTTATGTATAATTCTATTGTTTCTTTAAGTACTATGCTATCTATTTTTATCTTTTTCCTTTCTTCCAAGTCCTCCTAGATCTTCCTCCCTACCTCCTTACCCAATTAAATTTCACATCCTCTCTCCCCATACATACCCAAAGAAAGGAAGGAAGGAAGGAAGGAAGGAAGGAAGAAAGAAAGAAACAAAGAAAGAAAGAAAGAAAGAGTCAAAAGCAAAAAATGAAAGAAACAAAAAAGCCACCCCCCCTACCAAAAAAAAAATCAAACTAAGCAGGCAAAAAAAACCCCATAAAACAAAGGGACAAAACAAAACAAAACATAACATTTGCAAAAATACCATTGAGTTTATTTAATGTTAACCATATGGGCATGGGGCCAACTGAAGAGTGTGATTGATATTCTAAGTAAAACTCGATTGAAAAAAATTATTTTTTCCTTTGCCCACAGGTGTTGATTGAAGAAAGTATCTATGGTTAGGGGTGGGATCCCGTATCTACTTCTTTCTCTCAGTGATAAGATCCTGCCTGGCTTAAACCTGGGCAGTTCTCGAGTTATGTGCCTTAGTCTGTATGAATATGTATCTGTCTCAGAGCTGGTATACTTGGAAAAACTTGCTTCTAGATATATCTTCTTAAAATGGAATAGGCCTAATGTAATGTGAGCTCCTTACAAACCAGAATGCTTCCTTTGTTCATGTTAAATGCCAACTTCTAGGTTTGGGCCTGGATAGTTGATGCTGCATTAGTATTTAGTCACTGGGAGAATAGATGAATGCAATTAACTCACACTCTCCAAACAAAATTTCGTGTATTTTCAAAATGCAGTGGGGAGACTCAGCGACATCTCTGGGTGACCAAACATTTGCCAGAGAAACATTAATGAAAACAGGCATACTTTTGTGAGTGTTTAGGACAACGAATAATTTAATACTACTACATTTGTGCTCGAACTCAGGGTGTGTGTTATCATATAAAATTCCAATCATCATGAAGTAAATAGCCTTTCAAATAATTACCATTCTCTTATATTTAATAAGGAGTGAGTCATTGAGATAAGAACAAGCACAACTATCAGGTATTTATATGTTCTTTTAAACTCTTTGGATATGATTCCTCAATATCAATGCAATAATAAATTCTTAATAAACATTTGCTGAGACAAAGATGCCTTTAAAAGGTCTCCTTTTCCTAGTATCCTTCTAAGTACCCATAACTTGAGTTACAGCCATGAGTTAAGGGAAATCTCTGGCAATTTCACACTACTTTCTATTCAATGAGAAATTTGACAAAGTGACTTCAGAGCTCTAGTTTTTCTATTTCCTAGTTTATTTATTTGTTTTACTTTTGAAATTTCAATGTCTTTTTGCCTTTAATTTCATATAAAGGAATTTATGTATGTAAAATGCTTTCTACAAAATTCAAGGAATTTAAAGTCTGCTTTTTTCAACAGGCAAATGACCCTTCAAAAGATCATATTTGATTTACATCACAATAAAACAAAATACAATAAGAGAGCAAGGCTCTCATCTCAAGCAACCCAATAGGAGGAAAAGAGTGTCAAGAGCATGTAAAAAAGTCAGACATGTACCTGCTCCACCTGTTAGGAGTCCCAAAAATACACCAAACTAACAGCAATAATATATATGCAGAGGACCCATTGTAGGCTAACACATGTCTTGCACTTACTGTTTCAGTGTAAATGAGCCCATGTGATCCCTGCGTCTATTGTTTGGTGGACTATGTTTTCCTGGTGTCCTTCATCCACTCTGTTTCCTACAATCTTTTCTCCTCCTCCTCCTCTTCCTCGACCTCTTCATCTTCCTCCTCCTCATTCTCATGCACATCCTTCTCCTTCTCAGGGCTCCCCAAAGAGACATTCTACAGAATGAAAAAAATTTTTACAACCCCATGTTCAATAGATGTCTAATAACCAAAATATATAAAGAACAACAACAAAAACAGACATCAAAAACCTCAAATAATTAAATTTAAAAATGGGGTGCATTTATAAACAGAGAATTCTCAATAGAGGAGTTTCAAATGACTGAGATAAATGTAAAGAAATGTCCAGCGTCCTTAGCTATCAGAGAAATGCAAAACAAACTAATTTGAGATTCCATCTTGCAACTGTCAGAATATCTCAGTTCAAAACCACAAGTGACAACCCATGGCGGTGAAGAAGTGGAGTGAGGAGGACACTTCTCTACCAGTGGGAGTGAAAGCACATGCAGCCACTATGGCAGTCACTGTGGTTGGTACCTAAGGTGATGTGGGTCAATCTAGCTCGAGATCCAACTGTGCCACTGTTGGTTATATACCAAAGGATGCTTCATCCTACTACAGAGACACTTGCTCACTTGCTCGACAGTGTTCACTACTGGTCATAATAGACAAAACCCCAAAACCACCTAGATATCCCTGAACTGATGAATAAATAAAGTATGGTAATATACACAATGGATTATTGTTGGACCTTCCTGGATCCCCTACAGTGTTTGACCCCTGCTGAGCCTTGCTGATGCATATAGAAGCCTTTTGTTCCTAACAGAGCATCTAGTTCTTGCCCTCTATGTCTATTGTCTGTCCATGGTGCACCAAGCTGTCCATGTCTGCCAGTTTATGTCTGTGGTTTTTGTTTCTCATTGCTTAAATGTTTTATGGTTCATGTTCAAAAGAAAAAAAATGGTAAAAACTTTATCTGCCAGTCATTCACTCCCTGATTTGGTTTTAACTCGTTTCAAAAAAAGGAATAAATAAATAAAAAGCAGTTTCAATCGGCCTTTGGAGCTCTGCACCTGTAGCTAGGAGCCTAGGTCAGAGAGAGAAGCTGCCTGGGGGCCGAGCATCTGCACCAGCTGATCTTAAGGGTGCCAGCAGCTTCTCAGCTTCTATGGTAGGGAGCTGATGGCTGTTTCTCTTAGAAAAATCCCTGACTGTGATTATTTGACTTAGCAGGTGACAAGGTGCTTCTCTTAAAATTACAGCTAGGAAAAAGTAAAAATGGTGTTTGGTCTAAATATTAAAGAGATGTGTAGCCACTTCAATTTTGTTTCTGATTGGTTTTAAATGTATAAATATGCTCTAGATGCCTTGGTTATAGACTATTGGCTTTTAAGTTATTGGATATGGTTAAAAAATTTTAACACTGGCAACAGAAAGTTGGCTTAAAACTGGTAATTTGGATGGAGTCATGGGGCATGAGCCAACTCAAGGAAACAGGTCTGAATTGAATTCTTATCCTAGAAACCAGACTTGTAAAAGAATTTAGGGCAATGTCTCTTTGTTGAGGTATTGGTGGCCACACCATTGTGCATCCACATGCAGGACTTGGCAGTCAAACTTTATAACATGAGGTATAGACTTGGTGTTTTGGAGAGAATGGATTTTGGAGACTAGATTGTTGGAGGTTGAGTTTTGCTTTCCAAAGTTGTGGTTGTGCTCTAGTGTTGCAAGGAGAACTTATAGATTGTGGTTAAAAATTGCCAGTGTTACATTGGCTAACTCACACATATTTGTAATTAAGAAAAAAATCAAACAGGTAGAGATTGTTACAGGATTTATGAAGGGTTGATGATGCTATGGAACTTGTGAGAGAATTACAGACTGCTTACTCCAACTGCCATTTCAAGAAATACGTATAAAATTATTATAGATTTAGAGGATTGCTTTTATGCCGTTTCTCTACATCCTGGTGATTGTGAAAAGTTTTCATTTAGTGAGCTTGCTTATAATTTTAGAAAGCCTATGAAGTGATACCATTAGAAAGTTTTACAAGGAAATGGCTAATAGCCCTACATTATGTAATTTTGTCGCTGCTTCAATACAAGAAGTTAGGACTTTGAATCCTTCAGTATATATTATTCATTATATAGACATTTTATTAGCTGATCCTTCTGAAGGAATTTTACTACAAGCCTTTTCTCTTACAACGTGCTTCAAATTTTTGGCGTAGTACTCTAGAAAAGATTAAAAGACAATAGTCCCTTATAATATTTGAGACATCATTTATATCCTAAACAGATTGTGGCACAGAAAATTCAAGATAGTTTACTTTAAATTATTTTAAAAGCTTCTAAAGATATGTTAATTGGCTAAGACCTCACCTTAAGCTTACCACCAGAGGATTTAAGCTTTTGTTTGATATCCTCAGGAAAGATAAAGCTGTTGTGTTAATACAGAATTGTAGGATAGAGTCATGGAAGTATTTTCAA
Organism: Rattus norvegicus; assembly: GCF_021556685.1. Classification (NCBI taxonomy): domain Eukaryota; kingdom Metazoa; phylum Chordata; class Mammalia; order Rodentia; family Muridae; genus Rattus; species Rattus norvegicus. The sequence goes on along the minus strand of NC_141544.1, from coordinate 63,259,463 downwards.
AAGGAACCTGGTGAAACATACCTTATTCTAAATAGCAATTAAATTGGTTATTACAAAATGCTGGTATTTGGCCTATTACATATAAAAAATTTTCAGGCAAAATTGATAATTTTACCCTATGCATGCTTTTGTACTTCCTGTAAATTTGTGCACGAACCATCTAATGAGAAGGCAACATATATAATTGGATCACATGTTTATTCTCTTGAGTTTCCCCTTGCTCCAGCACAGATTATTGAACTACGTGTTGTAGCCACTGTTTTTGAAATGTTGAAAAAAATCAAGTTTTCAATTCATATACTGATAGCCAATGTGTGGCTTATGATTTGCAATTGATTAAATTTTTTTTAGATACTGCTAAGCCTCAAATTTTACAATTATTTATGCTATATAACTGATTGGAGGCAAGTTCTCTGCTTGAAATCAGTGCGTGATGATTTCAGTGTGAATGTCTGACAACTTGCTGTCCTTTCAGTGCTCTGGCTCAGGCAACTGACTGAACAAAACCATAGACTCATACCTAGCTCTTTGGAAATGGTAATGGAGTTGATAGCACACCCTCATGAAAAGAGGTAGACTCCATTTGCTCACTCTCAACTCCCAGCCTCGCCCTGCCAGCTCAGGGATTTCTAAGTAAGGCTGAATCTAGACCATATTTACAGGATTTGGCATTTCTAATTAATGTTTAAGAGCACTAATCTCTCTTCCAGAGAATGTACTGTTCCTTTATAGGCCATTTAAGAACTCAGACTGGATTGCATGGAGCCCTTAGCGAGGGCAATGCCACAATAGATTTATTACCAGGCAGATTATAGACCTTACACAGGAACAATTAGCCAAACAATCTCATTCTTTATATCATCAAAACAGTAATAGCTAGAGACAACATTTTAGTATACAAGTCAAATTGTAAATACAAGTCCTCAGTGTCCTCAATTTCTTTCTATATTACATAATAGTGTTAATCCTTGAGGAGTTATACCTTATAAGTTATGACAGGTAGATGTTACTCATATCTGGTTTGAGAAAAGTAAAATATTTCATGATAAAATAATTAAAAAAAAACAAGCAGCCCAAATAATCAATTAATGTCCCCAGTGTACCCCATTTATTTCCTCTCCCAATTTGGGAATTAACCCAAGAAGGTTATAGCCTATTGATATTTGGCCCATATTACTGAGATTCCTTATAATTCCCAAGGACTAGACATTATAAAACGGGTGTTATAAAACTTTAAAACAATATCTTAATAAATAAAAAAGGGGGAGTTAGATCCCTGTATGCCATATGATTATTTAAATAATGCTCTTTTTATTTTAAAATTTAAAATTTGGATGCCAAGGAACTGAGTGTTTATGGCACCCTACAACTAGGCATACTTCTGCCTAGTTGAAATGGAAGGATTCACATGTTGGCATACGGCATGATCCTGTTCAGGTATTTTACATGGGGAAGAGGGCATGTTTGTGTTTTTTCTACAGGATGCTATAGGAGTGTGCTAGCTGCCAGAGTGAGACATGCTGGTGCTGGGACAAAGAATGATGTTGACCTGTGAACTTGCTGAACACCTGGACAACAGTGACTACAAAGCTGTTTTGGATGTATATTCCTGACCCATCTTTGCTTACCTATAGCCCAGATTGGACAAGCCATCTTGCTTCAACCTTTTAGACCTTATAGGACAGAGAACATGGAGACTATAGAAAATGCCTTCAGAAAATCAAAGAGAAGGTATGACTTTTCTCTTTCCTTTAATGTGACAAGTTATTCTGACTCAGTCATAGACTGGTCAATCCAATATTAGAAATAACAGTCTTCATTTGGAAGATTGGTTCTGGACATTTTCAGAAACATTTAAAAGTTCATAATTGTCTTGTATGAAGTCACATTTACAGTGGAGAAATTGATACATGTTCTAGATTTTGAACAAATGTTAGTACATGTGCTAAAACTTCTAATCTTTCATTTACTGGTCATGTTAAAGTTACTTTTGGTTCTTCTACGGTATTTAATGTAAATTATATTGGTTGTGCACTTTCTAATTTTGTTAGTGTATTGAAGCCTGGCATATACCAGCCTTTGTTTCATTGCTTGTGAGTATTATAGGACCTTGATAGTCTAAAAGGCTTACAAATATTGGAAGAAGTGAGTCAGGCTTTAAACAGAAGCAGTAAAATAGTGGGTTTGATTATTGCTGATATAGTGGTATAGCTACTTAATTAATAACACTATTGCTTCAACCCAAGAAGTTAAGACAGTTACTTTTGTTGATCATTTAGCAAAAAAGTGTAAATGTTTTGAGTAGTCAAGAAGATTTATACATTTGGAACAATGGATTGATGATCTTGGTGTTACCCAAATGGCACTAATGCTGGAGATTCTTTGCAGGAATGCCATTTTCGTGAGGCTGCTGGAGATCAGGGAACTCTGCCCTGGTTATGCAGATCTCAGACATGGTTCCATTGCCTTCTGGTCTTTTGGGAGAAGGTCAGCTGATCCTGACCTGTCATGGGAAAGAATTTGGTATCTTCACTGCTATTGTAGCAGCCATTGTGTCTGCAGTGTCTGAGATTGCCCTCCCCCAATCTGATGTTTAGATGAACACAGTGGGTAAATTTCAGGAAAAGTTGCTGACAATTGGAATTCTAAATTTAAATCAACAATCAATACTCTTACAAGAACAACTTGACTATGGCACTCAGTGTTATGGCCCTCAGTGGTATGGCCCTAGGGTACCTCAGTAGTTGGCTTTGTGCTTCTTATCACATGCACAAACAGCACTCCCAGTGCCAGGCAGTGACTAAGCAGGTGTTGCTCTCCTTGGTAGGAGACAATCCCTCTGCCCAGATTGTTCTCAGCCTTTACAAGAATCAGTCAGACAAAGACAGGTAACTCTCACCTAAGACAGAAAACTGAGGCTGGCAGAGCTTTTCCAGAGACAGGCAAGAGGTTGCCACCCCAAAGTATCCTAAGACAGGCGCTGCTTAAAAAAATTAAAAAGGGGAACTTGTTGGACCCTCCTGGGTCCCCTACAGTGTTTGGCCCCTGCTGAGCCCTGCTGGTGCATGTAGAAGCCTTTAGTTTCTAACAGAGGAATGCCAGGCCCTGAAGAGGCACACCTGGGTGGTACACCTGGGTGATAATCTGTTCCTGTCTTTTGTTCTCAGTCTTTTGTTCCTGAGGGCATAAGCCAGTTCCCCCCCTGTGCTTCCTGGAATTTTCCACCCTGTGAACTGGGGGTATATATTCAGTGAATAAAGCTAAAAATTTGGCATTCTTGTGATATGAATGACCCCAGTATGTGTATTTTCTTAAACCCTGCAGGCTTTCGCCTGGCTCTTGGTACCATGACAGTCAGGTCCCGACAGATTATTATTGAGCTGTTAAAAAATAATATTATGAACTTTACAGGCAAATGAATGGGACTAGAAAAAATCATTCTGAATGAGGTAACCTAGGCTCAGAAAATTAAACATGGTATGTTTTCACTTATAAACAGATTAGCTGTTAAGTAATAATAATCAAACTACAATCCATAGATCCAGAGAGATTGGGTAAACAGCTGATCTCTACTATGGGGAAATTTGGACCTCTCTGGGACTGAGAAGTAGAATAAATTATTTTTAAAATTTCTTCTTAGTATGAGAATGCTATATATAAAAGGATTCTATCAGAAAAATGATTGTGCATGGTTTTACCAAAATTTGTAATATGTGCCTTAAAATATTCCTTTCAGTTCAGTTTAAACTACATGCATCCTGCTGAAATAACATCATCAGTTTCTTCTCTCTTTTAATATTATACCCCATAGGAAATTATTCAGTGAGTAAATATAAATAACTGGATGATTTTTATCAATGGTTTGAAAACAATACATTCTGGTTTCTTTGTTGGGGGAAAGTTCTATGACCACTACACATGATGTATTATAAGGTGTTATTATGTCTAAGAGCACAATTGTATACCAAATATGGAATGGCCAGCCTCAAAGGAGATCATTAACTTTTGGAAATATAATAAAAGAAATAAAAAAACAACAAGAGGAAGGTAAAGAAAAAATAATAATATCGGTTTAATATTCATTTTCTTCCATCTATTTGCTATTGTCTTAAGTGTACACCCCTCAGTCAAGCCTTTTTCTTGACATATCATGAGTAAAAATATCCATTATAGTATAACTAGAGCTTCACATTCTTTTGTTGCTGATTTTTCAGTAAAGTCCAGTGAGATATGATTTATTGATGTTTGTCAAGAGTTTAGAATGCCTCATATGATTCTCTTTCTAGGATACGATTATTTTTGTATGCACCTCTGATCCAAGAAATAGACTATATAGGGCAATAATTCCATTGGGTCTTTTCCCAAATCACTGAAAAACAATTAAAATGTGTACAATTCCTTGGTCGATTTCTAATTCCTGTTTTCCTCTAATGAAGGCAAAATAAATGGGACTTGGGATCCTCCCAAGACAGAAAATAAACAAGTTAACCTTCGGGACTTCCATCTAGGAGTAAGGTATTTTTCCCAGTAGAGCATTTAGTAACAACTAAGTTGTTGTAAATCCTCACTAACCACTAAGTAAGTCACTTAGCCACATGCTGCCTCTCAGAGACTGGAATGAAAAATTTAATTTTAATTAATTTAATTTAAATATAATCTTAGAAGCTGATTTTTACTTGAGAGTATCGTGCTGGACAATATAGTTTGGTACCATGATGGACAGTAGTATAGTTCTAGAGTGTTTTGCTGGCAGAGTGATCAAATATAATCGGTAATTTAAATAGCAGAAAATTAGGAGAGGACCTACTCCAACAGCTTTTATTTGTATATTACCAGCAGTAGTAAATATCAGGATACTAGTGAAAGTTCAGGGAGTGATACCTGTTTTAAAGTACATCTAATAATTATCTCCTGCAGTACATAGTTATCTATTGTTAGAAATGCACTAACGTAGGCAGAAGATAAACTCCAAACCTTCCATGTACCCCTTGACATAACAATCTCCTGCATCTTGCTACATGAGTGACATTAACAGAAATAAGAATGCTACTTTTAGGTAAATATAAGGATGTCACTTATATTTATAACATTAACAATGGAATATTGGAATTTCCCACCTCTGAATCTATTAAAAAAAGATCAAACTGAAAGTATGTGGAATTCTTTAGAATAAGCCAAAAAATGGGCATAGTATAGGTTATAAATTTAGCAAATTATTTATCTTTTCCTACTTGGAAAATTGAACCACACATAAAATGGTAATAGCAGCCATATCAAAGGGGGAGTCTGGGTCTCTCAGATATAAAGGCTATGATTATCTTCCTTCATATTAAATAACTGATCTCATGCATTCATGATAACTAGAGGAAAGTTGGATTCATTTTCTTTTCAATTTGTGTTAATGATAGTCATCATATACAGGAATAATTAAATGAACTACTCTAATTTCACTAAAAAGGAAAATTTAAGCTAAATACTGAGAAAGTATGATATAATCAAACTAGGACATCTTAATCCAAGTATGACCTCATATAATCAAGGACCAGGTATGCACATATTCATTAATGGTTAAGAAATGAAGAGGTAAAGCCAGAGATATAACCCATCCAGTAAAGGCACTTGCAGTAAACAAGCCTGAAACCTGAGTTCAATAGCCAGAATGCACATAAAGGTAGAAGGGAGAACACAGTTCACAAAGATATCCTCTGACCTCCACAGGTACAAATGCCACCATTCCACAAAGTAATCATTTGAAAAGAAAAGAGACAAAGTTTTTACTTTTCTCCCCACTGTGATTTTTGTTTTCCCTTTGCTGTGATTATATTTTATTACTCACTTTTCCTCCTAGAGCAATTGTGAACATGACTGTTTGCATGTGTGTTTCTTTTTTACCTCAGACTATTAGAAGCAAATCCAGTTTTCCCTTTGTGTTATACAGGGTTGAGAAGTCAAAACTCATATTTCATCAGGCTATAAGAAATTGAATAGACTACCACCTGAGATACAGTGAGACAATAAGGTAATGGAGCTTAAGAATTATTTGTTCACTTTCAGAATGGTAGTGGAGGATGTTCTCACATGTGAATACTAGTAAATGTCACAATTTGTCTTTCTGTCTTAATTTTCTCTGAATTCAAAGCTGAAACATCTCAATTACCCAATGAAATCACTTGGAAACTATTTTTTAAAGTGTGTAAGTTTTCACAAACACTCCAGTCTTCATTTTTTATAATGTCAGAGGTAATCTATTTTCAACCAAGCTTTAATGTACACCCGTGAATAGCCCTGGAGACAGTTCTTTGACCTTTAGGCATTTTTTTCTATAGCAGAGGGCATAGCTGTTTGAATTTAAATGATGGTTGTGTGCTTGAGACCAGCAATGATAAGAAAATCCTAGTAGACATTCATTACATTTTTATCATCTGATTATAACTGCAAGCACTCAAGGCTAGCTCTCACAACCTTCCTATAAATTATGAACAGCATAGTGAAGTTTCTCTTTGGAAAAGAAAGAACATTTCTGCTGTGGATGATGAGGTGTGAGTGCAGTTAGGCAGCATGTTCTGTTTATCAAAGGCTCTGGCATGACAAAGAAGACAGACTTTTGGAAAATGGGGATTGGCTTGATCACTCATTATTGGAAAGAAAAAAATCATTGCCTATAGCCACGATGCATTCCCAAATGCAGAGTTAGTATATTCTCCACTGTCAAAATAAAGTCTCCACTTGAATTTCCATTTACTCATTCAGGAGAGTGCCCCATGTTAACTGGGCAAAGGGTGTCTAAAGAGTCTTCTCAGAAAGTCACCAGTGGGCAGCTATGTTGTAGCAAGGATAAATAAATAATGTCTAGATTCCTCAGGACCGGACAAAAGAACCCTTTTAAACCTGTAGCTAACTATGCATTGACCACAGTAAATTTTATTTCTTCAGCTGGGTTTCAGAAAGACCATGTGCGCCACCAGCAGAATGTATTCTTTCTAAACCCTAAGCTATTCCTTTACCACAGTAAATAATTGAATGGTGAATAAAGGACACACTGGAAGTAGCTAGGACTAGATTTAGGTGATTTTTTTTCTAAATGATGACCCAGCTCATAATGTTACTAATTATTTTAGGTACTTGGTCTATTGTTCCTTGGATAACTAAAATTCAGTTATACAAAAAAGCTGATAATGAATCTAACTGCTGGGATATATATGCTAGGTGTTCCTCTGCTCATCTGACTTTTCTATGCATATGTACAAAACATATCAGTGAAAAATACTTTTTTAAAAACATTTATTTATTTATTATGTATATGTCATACAGCTTTCTGCCTGCATGTATGCCTGCAGGCCAGAAGAGGACACCAGACCTGATTATAGATGGTTGTGAGCCACCATGTGGTTGCTGGGAATTGAACTCTGGACCTCTGGAAGAGTAGACAGTGCTCTTAACCTCTGAGCCATCTCTCCAGCCCTGAAAAATACTTTTAAAGATATAAATAAAAATATTTCTGAATATGAGACACGTCATTTTTAAAAAAAATGTAGTGAAGTCACTGTGTAGAAAGAAATGAAAGAAAGAGAAAGAGGAAGAAAGAAAGAAAGAAAGAAAGAAAGAAAGAAAGAAAGAAAGGAAGGAAGGAAGGAAGGAAGGAAGGAAGAGAAAGAAACTAAGGAAGGAACAAAGCAAGCCATAATTTATATGCTTTGCAAAATACAAAGCCACACATTCCCATTTTAGACACACTGATCTATATCCTTAATGTTTCATGAAAGTTTTCATTTGTCTGGATTAACCTTCAAGTTAGCTGTTAGAATTTTTCTTTTCAATCAGTCAAAATTAACAGAAAAATAGCCAAGTTTTAAAGAAACATTCTCTGTGACATCCATAAGATTATCCGGTAGTTCCACCACATTTGTAATGAAGAAACACTATCTTCAGATTAGATAGCAAGATCATGAACAAGTGGAGCGTTTACTTTCCCCACAAGTCACCAAATGTTCAGTGAGTATCCAAACAATTGATACTATCTTTGCAAGTACTGTACACTATTATATAGTTAAAACATTGCTCCAAGAGATAAGTTCACTCTGTTCAGCTTTTGTAGGTGTTGGTGTGGTGGTCTTCTTTTTAAATATTGTTTTATTTTTAAGATTATAATATAATTACATCATTGTTTCAATTCTGTACCTTTCTTTAACCACCACCCCCCATTTACTTCCTTTGCCCTACTTCAAAATTATGTCATCTATTTTAAAAAAATTGTAGTTATGTGTGTGTGCATGTGTGTGTGTGTGCATGTGTGTGTGTGTGCATGTGTGTGTGTGTGTGTGCATGTGCGTGCACATGTGCACGGGTGCTTCCATGTATATATGTTCCTAAATGCAACCTGCTCATTTAATATAATGCTTCCTGCTAACCTTGTTATGTGTTTTGTGGATGACAGTGGATGATAACCTATTGAAGTCTCACTTCCTTCTATCCAGAGAAAGGATAGCAAAAGGTCCATTTCTAAGAAAATCTGAGATTTGTGAGACAACTCTTGACTAATCAAGGATTAGGATGATCACAGAGCTCTTACTAGAGTCCCTGGTAAACAGTATAGAGAAACTGTATCAATGTACACAAAAAATGCTCTATTTTAAAACAGGTAAGATTTAGATATTCTAACCAATATCTTTGTTACTTTGTTACAAAACCTCTCCTATAACATTCTTAGCTATATTAATTAGTTAATCTATGTTAGGGATATCCAAATTTAGAGAAACATAAGGATATAAATTATAGAAAAATTATGTTCTAGCCTAAGGATTAACAACATTTTAATTTTTCCTTCCTGTAAACTGACAAGTACTAAATGTGTTAGACTTTATGACCTACAGTCTAATTGTTACTGGACGATTCATTCTTCATACATCAATGTAGCCATAAATTACACAAAAACTACATGAAACTATTTTCAACAAAACAGTGTACAGGGAATAAAGTTGAATCTATTATGTTTTCATGTTCAGTTGACATTTTATTTTAAAAAGAGAAAAAAAAACATCTTTAACTTCTATCACTCATAGTTCATCCAATCTATTACTTATAGAACAATGTTAAAATGACAAACACACAAGAGGAAATTATACACAAATTCTTTAAAAATACAGTTGAGAATCATTTTCCTTAATCAGTGGGTCATTATTTTTTATTTTGATAGAATTTTTTTAAAAGCTTCTATAAACTTTCCATTGAAGCTATAGTGTTATAACCATTTTAGATTTATTGAAAACTATTTGTGTTTTACTCTGATATGTGTATTTAAATATTCTTTAAGAGAATACTCTCCCTTTTCCTCTATTTTACTGAAAAAAGTACAGAAATTTTTGAGTGATTTCAATTTTTCAGAACTCTAGAAATAAGTACAACTACACACACACACACACTTACACTCTTCAAACTATGACTTTTTTTGTAGGTCAAATATGTATTTGTTTATTTCCTTGTCATTGTATGGGTATGAGATTTGTATCGGGTGATTTTCCCCAAATAGCATGTGAAGTGCGTCCAGGAAAACTCAGGAGTCAACCAGTTGCTTCAAATCCACAATCCCTAAAATATACCAGCCCTTTTCTCATAAAAATGTAAATCTACTCTGGGCATGGCAGCAGGTCAGACCATTGTCAGTATTGGAAACCTAAAGTGACTCAACATCCCCTTCAGAAGGCTCTGCTATTTGCTTGTCAAATTAATTAAGAAGCCACAATTAATTGACTAATATATTCTTCTGATAAGTCATAATAGTTAATGATATTACATATTCTGCCAAGCTATGAATTTCTCCTTTCTTGCTGAAAATTGATTTATATTGTGGTAGCATTAGGACCCAGGACCTTGAAGACATGAATGGGTCTTTTGAGGGGTTGATGCCTTTCTTTTGAGTGAACTCTTGCAGCCACAGGACTGGATTAGTTACTACATGAGTGGATAATTATGAAGTTGTGTCACTCCTGGTATAATCCCTTTACTGTGTTAGCCCTGGCCTTCTTTTTATTATGCTGTGTTCTGGTACAGCAGAGAGAACTCATCAGTAGCTAAATAGATGACAGCCCTTATGCTCTGTGACTTCTCAGAGGCCAGACATTTACACTCTGTTCGCTATAAATCCCCAAGATATAATATTCTGTTTTAGCAACAGAAAGTGAACCAAGGCAAAAATCCTAACATTGCACGTGCCTTAGATTTCTTTCCCTTTAAACACAAAAATCAAATTGATATTAGTGCCATGCTTGGTTTCTCGCTATAGAATGAAGAATAAGAACCTACTTCATGGATTTAATGAAATGCCAACTCTGCGGTTGTCCGATTCTAAAACAAAGACTGTAATTAGAAAGATCAAAACTCTACATAGATGGGGAGAGCGGTTTGAAATGAGAAAAGGAAAAGCTGGATGTGAAGAATGTAATTGTGCTTGTCAATTTTGGTATCTAAGAATGACCTGACTAAGTAATTTGTTGCATTATCTCAGTATTTGAATTATTAAAAGTTGAAAAATTAACAAGGATAAATAGTCCAATGGAACTCTATTCCTTTATAGTTGTGTTCTTTGTGGTGTCTTTTGGGGATTCTGGGAGTAAGGTTTATCTTGGAGTGCATTAATATGGGAAATGAAGAAAGAAGATGAAGGTAAGAGCACCCAAACGGAAGGTGGATAAAGGAAAACAGCTCTCTCTCTCCCTCCCCCCCTCCACACAAACAAACGCATACCTACCAGAGCCTGATGACCATTGAGGACTATTCAAGAATCTCCTGTTGTCTCTGCTGAATATTTGGACAAGATGCAAGTTTTAAGTATGCATGAGTTGTTCAGAACTCTCTCATAGCAAACAATAGCTAGGGAGCTAAATCCATTTGTCTTTCACTTATGCACTAACAATGACAGCTTTGCTACAGTAGTAGAATTAACTATGTGTGACTCATAATCCACAATAGCAAAATATTTGCATATCTACAAAGAAAATGTTTGCAGATTTTCATTCTAAAATCTTACTACTCTAAGTATAGTCTGTAGACAATGGCATGTGCAACATAAGAAAAGGTACTAGAAATGTGAAATTTCGGTCTCTCTTGACTACACTGACCTGGAATCTATTTTTAACATTTCCAAATGATGTGTTGGTAAATACAAGTTTGAGAATCACCTGCCCTGCTGGACATGGTAGCCCTTGGCTGTAATCCTAGCACTTGAATTACAAGGATAGTCATGAGTTCAAAAGCAGAGCTACCCAGTAAGTACCAGGGCTACATAGTGACAACCTCCTCAAACACACACACACACACACACACACACACACACACACACACACACAGCACAAAATAAATCAATTCATACGTACATACACATATACACATACCATCACAAACAGAAAGAAGTGTATCCATTGACTACCCTCAATATTGTTGTTGTTTACCATTTCATAAAACATGAGCTCTTGGGGGTGTGTCATTCTTCATTTTCTCAGTTATAAATTTTATATTTATTTTATGTTTTAGAATTTCACACATGAGTACTGTGTTTATACAATTTCCACAATACCATCACTTACCTTCAACTTTTTCTGTGTCTGCCTCATACCCTTTCAAATTCAAGACCTCCTCATAATTATTATACAATCCAATATAATGCATATTTTATTAATGATAGATAAATACATGATAGGAAGATAGAAGATTGATACATAGACAATTCATAGGTGATAGACAATACATACATAGATATATAGATAATGCATGGTTAGATGAGATAATAGATACATACTGGATAGACAGATACAGATAGACAATAGATACATAGATACATAGATGATAGATATATAGATCTATAATACTGTATAAATAGGGGAAGACTAATAAATAGATGATTGATAGAACAGATTAATACGTAGATAATAAACGATACATCATTTTCTGAGTCCATCTAGTGTACATGTATGAGTTTAGGGTTAACTACTGGGATTGGAAAATCTATCAGAGGACACATTCCTGGAGAAGACTGATTCCTATCTCTTAGTATCCAATAATTGCTTTTATATCTGGCATATAACTTTGAAAATGAAGCTCTAATTATTTTCTCATAAGTTTTAAGTCTTGGTCTTCACAAAGGTTAAGTGTTATACTTCCAAGTTTCTGACATAGAGATTGTATTGAGATCAAAGTGAAGAAAAAAATTCTTGTAGGAACAGAATATTTGATATCTCACAACTTTCCTTTACTGTGAGTCATGGAATATATTCTTGAAATACTTCACAGGCTGTGAATGTGCTACAACCAGAATGTGCCTCACTGTCGGAAATTGCCCGATTTAAATCCTGCTAGACAACAATGATATATTTTTAAAAACTGTTTGCTGGTTTGCAGTTTCACCAGTCTGAAGAATTTTATCTGTGTACTTCATTCTCTTAATCAGACATAAAGACAGAATTTGCTTTTCATCATCATGGGAATATGCTTCAAAGGGTAAAACCAAAATAAACTTTCCTTGGCTGATGGAAATGTAGCTCTTTTTAATAGATATTTTATATTTAGTATTTTATTATTAAGCTTAGTTCCTATAAATGCACGTTTCAATGGCATGAATGCATAGCATGAATGATTGGAGAAGCAATTTGCATTTATATAGCACCTTTCAAAAGCTTGGGATAGCAGAGCAAAGCATAAATGTTCCTGTAACTTTGCAATTAAGAATTCACTTCTAATTACTGGTACTTAAATGTGCAGTCTCTTTTTAATCACAGTTTTACACCTGTGGTTAAGTGCTCTGACAGAACCTTAGCCTTATCTCTAGAGCAGGCAAATTGCATGACTGGATTTTGTACAGAAGGCTGCATTTACTAGGGAAAAGTGATCACATGTATGTGACACCTGTAACAATACCAAAGACGTAGCTAAATTTGAAAGAATCATCCTCCTGGATTATGTACTCATGTACTTATCCTGATCAACATACACGTACACACACACACACACACACACACACACACACACACACACACACACACACACACACATACACACATACACACGCACACACACAAATATCCAACTATGAAACACGATTAGAATTCAAACTCTTCTGATATAGCACCAGGAAGTTAAGTGATAAGATCTGAAAACCAGCTTGTTAATGGTATGCTTGCCTGTAGTAAATCTTTAGCTATTGGAGCTAAAATGACTTGCATGTGTGAGATTTCTAGTTTTCTTGTATATCCAAGGGACCACTAAATAACAGTGCTAAAAACAAATGATACCCTACTCTACTAGGGGAAAGCACAATTCTACTGCAACATATGGTTTTGAAGGGCTGCAGACTCATAAATGGAGCTAAGGAAAGAAAGACAATCCTAGGAAGGTGGTTGTAACTAAAGAGAAGGCCCTCGTGATATCCATCAACATAACTGATGGCAGGGGACCACAAAGTTCCATTTTCAAAAGCTGATCGGAAGAAGATTTATTAAAAACCTATGTTGCGCTGGGGACCAGTGATCATAAATAGATAAGGCATCACTGGAACCTTGAAAGGCTGCCAGCACATAGAATTAGATGAACTCAGAAGCAAACAAATCTCAAAAACATGTAATCAGTTGTGAAGAATCAGAAGTTAGTACTGGAGTGGGAAGTGGTGACTTGTGTTTCTAATCGCAGTGCTCAACAGGTGGATGAATAAGAATCCACAGCCCTGGGCATCCTCAGCTACATGGTGAATTTGAGAACAACCTGGGCTGTAAGCTGCCCTGTCTCAAAGCAAAAAGACAACAACAGCAGCAGCAACAACAACAGCAACAGATATCCTTGAATTCTCATTTGAGTATTATTGAATGAAAAATATTTTCTCATTTTTTTTTATTAACTTGAGTATTTCTTATATACATTTCGAGTGTTATTCCCTTTCCCGGTATCTGGGCAAACATCCCCCTCCCCCCTCCCCTTCCTTATGGGTGTTCCCCTCCCAACCCTCCCCGCAACAGTCTAGTTCACTGGGGGTTCAGTCTTAGCAGGACCCAGGGCTTCCCCTTCCACTGGTGCTCTTACTAGGATATTCATTGCTACCTATGAGGTCAGAGTCCAGGGTCAGTCCATGTGTAGTCTTTAGTTAGTGGCTTAGTCCCTGGAAGCTCTGGTTGCTTGGCATTGTTGTACATTCATTTTTTATTTTTTTATTCATTTACATTTCAAATGTTATCCTCCATTCTTGTTTTCCCTGCACAAGCCCCATATCCCCTCCTCCTCCCCCAACCTCTCCTCTATGAGGGTGCTCCCTCACCCAGTCCTGCTTCAGCTCCCTAGCATTCTGCTACCCTGGGTCATCGAGCCTCCCCAGGACCAAGGGGGGTCCCCTTGCTAAAGCAATCCTCTGCTACATATACAACTGGAACCGTGGATCCCCACCCCCATGTGTACACTTTGGTTAGTGGTTTAGTCCCAGGGAGCATTGTGGGGTCTGGTTGTTTGATATTGTTGTTCTTTCTATGTGGTTGGAAATCCCTTCAGTTCCTACATTCCTTACCCTAACTTCTCCACTGGGGTCCCCACGCTGTGTCTGATGTTTGGCTGTGCACATACATCCATATGCATCTGTATTAGTCAGGCTCTGGCAGGGCCTCTCAGGAACAGCTATACCAGGCTGTCAGTAAGCACTTGTTGGCATCAGCAATAGTGTCTGGGTTTGATGTCTGTAGATGGAATGGATCCCTAGGTGGGACAGTCTCTAGATGGCCTCTCCTTCAGTCTCTGCTCCAATCTTTGTTCCTGCATTTCCTTTTAACAGGAGGAATTCTGGATTAATAATTTGAGGTGGGTGGGTGGCCCGCCCAATCTCTAAACTGGGGGCTATGCCAATCCACTGGACATGGTCTCTACTGGTTCTCTCTCCCATTTGTTGGGTATTTTGGCTAATGTCCTCCCTTTTGGGTCCTGGGAACCTCTTGGGTCCCTGACATCTAATTGACAGTGCTTAAAATGCATGTTGAGTCTTTTCCAGATATAAGTGGGATGCTCATCTCTGAGGATTCGAAGAGTAGGAGCAGTGACAACTGTGTCAACAACCATGAAGGAGTTGTGAGGACAGTGACAAGTGGTCCTGTTGTCAGGACAGGCTGTAGATCAAAGGTCAAGGGATAGATAACTATTGAATGTGACCATGGCCTTTGATTATAACAGTGAATAGAAAATATTTCATTCTCCTATCCCTTGAGAAAAGCTTCAGAGAAACCAAACATTTCAATCGAGCATGAAGTATCAGTGGAATGTTACCTGTCACAATATTGGAGGAGTATCAGTGACTATCAGAGAGTAGGGACATTCAAATACCATTTTTTAACACACACACACACACACACACACACACACACACACACACACACCCTGGTAATGCTTAGTTTTACACAAAAATATTATAGTTACAGGTTGTAATTGAAAGTAGAGCCTTCAAAATAAAAAATTCTCATCTACATCTATTTTTAAATATGTTATTTAGACAAATTAATTGACCTCCCCGAGTCTCAATTTCTTTATTTCTGCACTAGGAAAAAATAGGATACCTCTCAAGTTGGATGAAATGTCTGAAGTTTTTGTAGAATTTTACACAATATTTATACCATTGAAATCCTCCCTTTTTCCCTCCAACTCCTTCAATATCCCCTCCATGTTCACTCAAATTCCTGCACTCCTCTTTATTTATTGTTACATATACATATGTATAAGACATTCCTATATCATTTAGTGTTGCTCTTTTGCATATTTGTTTAGGACTGACCATTTGGAATTAGATCATCTATCAGGGCCTTTTCCTTGAAGAAGACTATTATTAATCATGTGAAACTCTACATCTAGGGGCAGAGCCTTGTGAGAGTCCATCCATCAATGTTGGCATAGCAACCGGTGCTGTTGTGCTGGTCTGCTTCCCTCCCACACATAAAAGTTACTATTTCAAAACAGAAGGATACTTTTTCATGGGAGTTGAGAGCCATATGTATTTGTGGGTATAAGGATAAGTATTTAGAATATAGTTAGAGTTTATACCGATTTAGAAAACTATAGCAGTAAGTTCTCCTGTAGGATCCATTACGTCACTAACCTGTGATAGAGAGGTCTACAGTACTAGGTATGAATTCTGTCCTATTAAGTGGACCTTAAGTCCAATTATACAGTCGCTGGCTGTTCCTAAGATAGAAATGTCACTTTTGTATCCTTGGGGATATTTGGTATGGTAGTCATCATTACAGATAGTAGGCTTCACAGCTGGGAAGGACAATTGATGCGTTCCTCACAGACAGCTTGCATAGCCCCTTCCAGTACTTTGCCAGCTAGTTCTCAAGAAGGAGGCTTTTCAGGTCAATTCCAGTTTGATTCCTCCCACTCCTGTATCTGAAGTACGTGGTGCTCTCAGCAATAGTGCTTTGCGTTTAAATTCCGTGAAGCAGTGAGTACAATGGCAATAGCCTACCTGCATTGTTTAAGAAGTCTCTTAGAACCTTTTGACCATCAGGTTGAAGAGAGGCTTCCCTCACACTGAAGTCTTTGTTAGCTAGTCTGTGGCTCTTAGGTGGACCATTATTTATGCAAAACACTTGATATTTAGACATTAAGATGATATTCAACTAATGTAAGATGTTGAGTTTCTTTATTTTTAATTTTTTAAAGAAAATCTATATCCTATCTATGGTTAGCAAAGGTAAAAAGTTGGTTCTCTTTACCGTAGGAAGTCTCTGTGTCTACCTACAGGAGAACAGGGGACCATGCTTCTGTTTGCGATAACAAAATATAATACCTGCAACCATGTTTTATACTGATTATAAGTATTGCAAGTAGGAAAACTTGTGGTTCTAAAAAGTGATTCAATGGCTCAAAATAGCAGGAATTTTTGAAGTCATGATTAGACTCTAAGTGTTCTAGACACCACCTCTTTGCTTGTGGGTTGAAGTCCCACTCCTTCCACTGCAGTCTTGCCTGGCTCCAGGAGGGGCCACTTCAGTGACTATATCCTCTGCTACTAGGAATCTTAACTAGAGTCATCCCAATAGATTCACTGTAGCCTCCCCTGTCCCAGGTTTACAGGTTGTTCCAGAGATGCCCTCTCACTGATTTCCATTCTCATTCCAGGCCATCTCCTGTTCTCCCCTCACACTAGATCACCATGCCCACACTCCTCCTTACCTCCCTTCCACCTAGTTCTCTTTCTCCATCCACCTCTAATGACTATTTTGTTACCCCTTCTTAGTGAGATTCATACATGCTCCAATAGGCCATTCTTTTTTTTTAATTAACTTGAGTATTTCTTTTTTTTTTTTATGAACATGAGTATTTCTTATATACATTTCGAGTGTTATTCCCTTTCCCGGTTTCCGGGCAAACATCCCCCTCCCCCCTCCCCTTCTTTATGGGTGTTCCCCTCCCCATCCTCCCCCCCTTGCCGCCCTCCCCCCAACAATCTAGTTCACTGGAGGTTCAGTCTTAGCAGGACCCAGGGCTTCCCCATCCACTGGTGCTCTTACTAGGATATTCATTGCTACCTATGAGGTCAGAGTCCAGGGTCAGTCCATGTATAGTCTTTAGGTAGTGGCTTAGTCCCTGGAAGCTCTGGTTGCTTGGCATTGTTGTACATATGGGGTCTCGAGCCCCTTCAAGCTCTCCCAGTTCTTTCTCTGATTCCTTCAACGGGGGTCCTATTCTCAGTTCAGTGGTTTGCTGCTGGCATTCGCCTCTGTGTTTGCTGTATTGTGGCTGTGTCTCTTGGGAGAGATCTACATCGGGCTCCTGTCGGCCTGCACTTCTTTGCTTCATCCATCTTGTCTAATTGGATGGCTGTATATGCATGGGCCACATGTGGGGCAGGCTCTGAATGGGTGTTCCTTCTGTGTCTGTTTTAATCTTTGCCTCTCTATTCCCTGCAAAGGGTATGCTTGTTCCCCTTTTAAAGAAGGAGTGAAGCATTCCCATTTTGATCATCCGTCTTGAGTTTCATTTGATCTAGGCATCTAGGGTACTTCAAGCATTTGGGCTAATAGCCACTTATCAATGAGTGCATACCATGTGTGTTTTTCTGTGATTGCGTTACCTCACTCAGGATGATATTTTCCAGTTCCGAACATTTGCCTACGAATTTCATAAAGTCATTGTTTTTGATAGCTGAGTAATATTCCATTGTGTAGATGTACCAAATTTTCTGTATCCATTCCTCTGTTGAAGGGCATCTGGGTTCTTTCCAGCTTCTGGCTATTATAAATAAGGCTGCGATGAACATAGTGGAGGACGTGTCTTTTTTATATGTTGGGGCATCTTCTGGGTATATGCCCAAGAGAGGTATAGCTGGATCCTCAGGCAGTTCAATGTCCAATTTTCTGAGGATCCTCCAGACTGATTTCCAGAATGGTTGTACCAGTCTGCAATCCCACCAACAATGGAGGAGTGTTCCTCTTTCTCTGCATCCTCTCCAGCATCTGCTGTCACCTGAGTTTTTGATCTTAGCCATTCTCACTGGTGTGAGGTGAAATCTCAGGGTTGTTTTGATTTGCATTTCCCTTCTGACTAAAGATGTTGAACATTTCTTTTTTTTTTTATTAACTTGAGTATTTCTTATATACATTTCGAGTGTTATTCCCTTTCTCGGTTTCCGGGTAAACATCCCCCTCCCCGCTCCCCTTCCCCAAGGGTGTTCCCCTCCCAACCCTCCCCCCATTGCCGCCCTCCCCCCAACAGTCTAGTTCACTGGGGGTTCAGTCTTAGCAGGACCCAGGGCTTCCCTTCCACTGGTGCTCTTACTAGGATATTCATTGCTACCTATGAGGTCAGAGTCCAGGGTCAGTCCATGTATAGTCTTTAGGTAGTGGCTTAGTCCCTGGAAGCTCTGGTTGCTTGGCATTGTTGTACATATGGGGTCTCGAGCCCCTTCAAGCTCTCCCAGTTCTTTCTCTGATTCCTTCAACGGGGGTCCTATTCTCAGTTCAGTGGTTTGCTGCTGGCATTCGCCTCTGTATTTGCTGTATTCTGGCTGCGTCTCTCAGGAGCGATCTACATCCGGCTCCTGTCGGTCTGCACTTCTTTGCTTCATCCATCTTGTCTAATTGGGTGGCTGTATATGTATGGGCCATATGTGGGGCAGGCTCTGAATGGGTGTTCCTTCAGTCTCTGTTTTAATCTTTGCCTCTCTCTTCCCTGGCAAGGGTATTCTTGTTCCCCTTTTAAAGTAGGAGTAAAGCATTCACATTTTGATCATCCTTCTTGAGTTTCATTTGTTCTAGGCATCTAGGGAAATTCAAGCATTTGAGATAATAGCCACTTATCAATGAGTGCATACCATGTATGTCTTTCTGTCATTGGGTTAGCTCACTCAGGATGATATTTTCCAACTATTGCCTACGAATTTAATAAAGTCGTTGTTTTTGAGAGCTGAGTAATATTCCATTGTGTAGATGTACCACATTTTCTGTATCCATTCCGCTGTTGAAGGGCATCTGGGTTCTTTCCAGCTTCTGGCTATTATAAATAAGGCTGCAATGAACATAGTTGAGCACGTGTATTTTTTATATGTTAGGGCATATTTGGGTATATGCCCAAGAGAGGTATAGCTGGATCCTCAGGCAGTTCAATGTCCAATTTTCTGAGGATCCTCCAGAATGACTTCCAGAATGGTTGTACCAGTATGCAATCCCACCAACAATGGAGGAGTGTTCCTCTTTCTCCACATCCTCGCCAGCATCTGGTGTCCCCTGAGTTTTTGATCTTAGCCATTCTCACTGGTGGGAGGTGAAATCTCAGGGTTGTTTTGATTTGCATTTCCCGTATGACTAAAGATGTTGAACATTTCATTAGGTGTTTCTCAGCCATTCGGCATTCCTCAGCTGTGAATTCTTTGTTTAGCTCTGAACCCCATTTTTTAATAGGGTTATTTGTTTCCCTGCGGTCTAACTTCTTGAGTTCTTTGTATATTTTGGATATAAGGCCTCTATCTGTTGTAGGATTGGTAAAGATCTTTTCCCAATCTGTTGGTTGCCGTTTTGTCCTAACCACAGTGTCCTTTGCCTTACAGAAGCTTTGCAGTTTTATGAGATCCCATTTGTCGATTCTTGATCTTAGAGCATAAGCCATTGGTGTTTTGTTCAGGAAATTTTTTCCAGTGCCCATGTGTTCCAGATGCTTCCCTAGTTTTTCTTCTATTAGTTTGAGTGTGTCTGGTTTGATGTGGAGGTCCTTGATCCACTTGGACTTAAGCTTTGTACAGGGTGATAAGCATGGATCGATCTGCATTCTTCTACATGTTGACCTCCAGTTGAACCAGCACCATTTGCTGAAAATGCTATCTTATTTCCATTGGATGGTTTTGGCTCCTTTGTCAAAAATCAAGTGACCATAGGTGTGTGGGTTCATTTCTGGGTCTTCAATTCTATTCCATTGGTCTATCTGTCTGTCTCTGTACCAATACCATGCAGTTTTTATCACTATTGCTCTGTAATACTGCTTGAGTTCAGGGATAGTGATTCCCCCTGAAGTCCTTTTATTGTTGAGGATAGCTTTAGCTATCCTGGGTTTTTTGTTATTCCAGATGAATTTGCAAATTTTTCTGTCTAACTCTTTGAAGAATTGGATTGGTATTTTGATGGGGATTGCATTGAATCTGTAGATTGCCTTTGGTAAAATGGCCATTTTTACTATATTAATCCTGCCAATCCATGAGCATGGGAGATCTTTCCATCTTCTGAGGTCTTCTTCAATTTCCTTCTTCAGTGTCTTGAAGTTCTTATTGTACAGATCTTTTACTTGCTTTGTTAAAGTCACACCGAGGTCCTTTATATTATTTGGGTCTATTATGAAGGGTGTCGTTTCCCTAATTTCTTTCTCGGCTTGTTTCTCTTTTGTATAGAGGAAGGCAACTGATTTATTTGAGTTAATTTTATACCCAGCCACTTTGCTGAAGTTGTTTATCAGCTTTAGTAGTTCTCTGGTGGAAATTTTGGGATCACTTAAATATACTATCATATCATCTGCAAATAGTGATATTTTGGCTTCTTCTTTTCCCGAACTGTATCCCCTTGACCTCCTTTTGTTGTCTGATTGCTCTGGCTAGAACTTTAAGAACTATATTGAATAAGTAGGGAGAGAGTGGGCAGCCTTGTCTAGTCCCTGATTTTAGTGGGATTGCTTCAAGTTTCTCTCCATTTAGTTTAATGTTAGCAACTGGTTTGCTGTATATGGCATACCTATGTTCAGGTATGGGCCTTGAATTCCTATTCTTTCCAGGACTTTTATCATGAAGGGGTGTTGAATTTTGTCAAATGCTTTCTCAGCATCTAATGAAATGATCATGTGGTTTTGTTCTTTCAGTTTGTTTATATAATGGATCACGTTGATGGTTTTCCGTATATTAAACCATCCCTGCATGCCTGGGATGAAGCCTACTTGATCATGGTGGATGATTATTTTGATGTGCTCTTGGATTCTGTTTGCCAGAATTTTGTTGAGTTTTTGCGTCGATATTCCTAAGGGAAATTGGTCTGAAGTTCTCTTTGTTGTGTCTTTCTGTGGTTTAGGTATAAGAGTAATTGTGGCTTCATAGAAGGAATTCGGTAGTGATCCATTTGTTTCAATTTTGTGGAATAGTTTGGATAATATTGGTATGAGGTCTTCTATGAAGGTTTGATAGAATTCTGCACTAAACCCGGCTGGACCTGGGCTCTTTTTGGTTGGGAGACCTTTAATGACTGCTTCTATTTCCTTAAGAGTTATGGGGTTGTTTAACTGGTTTATCTGTTCCTGATTTAACTTCAGTACTTGGTATCTGTCTAGGAAATTGTCCATTTCCTGAAGATTTTCAAGTTTTGTTGAATATAGGTTTTTATAGTAAGATCTGATGATTTTTTGAATTTCCTCTGAATCTGTTGTTATGTCTCCCTTTTCATTTCTGATTTTGTTAATTTGGACGCACTCTCTGTGTCCTCTCGTTAGTCTGGCTAAGGGTTTATCTATCTTGTTGATTTTCTCAAAGAACCAACTTTTGGTTCTGTTGATTCTTTCTATGGTCCTTTTTGTTTCTACTTGGTTAATTTCTGCTCTGAGTTTGATAATTTCCTGCCTTCTACTCCTCCTGGGTGTATTTGCTTCTTTTTGTTCTAGAGCTTTTAGGTGTGCTGTCAAGCTGCTGACATATGCTCTTTCCTGTTTCTTTCTGCAGGCACTCAGCGCTATGAGTTTTCCTCTTAGCACAGCTTTCATTGTGTCCCATAAGTTTGGGTATGTTGTACCTTCATTTTCATTAAATTCTAAAAAGTTTTTAATTTCTTTCTTTATTTCTTCCTTGACCAGGTTATCATTGAGTAGAGCATTGTTCAATTTCCAAGTATATGTGGGCATTCTTCCTTGATTGTTATTGAAGACCAGTTTTAGGACGTGGTGGTCCGATAGCACGCATGGGATTATTTCTATCTTTCTGTACCTGTTGAGGCCCGTTTTTTGACCAATTATATGGTCAATTTTGGAGAAAGTACCATGAGGAGCTGAGAAGAAGGTATATCCTTTTGCTTTAGGATAGAATGTTCTATAAATATCCGTTAAGTCCACTTGGCTCATGACTTCTCTTAGTCTGTCTACGTCTCTGTTTAATTTCTGTTTCCTTGATCTGTCCATTGATGAGAGTGGGGTGTTGAAATCTCCCACTATTATTGTGTGAGGTGCAATGTGTGTTTTGAGCTTTAGTAAGGTTACTTTTACATATGTAGGTGCCCTTGTATTTGGGGCATAGATATTTAGGATTGAGAGTTCATCTTGGTGGATTTTTCCTTTGATGAATATGAAGTGTCCTTCCTTATCTTTTTTGATGACTTTTAGTTGAAAATTGATTTTATTTGATATTAGAATGGCTACTCCAGCTTGCTTCTTCTGACCATTTGATTGGAAAATTGTTTTCCAGCCTTTCCCTCTGAGGTAATGTCTGTCTTTGTCTCTGAGGTGTGTTTCCTGTAGGCAGCATAATGCAGGGTCCTCGTTGCGTATCCAGTTTGTTAATCTATGTCTTTTTATTGGGGAGTTGAGGCCATTGATGTTGAGAGATATTAAGGAATAGTGATTATTGCTTCCCGTTATATTCATATTTGGATGTGAGGTTATGTTTGTGTGCTTTCATTCTCTTTGTTTTGTTGCCAAGACGATTAGTTTCTTGCTTCTTCTAGGGTATAGCTTGCCTCCTTCTGTTGGGCTTTACCATTTATTATCCTTTGTAGTACTGGATTTGTAGAAAGATATTGTGTAAATTTGGTTTTGTCATGGAATATCTTGTTTTCTCCATCTATGTTAATTGAGAGTTTTGCAGGATACAGTAACCTGGGCTGGCATTTGTGTTCTCTTAGGGTCTGTATGACATCAGTCCAGGATCTTCTGGCCTTCATAGTTTCGGGCGAGAAGTCTGGTGTGATTCTGATAGGTCTGCCTTTATATGTTACTTGACCTTTTTCCCTTACTGCTTTTAATATTCTTTCTTTATTTTGTGCGTTTGGTGTTTTGACTATTATGTGACGGGAGGTGTTTCTTTTCTGGTCCAATCTATTTGGAGTTCTGTAGGCTTCTTGTATGCCTATGGGTATCTCTTTTTTTAGGTTAGGGAAGTTTTCTTCTATGATTTTGTTGAAGATATTTACTGGTCCTTTGAGCTGGGAGTCTTCACTCTCTTCTATACCTATTATCCTTAGGTTTGATCTTCTCATTGAGTCCTGGATTTCCTGTATGCTTTGGACCAGTAGCTTTTTCCGCTTTACATTATCTTTGACAGTTGAGTCAATGATTTCTATGGAATCTTCTGCTCCTGAGATTCTCTCTTCTATCTCTTGCATTCTGTTGGTGAGGCTTGTATCTATAGCTCCTTGTCTCTTCTTTTGGTTTTCTATATCCAGGGTTGTTTCCATGTGTTCTTTCTTGATTGCTTCTATTTCCATTTTTAATTCCTTCAACTGTTTGAGTGTGTTTTCCTGGAATTCTTTCAGGGATTTTTGTAACTCCTCTCTATGGGCTTCTACTTGTTTATTTATGATTTCCTGATATTCTTTCAGGGATTTTTGTGTCTCCTCTCTATGGGCTTCTACTTGTTTATTTATATTTTCCTGGAATTCTTTCAGGCATTTTTGCGATTCCTCTCTGTAGGCTTCTACTTGTTTATTAATGTTTTCCTGTGTTTCTCTAAGGGAGTTCTTCACGTGTTTCTTGAAGTCCTCCAGCATCATGATCAAATATGATTTTGAAACTAGATCTTGCTTTTCTTTTGTGTTTGGACATTCCATGTTTGTTTTGGTGGGAGAATTGGGCTCCGATGATGCCATGTAGTCTTGGTTTCTGTTGCTTGGGTTCCTGCGCTTGCCTCTCGCCATCAGATTATCTCTAGTGTTACTTTGTTCTGCTATTTCTGACAGTGGCTAGACTGTCCTATAAGCCTGTGTGTCAGGAGTGCTGTAGACCTGTTTTACTGTTTTCTTTCAGCCAGTTATGGGGACAGGGTGTTCTGCTTTTGTGCGTGTAGTTTTTCCTGTGTACAGGTCTTCAGCTGTTCCTGTGGGCCTGTGTCTTGAGTTCACCAGGCAGGTCACTTGCAGCATAAAAGTTGATCTTACCTGTGGTCCCCAGGCTCAAGTTCGCTCATGGGGTGCTGCCCACGGGCTCTCTGCTGCGGCAGCAACCAGGAAGACCTGTGCCGCCCCTTCTGGGAGCTTCAGTGCACCAGGGTTCCAGATGGCCTTTGGTGTTTTCCTCTGGCGTCCGAGATGTGTGTGCAGAGAGCAGTCTCTTCTGGTTTCCCAGGCTTGTCTGCCTCTCTGAAGGTTTAGCTCTCCCTCCCACGGGATTTGGGTGCAGAGAACTGTTTATCCAGTCTGTTTCCTTCAGGTTCCGGCGGTGTCTCAGGCTGGGGTCCTGCCGCTCCTGGGCCCTCCCCCACGGGAGCCCAGAGGCCTTATACAGTTTCCTCTTGGGCCAGGGATGTGGGCAGGGGTGGGCAATGTTGGTGGTCTCTTCCGCTCTGCAGCCTCAGGAGTGCCCACCTGACCAGGCGGTGAGGTCTCTTTCCCACGGGGTCTGGGAATGTTGAACATTTCTTTAGGTGTTTCTCAGCCATTCGGCATTCCTCAGCTGTGAATTCTTTGTTTAGCTCTGAACCCCATTTTTTAATAGGGTTATTTGTCTCCCTGCGGTCTAACTTCTTGAGTTCTTTGTATATTTTGGATATAAGGCCTCTATCTGTTGTAGGATTGGTAAAGATCTTTTCCCAATCTGTTGGTTGCCGTTTTGTCCTAACCACAGTGTCCTTTGCCT
This sequence comes from Rattus norvegicus, assembly GCF_021556685.1. Lineage (NCBI taxonomy): Eukaryota > Metazoa > Chordata > Mammalia > Rodentia > Muridae > Rattus > Rattus norvegicus. Next base: position 63,234,149 of record NC_141544.1, on the reverse strand, counting down.
TACAGAAGCTTTGCAGTTTTATGAGATCCCATTTGTCGATTCTTGATCTTAGAGCATAAGCCATTGGTGTTTTGTTCAGGAAATTTTTTCCAGTGCCTATGTGTTCCAGATGCTTCCCTAGTTTTTCTTCTATTAGTTTGAGTATGTCTGGTTTGATGTGGAGGTCCTTGATCCACTTGGACTTAAGCTTTGTACAGGGTGATAAGGATGGATCGATCTGCATTCTTCTACATGTTGACCTCCAGTTGAACCAGCACCATTTGCTGAAAATGCTATCTTTTTTCCATTTGATGGTTTTGGCTCCTTTGTCAAAAATCAAGTGACCATAGGTGTGTAGGTTCATTTCTGGGTCCTCAATTCTGTTCCATTGTTCTATCTGTCTGTCTCTGTACCAATACCATGCAGTTTTTATCACTATTGCTCTGTAATACTGTTTGAGTTCAGGAATAGTGATTCCCCCTGAAGTCCTTTTATTGTTGAGGATAGTTTCAGCTATCCTGGGTTTTTTGTTATTCCAGATGAATTTGCAAATTGTTCTGTCTAACTCTTTGAAGAATTGGTGGTATTTTGATGGGGATTGCATTGAATCTGTAGATCGCTTTTGGTAAAATGGCCCCAATAGGCCATTCTTATTACCCAGTTCCTTCAGGTCTGTAGACTGTAGCATGATTATCCTACACCTTATAGGTAATATCCTATTATAAGTATATACCATACATGTCTTTGTTATCTCACATTCCTTCTATTTGTCTGAAAATTTCATATATTTATTATTAATAGCGGAAAAGCATTCTATGGTATAGATGTGCCGTTTTCTTTATCCATTCTTCAGTTGAGGAATGTCTAGGTTCTTTCCAGTTTTTGGCTATTAGGAAAAAACCTGTTACGAACATAGTTAAGCAAGTATCCCTGGGGTCTAGTGGGGCATCTTCTGGCTATATGCCCAAGAGTATAGTGGTATTGGGCTTAAGGTAGAACTATTCCCAATTTTCTGAGAATCTGTCAAATTGATTCAAAAAGTGGTTTTCAAATGTGCTCTCTCACCAGCAATGGATGTGTGTTCCCCTTGCTCCACATCCTCATCAGAATGTGTTGTCACTTGAGTTTTTGATCTTAGCCATTCTGAATGATGTAAGAAAAAATTCCAGAGTTGTTTTGACTTGCATTTGCCTGATGACTAAGGACATTGAACATTTCTTTAAGTGCTTCTTCGCCAGTTGAGATTCCACTGTTTAGAACACCAAACTAGACAAGATGGATGAAGCAAAGAAGTGCAGGCCGACAGGAACCGGATGCAGATCTGTCCTGAGAGACACAGCCAGAATACAGCAAATACATAGGCGAATGCCAGCAACAAACCACTGAACTGAGAACAGGACCCCCATTGAAGGAATCAAAGAAAGGACTGGAAGAGCTTGAAGGGGCTTGAGACCCCATATGAACAACAATGCCAAATAACCAGAGCTTCCAGGGACTAAGCCACTACGTAAAGACTATGCATGGACTGACCCTGGGCTCCAACCTCATAGGTAGCAATGAATAGCCTAGTAAGAGCACCAGTGGAAGGGGAAGCCCTTGGTCCTGCCAAGACTGAACCCCTAGTGAAGGTGATTGTTGGGGGGAGGGCAGTAATGGGGGGAGGATGGGGAGGGGAACACCCGTAGAAAAGGGGAGGGGGAGGGGCTAGGTGATGTTGGCCCAGAAACTGGGAAAGGGAATAACAATCAAAATATAAATAAGAAATATCCAAGTTAATAAAGATGGAAAAAAAGATAAAAAAATTCTCTGTTTAGCTCTATGCCCCCCTTTTTTTTTAAATTGGGTTATTTGGATTATTGATGTCTAATTTCTCGAGTTCCTTATTTATTCTGGATATTAGTTCTCTGTTGGAATGTATGGTCGATGAAGACATTTTCTTACCCTATAGGCTGTTGTTTTGTCCTGTTGATGGTGTCTTTAACCTTGCAAAAGATGTACAGGGATAAAGATGTAGCAGAGACTGAGGGAACAACAGCCAACCAATGGTTGGCCCAACTTGAGATCCATCCCATGGAAGAGAGCCAACACCCTGAAACAATTAAGATACTCTCCTACGCTTGCAGACAGGAACCAAGCAGTCTCCTGAGAGGCTTCGTCCAGTGGTGGATGGAAACAGATGCAGAGACATGCAGCCAAACATCAGGGGAAACTCAGAGAGTCTTATGGAGAGTAGTAGAATTTAGCAAGTCAAAGGGGTCAATGAAACTACAAAAAGACCTACAAAGTCAATTAACCTGGCCCCATGGGGGCTCACAGAGACCAAACCAGCAACAAAACAGCATGCAGGAGCTGGATCTAGTTCCCCTGACATTTGTAGCAGATGTGCAGCGTGGTCTTCATGTGAGGCCCTTAACAATTAGAGTAGGGACCTGTCTCTGACTCTGTTGCCTGCCGTCGAATCTCCTTTCTTTATCTGGACTGCCTGGTTGGGTCTCAGTAGGAAAGGAGGTGCTTAGTCTTCCTGGAACTAGGATGTCCCAGGATGGGGTGGTACCCAAGAAGGGCCTTTCACTTCTTTAAGGTGACTGGGAAGAGGTAATGCAGAGAAAGGATTTGTAAGGGCAGGACTTTGAAGAAAAGAAGGAATGAGGCTGCAACTTGGATGTAATGTGAATAAAAAATAAATTATGAAAAAAAGAAAAAAAACCCACTTAAGTTTAAAGAAAGATCACCCCTTAGATTTTCCTACAATATAGTTTAGTACACAACAGTTATACTCAGGGTCTGTCTAAAACACAATTTTTCCTCAAATCTACACATAGTAGTAGGGTAAACGGTTTTGGAATTTTGAAAGGCTTCACTAACTAAAATAATAAAATTATGTATTGAGTAGTAACTTTTAATGAAACATAATAGCTTGTAAGAAATTAAGGAAAATTATGAGGAAGCAGGAATATAGACTATAAGTCTGTGTTGTGAAGCCAATCCCGAACAGCAAAATAACAAAAGAACATTAGAGAGGTGGAGCTTCCATTTTGACAAACACATGGTGTAGACTAAAGGTAAAGTCTGAAACTGTGTGGAAGGTAACAAAGATCCCAGTGTAAACTAGGTAGCTAGATTGCAATGATTTCTGACAACATCAAAAGCAAAACTGTAAACAAAAAACCATACCGAAGGAAGCATCAATAACCAACCTTGTCTACCATAGAACTGATGTAGCCCTGGAAATAGTGACTCAGTAGTTTTATGTGAGGACCAGTGTTTGTAATTTAAAGAAAGTCTTGAGTTAATTTTGATTCTGCATCATATTTGAGCCTCATATTTTCTTGAATAAACAATACCTTATGTTCACTACAATATCGTTCCATCTCATTTCACTAATTAGACTGAATTGAGTGTTTGACAATTCTTTTTTTTAAAAATCATTCTTATATGTATACTGTTTTCAGGACTTAAATGGATCAAGTGTGCTAGCTGAAGAATGTTAGAGAAATGTGATCTAGACAATGATCTCCCTGTTAGACACAGGAAGTTAGGCAGGTGGTCCATGGGGCAGAAGCCAGCAAACAAAGGAAGTGGTGGGATACTGAGGTTGAGTAAGAAATATAGTGTCTTTTCTTTAACATAAGAGAAGTAGACACATCATTCAGAGAAGGAAAATAGTTACTCATAACTCACTCCATAATTTTAAGAGCATAAAATGTTCATACTAGAACTCTGCTGGATATAGTCTTTCTACTACATGTAGTCTCAATGTTCCCCATTTAATCTCAATGTTCATTTTTAACATTATCTAGTATTGAAATTTACTAAAATTTAGGCATCTAAGGAAGAAGTGTTTAGTTATGAGAGGCCAGACAAAAGGTAGCCTCTTATAGCTTTCTGAATGAATAGACAAAACAAAACCACTAACCATAAAACTGTTAGGGAGAATGAAATTCAGAATGGAAGCCAAAATTTTCATGGGAATTAAAAATGTATACTTAAGGGGAAGCCCTTGGTCTTGCCAAGGCTGGACCCCCAGTGTTCAGGATTCTTAGGGGGAGGGCGGTAATGGGGGCAGGATGAGGAGGAGAACACCCATATAGAAGGGGAGGAGGAAGGGGGAGGGGGATGTTGGCCTGGACACCGGGAAAGGGAATAACATTTGAAATGTAAATAAGAAATACCCAATTTAATAAAGATGGAAAAAATGTATACTTAAATCCTTCCCTGTGCTGAACAAGAGATGAATTGATGCTTCTAAAGATTTTGCATGGAATTGATATTGTAAACAAACCCTGATAGTGTAACAAGACATCAAATATGGAAAGGTCAACTACTGAACTGAAGTTATGATTAAAATTAGTATACAGTTTAATGAAATATTTTAACCAAAGTTCAGGAGAAACTTTCTCACTTTTTCTTCTGTGGTTTCTCAGCTTCTCAGAATAGTTCTAAAAGAAGTTTAAAGATCAGATAATTTGAACAAAAGTCAGACTATTCATATATATATATATATATATATATATATATATATATATATATATGATTTTCCACATGGATGATAAGATCACAGTGTAAAATTATGGACTAAAAATGACAGATTTTTCAGTACTCAATTTGTCACATTCAGCTGTAAGACTTGGTGAGACAGAACAAATAATCTGGTACTTCAACAAAATATTTTCTTTGTTCAGTAAGTTTGAGTCTTTTGTGAAAATTATGAGGTAAAACAACTGACTGAAAAAACTTTCAGCAAATACACATCTATTTCCTTCCTTAATAGCAAAGACAAGTTTAGCTAAGAAGTTGGGAGTTTCAGACCCAATTGTTTTCTTGATAATTCCACATATCAATGGCTGAAATGGCTACTATTTTATTTTCACTAAAGCCATCTACTTAGCACATGTGTGGAGAATTGTCAGGCATTTGTGGAACCCTTTGCTATTTCATAAATCGTTGTTTCACATAGAGGGTACAATTACTTTAAATAACAACAACAATAACAACAACAACAAGTGTGGTAGTGTAATAATGCATTTCCAAAGACCAGAAGGCCAAAATTAAATTGAGAAAAGAAATCATTCTCACTGCAGAATGACATCCCAAGGAACCACATAGAATATTCAGGCTTAAACTCTTCTTTAAAACAGATGCAATCAATTTTCAAAATGTGTCTCCTGAATTTTAAAATAGCCCTTACATAGTTACATAGTTTATTGTAATATGATATGGCCTGTGTTTGATTTTTCTTTCTCACAGACATGCATGATGAAACAAAGACTGTGGAGATGAGCTGATCTGATTTACACATGGCTTCAGTTTCTTCATACGTAAGTAAGTAAGAAAATTATAAACATGCCCTTTCCACAGAGACAATGTTCACTATATATGACCTGAAAACTGTCAATGTCAGGAAGGCAAACATTTGTTGTAGTGTCTAATTTCACGTTCACATAAAATCTATGCTTGCTGTAGCTCCCTGATGAGTTACAGTAATAAAACTCTGGGGCTCTTGTGGTTCAAGGTCACTCAGAGTCTCTAATGTTTGGATATATTAACAGTGAGTGCTTTAATTAAAATTGAATAATTATTTGGACATAAAGCCAGAGACATTAAAACCTACTCTTGAAATTCTAGGCTTGTTCACTTTTGACACTTGTAATACAACTTTATCATCTACAAAATAGTTGCCTGGCAACCATGCAATCAAGTGCTCACCAAAACATTCTCGTAATCTTTGATGCAGGTTTCTGGTTTTATGCATAGCTCTCCTTGATCTCATGAAGTTCACAGGCATCAGGATAAACAAGCTTGGATTCAGATAATAAAGACATGTAGATGTAGTCTCAAGTAAGAGTGAATAGATTTCTTTTTGATATTCTTTAGTACTTAATTATAAGGAATAACATTGAGTCTTCTGCAAGATGCCAATGGGTATTTCCAGTCACACTAGCAATATCATGACATACCTAGCTATTTTCAGGAGTAGAATGGGCCTGAAAAAGATTTGAGGCATTTTTCTTGGTCTTCCTATCATTAAGACTATAAATAAATAAATAAATAAATAAATAAATAAATAAATAAATAAATAAATATTTTCAAAAGTTATTTTCTTGATAAATCCTGAAGTCAATTTCTAAATAATAATAATAATAATAATAATAATAATAATAAAACCTTGATCTTAGGTGTTGGTATGGAGTCATATTTGAGCTTTAAATTTTGTTTGGGCTGTCCACAGTACCCAACTCTGTAAATTTCAGTTTTGCACTCATTACAGGGTAACTTTGGAAAGAAAATTGTAAAGGCAGTTGATGATCCTTACGTCACCATTATTTTGCATAGATCTACACATCAGCTCGGTGACCATAGACGTGGTTCTTGGCCTCTGCTCCATGGCAGGCTTTTTGTCATCCTTCTATTTTAAAGGATTGTGTAAGTCTTATTGGGTTTGGTTTCTTGACCTCCCTACTTGCTAACATGCTTCGTTAACACTCATCAGCAAACTGTATTAGTATCTGTGGTCCCACAAGGGAAACTTCACATTGCTGTCCCCAGCTCTGACTTAGTTCTTCCATTGCCTATTAGCAACCATGGTCCCTGAACCTACCTCACTGTCCAGAGAAGGTTTATATGGCAAGTACATTGAAAATACTTACCAAAACCTGAATAGGATAGTGCATGTCCTATCATCCCAGACTTAAAAAGTGGACATAAAATGATTGTGAATTCAAGGCCAGCTTCAAATATGTGATTCTGTTTCAAAAAAGAAAACTGCAAGGACAAAGTGTCCATCTCTAAGTGCTGTCGCAGTTACAGGAGGAAATGCTTGCTTACAGGAGACCAGTTCAAATGCTTTGCTCTCCACAGTGCGGTTGAATGGAAGCTTAGAACTGCATTATGGTTTTCAACACCAACTGCCCTTATGTCTGTTCTCTACCACAAGCCCATAGTCATCTCCTGCACACATGGAATAGCATTGTCAGTACATCTTTCTTGCAGGACTTAAACTTTAGACTAAAGGTGTATTCTCTGAAGGGATAGAGAAGAGTGGAGGGAACTGGTATGAGAAAATCGTGCGTGCGTGCGTGTGTGTGTGTGTCTGTGTGTGTCTGTGTGTGTGTAATAATATGTTTGCTTTATACAATTTATGTAATATGATATATATATATATATATATATATATTTTAAACAAAGCAGCCCCCATGCTTGCAATGGTTGAGACCACTGTGAAGAAAGAATACCTAGGTCACAGTGACACTGTAACATAGCTTGTCACTCATAGATTCCAACAGCATCATGGAGGAAGGTAGTGGGAAAAGCTCACATAGAGCTCAGAGAAGAGCAAAGGTCTCTTTGGGGAGAGGTAAGGAAATTAAAGATTCCACTACAGAAGCCTCTCTGTCCATGAAGGGCCCTCCTCCTTCTTCAAAGCTTTTATGTCTGAATCTTCTCTTCAGACCAAAGGAGGCTCTTCAGACTTACTTCAGGAAGTCCAAAGACACATAAGACCTAAATCCCATCCTAGTCAGGTATTAACCTCTTAGCTATCTATCAAGTCACCCACTCAACTTTAGTGTGGTCCATTTGTTAAATGATGGATTTTCTTTTGTTTGAAATACCTGTGATGAAATCAGCTTCAGGATAGTAGTAATTTCAATAATTAAATCACGATGTTTATATTTAGAGCATCTGAAGTTCTTCTTTATTGATCTTCCCAAATATTTGGAGATCTATAAGGGCATCTTATGTATCAATAACTCCAAAATCTTTGTTGATACAACAAGTTAAATAACAAAGCATGTTTCATCTGTAGCCACGGCTGTTAGTTCATGTGGGCTGGAATGGCTAAGTATCAAATACAACGCAGGACACTTGTAGGATGAAATTGCACCAGGATAGCTCCAATATGAGACTTAGTATTAAAAACTGAGTTTACTGACTGAAGAATAGAGGTTCAGAGAGCTCTGAAATAAAAGTTCACTTGAGTGGTCAGATAGACCATGACAGACAGAATTTGGGGTAAATCTACTCCAGCAGGTAGTTGGAGCTTGACTTCTCAACTAACCCTTTAAAGGATACAGAGGACTAAGATGCATTAATTCTCTAAGGAAAGGAGTATGTCAATGGGGAGGGCTGTGGCTTGCATACTTTGTTAGTTTTTCTTCAGTTAATGACAGAGTTAATGATGCTCGATTTAACAGATTGAACAGGAAGAGACTACGGGATAGAATCTAAAATGTAGTAGCCACTTAGATGCTTTTCTCCAGTTTGCTCCAGAGAAATTTGCTTTCCTGGCAATGGTCATGGGTGAATTTGAGTCGCTATGTTTGTACTAGACTTCAGTGTTGACCTTGACAGCAGGTACCTACTACAACACATGTTTGTGATTAACAATATGATAGCTTCCCTTTTTCTTTATATACATATAAAGGTAGAGATGGAGCTTGAGGAATAGCTGCAGAGAGAAATAACATAAACAACGATGATATATATAATAAATTAGTCAGACACTACTTACCAATGAATACTTAATATTTTTGTGTCTTTATATCAAATTTAACTTGAATTATCATTATGTGTCTCTTAGTATTTTAGATATTTTATACCTATAGGTTATTGTTCTAAAAGATGTATCAATTGATGAGAGGATATACAGTTAATTTTAATTCGAATTACTAAATTAATTTTCCCTTGCTGTGTGTGAGACAGTGTCTGATCTCCAACATCTAATTTTCCCATGTCTCCCTCCCATATTCTGGGCTTAGGAGGGGTCACACATCTAGCAACAGGAATTAGAATATTAAAGTCAGGTTTCTTCGTAACACGATTTGTGCTGTTGCACTGTTCTTCCAAGCAGTGCTCAGGAGAAAATTCTTCTCAATCCCATAACAATGGATGCATGATTTTTAAAAGACATTTTTAAGGTTTGTGATATGACCCACTGGAGGAGCATAGCTGCAGATATGACCTATGAGCAGTTGTTTCCATTTTATGTTCATACTTATTTTTAAGTGAGGCCTCATCCTTTCCCTTTTTGAGTCATTGAAAATTTTGTATAGTCACCACATTTCCATTCTGTCTATATTATTACAAACATTTTTCTGGATGATGATGTTTAAAAGCTATATTTTTTTAGACTGAGTCTTCCTCTGTAACGAAGCTATTCTATACTCAGGACATGAACAAGGATGGCCTCAAACTCATTGAAGTTCTTCTGTCTCAGCTACCTATATGCAGTGGTTGTGGGGTTGAGCTTCCATATCTAGTCTCAGAAATACATCAATAAAGCTTATTAAGTATCTATTAAGAATTTAGAGTTTTGGTATTTTCTTGTAATTATATTGAGTAACAACTTCATAGGCAAGTACATATTTGTGTATCACTTTAACTATTTGGCTTCTACACATGTGAAAAACTTGTGGTTTGTATGTCACAAGATCACTCAGAACAGGTTCCTAATCTCAAAATGCAAATGTAGCACCTTGAAAAGTTGTAAAGTGATAACAGATTTATCAAAGCAGAGGTAATGGTTTTCTTTATGGACTTTTCCTTCATACTTTTCTTGTTAGAAGGATATTCCAAAAACATCCATCTTTTTTGTCATTATGCAGTTTCTTTCATGTCCCTTTCTTCATTAGTGTTAATAAGTGTTAATTGCCCTTTAATGGGCCATTTAAATTTAAATTCCTTTTTTGCTCAGTATTGAGTTTTTGTCTGATGTTTATTTTTCAGATTGTGTGATACACATTTATGGAAAAGGAAAACAAGCAAAAATATACATTCTTCTATTCTAGGAAAAATAGAAGTGGTTATATTGTCCAATGTTAAGGCAGATAAAGTGACAAGGACTTTAAAGTGTCACAGGCCCATCTGGAACACATACATCAACTTGATGGGGCATCGTCTCATTGTTTTCTAAATGTCTGAGTTTAAGCAGGAGGTATTATTTCAGACAGAAAATAAAAGATTAATGTGGACATCAGTGGTGATAAATTGTATGCACTTATGAGAAAGTCAGTCTGCTGAAAAGTCTAGGTCTTCTCAATCTAATGAAGGAACATTTCAGAAGACCCAAGGCCCTCATTTAAAAACAAAAGATTTTTTAACATAACTTTATGTTCTTTATTTGGTTTTAGACTGTTGTTTTTAACTTGTCACAAGTTAAGTTTTAAAAGTAAAAATTTAAAAATTTAAAAATAACCCTCCAGTCCAAAACGGCACCCAGGGGCAGATCAGGTGCTACAATCCTTGTATCCGTGCCCCCTACCCAGAGACAGCTTGTCTCTCAGGAGGTCTGTCATAACCAGGCTCACAGGTGAGACCCATTCCCCCAAATCCAATACCCAGCCTAACTGGGTCCGCCAAGGGGAACAGCAGACATGGGACCTATCCATCTTGCTGGAGACACGTCTTTACAGCCTGCAAATCTGCCAAGGGCAGTTCCTGTGCTCCAGATGCCCTTCCACACCCAGAGACACCCTGACTTGAGGAGGCCCTTCATAAATAGGCTCACAGGAGGGACAGGCTCCAGTCAGAGATAAAAAGGTCACAACACCAGAGGTAACCAGATGGAGAGAGGAAAGCACAAGAACTTAAACATCAGAAATCGATACCACTTGGTATCACCAGAACCCAGTTCTCCTGCTACAGCAAGTCCCAGATACTCTAACATACCTGACCTAAAATTCCATCTCAGGAAGACGAGGGAGAACTTTAAGGAGGACATAAATAATATAGATATTATAGATATCTAGATATCTATAGACGCACTTAAAGAGGGAACACATAAATCCCTTATAAAAAATACAGGAATACACAATCAAACAGGTGAATAAATTGAATAAAATTGTCCAGGATCTAAAAATGGAAATAAAAACAATAAAGAAATCACAAAGGGAGGCAACCCTGGAGATGGAAAACCTAGGAAAGAGAGTAGGAGTCATATATTCAAGCATCACCAACAGAATAAAAGAGATAGAAGAGAGAATCTCAAGAATAGAAGTTAGCATAGAAGATATTGACACAAGAAAATACAAAAGACAAAAAGCTCCTAAACCAAAACATACAGGAAATTCAGGACACAGTGAAAAGACCATACCCAATAATAGGAATAGAAAATAGTAAAGATTCCCGATTTAAAGGACCAGAAAACATTTCAATAAAATCATAGAAGAAAACTTTCCTAAACTAAAGGCCTTATAAACGTAAAGTCTATAGAACACCAAATAGATTGGACCAAAAACAGAAATTCCTCTTGTCACATAATAATCAAAACACTAAATACACAGAAAAAAAAAAGAATATTTGCCTTCTGTCTTGCACCTTCTGCCAGGGCAGCTTGTCTGCCCCTCTGAAGACCCCACAGTCTGAAGGCCTTCCAGGAGTTTTATTTCAGGCAGGGCAATAGGTAAGGCACACTCCCCACACCCCACTCCACAAACAGACAAAAGAACCATCCTTGACCTCAAGCTCTACTGCAGAACAATAGTGATAAAAACCAAATGGTATTTGTACAGAGACACACAAGTTGTTCAATGGAATAGAATTGAAGACCTAGAAATAAACCTACATATTTGATCTTGACAAAGAACCCAAAACCATATAGTGGAAAAGGAAAGTATTTTCAACAAATGGTGCTGGTCTAATTGGAGGTCTGCATGTAGAAGAATGCAAATTGATCCATTTTTATCTCCTTGTACAAAGCTCAAGTACAAGTGGATCAAGTACCTCCACAAAACAAATAAACAAACAAACCAAATATGCTGAATCTAATAGAAGAGAAAAGTTGGAAAGAGCCTCAAACCCATAGAGGAAAATTTCCTGAACAGAATACAAATGGCTCAGGGTCTTAGATAAACAATTGACAAATGGGACCTCATGAAACTGAACAGCTTCAGTTCAAAGGACAATGTAAGGCAAAGGACAATCTTGTAGGACAAAAGGCCATCCTACAGACAGATTGGGAAAATATCTTCATCATCCCTATATCCAGTAGAGGGCTAATATCACAAATATACAAAGAACTCAAGAAGTTAGATTCCAGAAAACCCAATAACCCAATTTAAAAATGGGTTACAGAGCAAAACAAAGAATTCTTAACTGAGGAATCTCAAATGGCTGAGAAACACATAGAAATATGTCCAACATTCTTAGTCATCAGGGAAAGGCAAATCAAAATGACCCTAAGATTCCACCTCATACCAATCAGAATGGCTAAAATCAAAAACTCAGGCAACAGCAGATGCTGGTGAAGATGTTGAAAAAGAGGAACACCCCTCCATTGCTGGTTGGAATGCAAGCTTGTAGAACCACTCTGGAATCAATCTGATTGTTCCTCACAAAATTAGAAATAGTTTTACCTGAAGACCCAGCTATACCACTATTGGGAATATACCCAAAAGATGCCCCAACATATAAAAAAGACACGTGCTCCACTATGTTCATCGCAGCCTTATTTATAATAGCCAGAAGCTGGAAAGAACCCAGATGCCCTTCAACAGAGGAATGGATACAGAAAATGTGGTACATCTACACAATGGAATATTACTCAGCTATCAAAAACAACGACTTTATGAAATTCGTAGGCAAATGGGTGGAACTAGAAAATATCATCCTGAGTGATGTAACCTAGACCCAACAGGACATAGCATGTACCCACAGATAAGTGGATATTTGTTGAAAAGCTTAGAATACCCATGATACAACTCACAGACTCTATGGAGCTTAACAAGAAGGAAGGCCAAAGTATGGATGCTTCATTCCTACTTAGAAAGGGGAATAAAATAATCATTGGGAGGCTGAGGGAGGGAGTGATTTGGGTGAGAGAAGGGAGGGGGAGGAAAACAGGGGGCAGGGTCGAGTATGGGAAGAGACATGGGAGAGGTACAGAGGGCCAGGAGAATGAATAAAAATATGTAGTAGTGGGGGTCAGGGGCCAGAGCAAATCACTAGAAAGTCCCAGATGCCAGGGGTGCAGGAGGCTCTTAGGACTCAAAGGGGATGACATTAGCTGAAATACTGAAGAGTGGGGAGACAGAACCTGAGGAGACCACCTCCAGTAGATAGACATGGCCCCCACTTGAGGGATGGGGCCACCCACTCATCTCAAAATCTTTAACCCAGAATCGGACAAAAATGGAACAGAGACTGAAAGAAAAACCACCCAGAGACCATCCTATCATAGTCAACCACTGCACTGAGCCCAGGGACCCCCATAGAAGAGTTTGGGGAAGGACTGAAGGAGCTGAAGGGTATTGCAACCCCATAGGAAGAAGAGCAATACCAACCAATGGAACTTCTCAGAGCTCCCAGGGACTAAACCACCAACCAAAGAGTGTACTTGAGTTAGTCCTGATACCTATGTAGCAGAGGATGCCTTATATGGCATCAATGGGAGGGTAGGTACTTGGTCCTGTGGAGGCCTGTTGGCCCAGATAAAGGGGTTCCTAGAGGAGTGAGTTGGGAGTGGGTATGTGGATGGAGAGCACTCTCTTAGAGGAAACAGCAAGGGGAAATGGGTTGTGGTGTTTGTGGAGGAGAGACCAGGAAGGGGAACAATATTTGAAATGTAAATAAAGTAATTAGTAATAAGCAAAACAAAATTCAACCTAAAATATTATAAAATAAAATGACTTGCAAATTTTGATGACCACGATAGAAAAATGATGTTTCTCATTGTACTATTTACAAAGGTTAAACTTCTCAGAAAGCCTCATAATTATTTATTACTCTAGCAGATGACTTTAAAGATATCATTCATCCTTATGCAAAAAGTACTTAAGATAGCAGACAAAAGCAAACAGAGTTCAGTAACAGTCAGAGTATATACATCAGGAGAGAAATTGTTCCTTTGTGCTTGTAGATAGGAAAGAGAAGACCATCAATACACAACCATATTAAGAAATAAATTAATAAATTCCACATTAATGTTATTTCCCTGCCACCTGCTCAGAACAACTTAGTAGTATTTGTAAGATTATTAAACACACAGCTAGTATTGGGACCTCCACTAACTCTGAGGATATTGTGAATGATAACACTGATCATTTATAATATGAATCACACACATTTGATACTTTTCAGCTGTGACTCTCACAAGACCACTGATTAGAGTTGTGACTGAATACATGTAAAAAGAAGCCTATTGAAATTGTCAGACTGTCATGTTCCAATTTACCCTCACAAGATATTTGACTTTTGTTGGTTTTCTTTGTGTGTATGTGTTGGGAGGAAGGTTCTTTAATAATAGGAAATGATAACGTTTTACTCATTGATTCAGAAATTTAAGGTCTCATAAAGCAGAAATTGCATCTTTGCATTTTAATGGGAAACAGTGATGTTTAGTGTCACCAGTAGTGGCTTTAGTGTTACATAATGTAGATGTGAAAAAGCTAAAATAATAAATGAAAGAAGAAGAAAAGGATAGAAACAAAAGATACAGAGATTTCCCTGAAACTTTACATCATGTTACATATCATGACACAATAAGAACATGGCTGTACAAATGATACATGAAAATCACAGCTCATTATTAAGGAAGTCAGAACAGGGCAGGATCCTGGAGGCAAGAGCTGATACAGAGGCTGTGCATGGGGTGCTGCTTATTAGCTTGCTCCTCATAGCTTGGTCAGTCCACCTCCTTACAGAAATCAAGACCACCAGCCAAGGCATAGCATGACCCTAAATGCAATGGGTGTGGTACCAGCAATCATTACAAAGAAAATGTCCTATAGGTCTGCCTACAGTCCAGTCTTTTTTTTTTTTTTTTTGATTTGTAAAAGTCAATTAATTTATTCTGTCAATGATTCTAGATTCTTTTTTTTAAATTAACTTGAGTATTTCTTTTTTTTTCCTTATTCTTTTGTTTTATTAACTTGAGTATTTCTTATATACATTTCGAGTGTTATTCCGTTTCCCGGTTTCCGGGCAAACATCTCCCTCCCCCCTCCCTTTCCTTATGGGTGTTCCCCTCCCAACCCTCCCCCCATTGCCGCCCTCCCCCCATAGTCTAGTTCACTGGGGGTTCAGTCTTAGCAGGACCCAGAGCTTCCCCTTCCACTGGTGCTCTTACTAGGATATTCATTGCTACCTATGGGGTCAGAGTCCAGGGTCAGTCCATGTATAGTCTTTAGGTAGTGGCTTAGTCCCTGGAAGCTCTGGTTGCTTGACATTGTTGTACTTTTGGGGTCTCGAGCCCCTTCAAGCTCTTCCAGTTCTTTCTCTGATTCCTTCAACGGGGGTCCTATTCTCAGTTCAGTGGTTTGCTGCTGGCATTCGCCTCTGTATTTGCTGTATTCTGGCTGTGTCTCTCAGGAGCGATCTACATCCGGTTCCTGTAGGCCTGCACTTCTTTGCTTCGTCCATCTTCTCTAACTGGGTGGCTGTATATGTATGGGTCATATGTGGGGCAGGCTCTGAATGGGTGTTCCTTCAGTCTCTGTTTTAATCTTTGCCTCTCCCTTCCCTGCCAAGGGTATTCTTTTTCCTCATTTAAAGAAGGAGTGAAGCATTCACATTTTGATCATCTGTCTTGAGTTTCGTTTGTTCTAGGGATCTAGGGTAATTCAAGCATTTGGGCTAATAGCCACTTATCAATGAGTGCATACCATGTATGTCTTTCTGTGAATGGGTTACCTCACTCAGGATGATATTTTCCAGTTCCAACCATTTGCCTACGAATTTCATAAACTCGTTGTTTTTGATAGCTGAGTAATATTCCATTGTGTAGATGTACCACATTTTCTGAATCCATTCCTCTGTTGAAGGGCATCTGGGTTCTTTCCAGTTTCTGGCTATTATAAAAAAGGCTGCGATGAACATAGTGGAGCACGTGTCTCTTTTGTATGTTGAGGAATCTTTTGGGTATATGCCCAAGAGAGGTATAGCTGGATCCTCAGGCAGTTCAATGTCCAATTTTCTGAGGAACCTCCAGACTGATTTCCAGAATGGTTTTACCAGTCTGCAATCCCACCAACAATGGAGGAGTGTTCCTCTTTCTCCACATCCTCGCCAGCATCTGCTGTCACCTGAGTTTTTGATCTTAGCCATTCTCACTGGTGTGAGGTGAAATCTCAGGGTTGTTTTGATTTGCATTTCCCTTATGACTAAAGATGTTGAACATTTCTTTAGGTGTTTCTCAGCCATTCGGCATTCCTCAGCTGTGAATTCTTTGTTTAGCTCTGAACCCCATTTTTTAATAGGGTTATTTGTTTCCCTGCGGTCTAACTTCTTGAGTTCTTTGTATATTTTGGATATAAGGCCTCTATCTGTTGTAGGATTGGTAAAGATCTTTTCCCAATCTGTTGGTTGCCGTTTTGTCCTAACCACAGTGTCCTTTGCCTTACAGAAGCTTTGCAGTTTTATGAGATCCCATTTGTCGATTCTTGATCTTAGAGCATAAGCCATTGGTGTTTTGTTCAGGAAATTTTTTCCAGTGCCTATGTGTTCCAGATGCTTCCCTAGTTTTTCTTCTATTAGTTTGAGTGTGTCTGGTTTGATGTGGAGGTCCTTGATCCACTTGGACTTAAGCTTTGTACAGGGTGATAAGCATGGATCGATATGCATTCTTCTACATGTTGCCCTCCAGTTGAACCAGCACCCTTTGCTGAAAATGCTATCTTTTTTCCATTGGATGGTTTTGGCTCCTTTGTCAAAAATCAAGTGACCATAGGTGTGTGGGTTCATTTCTGGGTCTTCAATTCTATTCCATTGGTCTATCTGTCTGTCTCTGTACCAATACCATGCAGTTTTTATCACTATTGCTCTGTAATACTGCTTGAGTTCAGGGATAGTGATTCCCCCTGAAGTCCTTTTATTGTTGAGGATAGCTTTAGCTATCCTGGGTTTTTTGTTATTCCAGATGAATTTGCAAATTGTTCTGTCTAACTCTTTGAAGAATTGGATTGGTATTTTGATCGGGATTGCATTGAATCTGTAGATTGCTTTTGGTAAAATGGCCATTTTTACTATATTAATCCTGCCAATCCATGAGCATGGGAGATCTTTCCATCTTCTGAGGTCTTCTTCAATTTCTTTCCTCAGTGTCTTGAAGTTCTTATTGTACAGATCTTTTACTTGCTTGGTTAAAGTCACACCGAGGTACTTTATATTATTTGGGTCTATTATGAAGGGTGTCGTTTCCCTAATTTCTTTCTCGGCTTGTTTCTCTTTTGTATAGAGGAAGGCAACTGATTTATTTGAGTTAATTTTATACCCAGCCACTTTGCTGAAGTTGTTTATCACCTTTAGTAGTTCTCTGGTGGAACTTTTGGGATCACTTAAATATACTATCATGTCATTTGCAAATAGTGATATTTTGACCTCTTCTTTTCCGATCTGTATCCCCTTGATCTCCTTTTGTTGTCTGATTGCTCTGGCTAGAACTTCAAGAACTATATTGAATAAGTAAGGAGAGAGTGGGCAGCCTTGTCTAGTCCCGGATTTTAGTGGGATTGCTTCAAGTTTCTCTCCATTTAGTTTAATGTTAGCAACTGGTTTGCTGTATATGGCTTTTACTATGTTTAGGTATGGGCCTTGAATTCCTATTCTTTCCAGGACTTTTATCATGAAGGGGTGTTGAATTTTGTCAAATGCTTTCTCAGAATCTAATGAAATGATCATGTGGTTCTGTTCTTTCAGTTTGTTTATACAATGGATCACGTTGATGGTTTTCTGTATATTAAACCATCCCTGCATGCCTGGGATGAAGCCTACTTGATCATGGTGGATGATTGTTTTGATGTGCTCTTGAATTCGGTTTTCCAGAATTTTATTGAGTATTTTTGCGTCGATATTCATAAGCGAAATTGGTCTGAAGTTCTCTTTCTTTGTTGTGTCTTTGTGTGGTTTAGGTATAAGAGTAATTGTGGCTTCTTAGAAGGTATTCGGTAGTGATCCATCTGTTTCAATTTTGTGGAATAGTTTGGATAATATTGGTATGAGGTCTTCTATGAAGGTTTGATAGAATTCTGCACTAAACCCGTCTGGACCTGGGCTCTTTTTGGTTGGGAGAACTTTAATGACTGCTTCTATTTCCTTAGGAGTTATGGGGTTGTTTAACTGGTTTATCTGTTCCTGATTTAACTTCGACACCTGGTATCTGTCTAGGAAATTGTCCATTTCCTGAAGATTTTCATGTTTTGTTGAATATAGGTTTTTATAGTAAGATCTGATGATTTTTTGAATTTCCTCTGAATCTGTAGTTATGTCTCCCTTTTCATTTCTGATTTTGTTAATTTGGACGCACTCTCTGTGTCCTCTCGTTAGTCTGGCTAAGGGTTTATCTATCTTGTTGATTTTCTCAAAGAACCAGCTTTTGGTTCTGTTGATTCTTTCTATGGTCCTTTTTGTTTCTACTTGGTTGATTTCAGCTCTGAGTTTGATTATTTCCTGCCTTCTACTCCTCCTCGGTGTATTTGCTTCTTTTTGTTCTAGAGCTTTTAGGTGTGCTGTCAAGCTGCTGACATATGCTCTTTCCTGTTTCTTTCTGCAGGCACTCAGCGCTATGAGTTTTCCTCTTAGCACAGCTTTCATTGTGTCCCATAAGTTTGGGTATGTTGTACCTTCATTTTCATTAAATTGTAAAAAGTTTTTAATTTCTTTCTTTATTTCTTCCTTGACCAGGTTATCATTGAGTAGAGCATTGTTCAATTTCCACGTATATGTGGGCATTCTTCCCTTATTTTTATTGAAGACCAGTTTTAGGCCGTGGTGGTCCGATAGCACGCATGGTATTATTTCTATCTTTCTGTACCTGTTGAGGCCCGTTTTTTGACCAATTATATGGTCAATTTTGGAGAAAGTGCCATGAGGAGCTGAGAAGAAGGTATATCCTTTTGCTTTAGGATAGAATGTTCTATAAATATCCGTTAAGTCCATTTGGCTCATGACTTCTCTTAGTCTGTCGACATCACTGTTTAATTTCTGTTTCCATGATCTGTCCATTGATGAGAGTGGGGTGTTGAAATCTCCCACTATTATTGTGTGAGGTGCAATGTGTGTTTTGAGCTTTAGTAAGGTTTCTTTTACGTATGTAGGTGCCCTTGTATTTGGGGCATAGATATTTAGGATTGAGAGTTCATCTTGGTGGATTTTTCCTTTGATGAATATGAAGTGTCCTTCCTTATCTTTTTTGATGACTTTTAGTTGGAAATTGATTTTATTTGATATTAGAATGGCTACTCCAGCTTGCTTCTTCTGACCATTTGCTTGGAAATTTGTTTTCCAGCCTTTCACTCTGAGGTAGTGTCTGTCTTTGTCTCTGAGGTGTGTTTCCTGTAGGCAGCAGAATGCAGGGTCCTCGTTGCGTATCCAGTTTGTTAATCTATGTCTTTTTATTGGGGAGTTGAGGCCATTGATATTGAGAGATATTAAGGAATAGTGATTATTGCTTCCCGTTATATTCATATTTGGATGTAAGGTTATGTTTGTGTGCTTTCATTCTCTTTGTTTTGTTGCCAAGACGATTAGTTTCTTGCTTCTTCTAGGGTATAGCTTGCCTCCTTATGTTGGGCTTTACCATTTATTATCCTTTGTAGTGCTGGATTTGTAGAAAGATATTGTGTAAATTTGGTTTTGTCATGAAATATCTTTTTTCTCCATCAATGTTAATTGAGAGTTTTGCTGGATACAGTAACCTGGGCTGGCATTTGTGTTCTCTTAGGGTCTGTATGACATCAGTCCAGGATCTTCTGGCCTTCATAGTTTCTGGCGAGAAGTCTGGTGTGATTCTGATAGGTCTGCCTTTATATGTTACTTGACCTTTTTCCCTTACTGCTTTTAATATTCTTTCTTTATTTTGTGCGTTTGGTGTTTTGACTATTATGTGACGGGAGGTGTTTCTTTTCTGGTCCAATCTATTTGGAGTTCTGTAGGCTTCTTGTATGTCTATGGGTATGTCTTTTTTTAGGTTAGGGAAGTTTTCTTCTATGATTTTGTTGAAGATATTTACTGGTCCTTTGAGCTGGGAGTCTTCACTCTCTTCTATACCTATTCTCCTTAGGTTTGATCTTCTCATTGAGTCCTGGATTTCCTGTATGTTTTGGACCAGTAGCTTTTTCCGCTTTACATTATCCTTGACAGTTGAGTCAATGATCTCTATGGAATCTTCTGCTACTGAGATTCTCTCTTCCATCTCTTGTATTCTGTTGGTGAAGCTTGTATCTACAGCTCCTTGTCTCTTCTTTTGGTTTTCTATATCCAGGGCTGTTTCCCTGTGTTCTTTCTTGATTGCTTCTATTTCCATCCTCAATTCCTTCAACTGTTTGATTGTGTTTTCCTGGAATTCTTTCAGGGATTTTTGTGTCTCCTCTCTATGGGCTTCTGCTTGTTTATTTATGTTTTCCTGGAATTCTTTCAGGCATTTTTGCGATTCCTCTCTGTAGGCTTCTACTTGTTCTCTAAGGGAGTTCTTCACGCCTTTCTTGAAGTCCTCCAGCATCATGATCAAAAATGATTTTGAAACTAGATCTTGCTTTTCTGGTGTGTTTGGATATTCCATGTTTGTTTTGATGGGAGAATTGGGCTCCGATGGTGCCATGTAGTCTTGGTTTCTGTTGCTTGGGTTCCTGCGCTTGCCTCTCGCCATCAGATTATCTCTAGTGTTACTTTGTTCTGCTATTTCTGACAGTGGCTAGACTGTCCTATAAGCCTGTGTGTCAGGAGTGCTGTAGACCTGTTTTCCTCTCTTTCAGTCAGTTATGGGGACAGAGTGTTCTGCTTTCGGGCGTGTGGTTTTTCCTCTCTACAGGTCTTCAGCTGTTCCTGTGGGCCTGTGTCTTGAGTTCACCAGGCAGCTTTCTTGCAGCAGAAAATTTGGTCTTACCTGTGGTCCTGAGGCTCAAGTTCGCTCGTGGGGTGCTGCCCACGGGCTCTCTGCAGCGGCAGCAACCAGGAAGACCTGTGCCGCCCCCTCCGGGAGCTTCAGTGCACCAGGGTTCCAGAAGGTCTTTGGCTTTTTCCTCTGGCGTCCGAGATGTGTGTGCAGGGAGCAGTCTCTTCTGGTTTCCCAGGCTTGTCTGCCTCTCTGAAGGTTTAGCTCTCCCTCCCACGGGATTTGGGTGCAGAGAACTGTATATCCGGTCTGTTTCCTTCAGGTTCTGGCGGTGTCTCAGGCAGGGGTCCTGCCGCTCCTGGGCCCTCCCCCACGGGAGCCCAGAGGCCTTATACAGTTTCCTCTTGGGCCAGGGATGTGGGCAGGGGTGAGCAGTGTTGGTGGTCTCTTCTGCTCTGCAGCCTCAGGAGTGCCCACCTGACCAGGCGGTTGGGTCTCTCTCTCACTGGGTCTGGGAGCATAGAGCTGCTGCGGGCCGGGATCCGCGTGTGTGGGACTTCCGGTAAACACAGAACGTGCCCGGTCCTAGAGGAATTCTGCTTCCGTGTGTCCCAAGCTCACCAGGCAGCTTTCTTGCAGCAGAAAAGTTGGTCTTACCTGTGGTCCCGAGGCTCAAGATCGCTCATGGGGTGCTGCCCACGGGCTCTCTGCTACAGTCCAGTCTTATGAATGCATTTTCCTGAGGTTCCTTCTTCTCAGATGACTTTAGCTTGTGTCGAGTTGACAGAAAACTATCCAGCACAATTTCCTATGATCAAAAGCTAGCTGTTTTGTTAAGAACAGACAATGTGAAAATGACATTCTTGCAAACAGAGTAAAAGTTAAAAAAAATTAAGTTTTATAATGAGTCTTATTAATAAAAGTTAAAGGATTGCATTTTCTGTATAAACCCATATAAGTAACATATAGCACACATTACACATATATTAATTGAAATTTAAAATACATGTTCTTCTCTCTGTGGGCTCCAACTGGAAAGTGACAACATTTTATATTGCTTATATTTAACCCACATTCACTCTCTTTATGAGGCAAATTTTGAGTTTCATGAAGACAGATGACAAAACTATAGTACAGGCTGAATTTTTGGAAAATATATTACTCATGAGGCCGTGTCCTAGACATAGAATTATTATACTACTCTCTGCAACAGACACTCAATGTTCCTTCTATAATTCTAAAGGATATTTAGATTTACAATATCTCAAGAATTTATTTTCAATCCAACACTAGTTTTATTTTTCTTTGCATTACATATTGACTTTTATCTTAGTTTGGAATAGAATTATCTTAAATTTTCTATAAAATTATTTTATATAGATATGACTCATGTAAATAACACATACAGCTGCCTAAGTAGATTTTTTCTATATTTGTGTCTCAGTAAGTAGGCTTATTCAGGAATAGTGACACTTCATCTCTGGATATGAAAATATTTGCAGTTCGAAAGGATATTATGCAAGTATCATCAAAGAGTTAAAAACACAAGGATTTTTCGTTTCTTTTTCCTTTTTTTTTTCATTTTGAAATACATTTATATTTAATGCTTTTAGTGTAACACACAGAATTGCTTCACTTTGCCTATTCAGCTTCTGTTAAAGAAAACAGCATGTGCAATCATGACACAGTCACCAAAACCAGGAAACTAATAGTGAGATCCTAAAATTGACTGCCCTATAGACTTCGTACAGAATTTACCAAGGTTCTGCTAATACACTTCTTTAGTCTTTTAATGTGTAATATCCCTCCAAAGATCATTATTTAACTATCATATCTTTATGTTCTTAGTCTCCTCCTGCCTGGCAGGCTTCCTAGTCTTTCATGACCTTGACCATTTTAAAGAGGATTACTCAGTTATTTTATTTGTGCTTGTTTTTCCTGCAATGAGACTGAGGTTAGATATGTTGGTGAAAATAGCCCGGAAATGGTATGCCCTTTTCCATTCAACCTGCCAACCAACCCGTGGTATTGAAATGTCTTCTCTCTCGTTACAGTAACATTTGTCACTTCGTAAAGGTCTTGTCTGGCATACATCTCTCCCTACATTGTAATTACATCATAAATACTATCATTACTGAATTTTGTTACTCAAATCTTTTCAGCTTTGACATTTAAGAGTTCCTTTTGATATTCACTATCTTTTATCATTTTCAACACTTATTTTCTGGCACCAGAAGGTATTTCAGATTTTTGTGTGTATGCAGGTTCATTTGTGCACGTGTGAGTGTGTGTGTGTGTGTGTGTGTGTCTGTGTGTGTGTCTGTGTGTGTGTCTGTGTCTGTGTCTGTGTCTGTGTCTGTGTCTGTGTCTGTGTGTGTGAATTCTTTCTTGATCCAGAAATAAGACATTACTCCAAGAAAGTCTCTTTTTCATTATTGGAGAATGGAATTTGGAAGTAATGAATTTAAACACAAGGGAATTTCCTTATTTTACAGAATTTTCATGCCTCTTAGGCACTCACTTATAGAAAAGATGTAGATGCAGACTCACCCATGCACACATCTACATTTAATTCCTCATCTGTATATGCATAAATGTGTACATTAAAATGTGTCTCTATCCATCCACTTCATGATTTGACCCCTCCTGTTTTAATCCACTAGCGTTGTATTAACCATCCATATTTCCTAATTCACAGCATTTTCCCTCTAACCATGAGAAACTTGGTTCACATTATTTAGAATAAATTGCTTATTAATTTAACCCTAATACACAGAGAGTATTTTCAGCATTAAAATCCCATACTCTTACACAGGAAAAATTAAGAATAGTATGGTGTTAAAAACAATAATAGTTTTCTTCAGACTAATGGAGTCAAAATGCCTTTTACCAAAGATATCTGTCTATCTATTTATCTAAACATATCTATCTATCTATCTATCTATCTATCTATCTATCTATCTATATCTATCTATCATCTATCTATAGGTAGATAAATACATACATACATAGTGCACAATACATAATACCTACATAATACATACATACATACATACATACATACATACATACATACATACATACATACGTATGTACAGCTTAGTTCTTTTTTTTCTGACCCAGGATGAGTGTGTGTGCTTGAGCTTAACCTAAATTAACCTACGTTAAGCTTGGTGGTCCATGTTTCCTTTACACATGCTAGACTGTCAACTCTCATTTCAGAATGGCAGGTCTTCCACCTTATTACACACACACACACACACACACACACACACACACACACACAAGCACATGCATACACACTCACACACACTGAGTCCCAACCCACAATTCAGTGATCATTTACATCACTGCACACCCACTTCCAGATCTCTGAATTAGCCAAACAGCCAAATGCATCTCCCATGAAAGCAAGAGGAACTCCTCCCCTGCTGAGTTAATTATCTTTTCCCTAATTTTTGAGCTAAGTGTGTTAAACTTTCTTTTTCTAGTCAACTCTTTGGGATAGACTGTTAAATTGGCTGGTAAAGAAAGGGATGGTGATTCTTTTCCTCACGAGAACCTACATTTCCCCTTTTTTCTCCTCATTCTTCATTAATCAATGTTAAAAGGTGCTGCTCTCCATCTTCATGGCTTCTTTTTCTCCTCAGAAGCTTTGAAGATGTCCCTTTGCTCAAGTATAATCTGTGGGTTTCTCCCCCCTCCCCCCGTCCCCCCTCAGTTCCTTCCCAGGAAGATTTTCAGCATTTTCAAATTGCAGTGAATTATTCTTCCAAACTCTGATATTAGACCTTCTCCAGGTTTCTTCTCCAGTTTACTGTCATTCATGGTGCTTTATAGTTCATCTACCTAAGAGGCTAGGCTCACAGCAAGAGAACAGTACAGGATAAAGGATCGTGGACTTGAGTTTGGTTAGTGTGTGTGTGTGTGTGTGTGTGTATTCACACATTAGCATACACACATCATTTTATTAAAAATTATTTTACATTTTCATCACTCTCTTCAGCATCTCTGTCTTTAAGTTATTATTCTGAATGGATGGTTTTGTGTGGCTTCCTTACTTTCCCATTGTTTTACCTTACAATCCTTAGAAGACGTTCAATTGGTTGGCTTGAAGCTCCTTCAGTCCTCTGCCATGTTAGATATACTTTCTAAAGCACTGTGATTCATTATAATAAATGTTGTCCACATCCACAGTTACAATGTCCAACTGCATCTAAACCATTTAGATAGAGTAGAATCCTGCTAATGAAGCTTTTCCTGAAAAGGCTATGAAATGCTTAGTGCAAAACATCTAATAAAAATGTATAAATCTCATAAACAGTTGATCTAATCTCACTCTAAAACGTAAGCATAGGGGAATGAGAGTTGTCACTTAAATTAGTATAAAAATCAAGTTCACTTCCTGTCCTTGCATTTTCCTTTTTGAGTACAAGCTCTTTGTTGAGTAATAGTTTGCTTGTTCAGACAGAAAGAGATGGGGGTGGGAGTAGAAAAGAGAGGGGGAGAAGACAAGACAGCAGAAGAGGCGTGGAGGAGAATCTATACCATCTCGTACTCCAAATGGTTAAAAGAAACATAACTGTGAGCATTGGAGACATTTTGGTTCTACCCAGTAACTAACAGAGAAATGAAGCATTTATTGTGCACATTGTTTATTTTATCACAATTATGTCTGATTTTGAGACTGATTACACTACTAATATAAAGATATATGTGCAGCACTTTAGTTAACATTTCCGTTGGTCCTTCTGCTCAGATGGGATGGTGCCCAGGAACCACACAGCTCGGAGGTAGGACAGTGCCCCATTGGAAAGGCATTTTGAAATGGGGGAACATAGGAACCACACATCTCTGGGAGGAAGCATCTCAGTAAAGGCACTGCAGCCCCCAGGGAAGGGTATCCGCATCAGCGCTCAGGAGCTCAGGAGCTCAGCTCCGTTTCTTCCCTATGTTTCTTCCCTTCTTCTCTTCATTGCTTCATTTGTCTCTTTCTGATGAGAGGGAGTCACACCAGGCAGCAAATCTCATACAAGGGAATGGTTAGTGTGCCTAGGCTGTGAAGAGATGAGTCCAGTAGGGCTACTTATGCTCTCAGAGAGCACAGTTTGTGTGTGTGTGTGTGTGTGTGTGTGTGTGTGTGTGTGTGTGTGTGTGTTTCTAGAGCGAATATTTCCAGATTGAAGATTGGTGGGATTTAAAATCCAGGGCTTGGGGGAGCTCAGGGATTGGTGGGTTTCTGTGGGAAGTTCAGGGATTGTTGAGTTTCCCTTTATAGAGATTGGTAGCTTTTTTGTTTTCAGACTTTTCAGATGAAATCAGCATGGCCTGGTGAAGGTACTGTTGAGGGACTGGAGATGACTTTTGTGACAGTCAAAGAGTCTGGAAACACCTCTATAACAGTTAGCAAGGTATGGAGGAGGGGCCTGGCCATAGTCGCTCCTCAGTCGCTCATAGTGGCCCTGGCCACTTTCCAGCCTTGAGGGTTCACAAAATTTGCAAAGTATACAAAGCTTACAAGGTATTCGAACTTTACATAGGGAGTCCACAGCAGACAAAGCCTGTCCTGCCACTTGAGTGACTTGAATATCCAATAGTTTCCCAAATACCTATTACATTTCAAAATACTGTTAGGACCAGGTTGCTTGAAGACACTAGCCTATAGCCAGCACTAGAATAGTAGTCACAAAGAGAAAAGATGTGCTTAGTGACTCAAAGAGGAATTGGGGGTCTAAGGACAGGCAGCAATTAGAATCTGTGACTGACAGGCTGGGATATCCAAATGATCAATATACCTGCAGCTTGATATTTGAAAGCTCATAAAAGTGGCATAGCAAACAACTTGTCATCTTAAGATACTTTACGAGGCAGTGAATTCTGGAAGAATTGTATGAAGTTACAGCGCAGGCTTAAGACATGGGCCTTTTCTTTTCTCACGTCAAGCTTTGAGGGTTAGTTAGATCGACATCACTGGGGAGGGATAACACCACAGTGTCCTGAATATCCAGCCCTTCAGAGAAAGCCCAGTCCGGAGAAAATTATCATTTCTTCTTTCTTTTCCCCAATTTACTTTGGCATTGTTTAAACAGTTTGATTTTTTTCTTGTACTCTATTTTTTTTCTTTTTTGTAAGCACACTTTTTTTTGCATGTTTCTGTTGTGTTAATTGTAAAAACAAATAGTTTGCTAATGTATGTGTCATTAGTGACTAATCCTTGGGTCATCCCCAACCCCAGTTTTCTATTTCTTCATAGAACCATTTGTTGTCTAGATATTTCTCTAGTTGTTTAAAACTTGGGTCAACCTGGTCAAAATGATTCACACCAGAACAATTAGGACCTCAGATTGTTTTTAATATTTTGGCATATTTTCACACACATAATGAGACATTTTCAGGGTAAAAGACTAAAGCATATGTCCTCGTGTTTTTATATCTTTTTTATAAACATAGCTAAAGGTAATATTTTAAGTGTCATTTTATATAACCATCTATTCTTACAGGAAATAGAGTTCAGTGGTGTAAAAGATGGGACTGTAGTATCATGTATTCCAAAAATCTTGAATTAGGGGGGGGGTATTCTGTATTTCATATTTGGGAATTAAGAAAACTCAACCAGGATTTATGAGGAAAAACATTTTAACTATTTATTATTCCCCGTTGTTCCGAGAAAATATTTTGATTTTCAGGCTTTCTTAGGATGAATTTTTTTCCTGCCCAATGGAACTGCCTTTTATTACTATCTATTATAAATGTATCCCTATTAAATTAAATATGCTTCCAGTCTTTAAACATTATATGTAGCTGAACACTGGGATTTCCTTTAGTTTACTTTTTGAAAACATTATTTCTTTTGCTTTTAGGATTATAATATAATTATTTTCTTCTTCCCTTTCCACACTCCAAAACGCTCCCATATATCATCTTGCCCTTTTGTAAATTCATGAATTTTTCTATTAATTCCTATCATACACACACACACACACATAAAAACACACACACATGTATATGTGTGTGTAAAATGTACTCAGAATGTGTAATATGACTTACATATATGTTTTCAGGGCAGACCATTTGCTATTGGATAAGCAATTGGGGTGCCTGTTACTGAGGAAGAGTATTTCACCCTTATTTACCATTTCTTCATGCGTGAGCTGTAGTTCTCAGTGTTGAACTGAGGCCTCCAATACTTTCCCTTTTCCATGCTAGCATGTCAGTTGTTGTTGCCCTTGCTCAACTAATGTTTAGATAATTATGAAGGTGATACTTTTTGCTTCTAGCTTCTGACATATCTAGAAGACACAATCTCACAGTAACTACCTTGAACCTATGATTCATAACAATCTTCCCTCCCCTTCTTCAAAAATGATTCCTGAACCTTAAGGTCAAGAGTTATACTTGCACCCAATAATACAGGGCTATATAACTGTGGAGTTTGATCATTTATGATTATCTGTAATGATCTTGGTTTGTTGCAGATATTGGTGTAAGGAAAAACAGTAAGTAGAACTTCATTTACCCAAGAATTAGGGCCAATAGCTTTGAAACATTTAACCTGGCAAAGAAGAAGCCCAAAAGAATGGGAGATAATTTTGTGAGCTGTAAGTCTGTCAGAGGATTAATATGCAGAATAAATAAAAACTCGTCAAATAAAACAAACAAACAAACAAAACACCAACAACAATAACCTATTCAAAATAATGGGCTAGGGTCCTGAACAGATGTAGTCTCTGGAGATGGTTTTCAATGAAACAGCATTTTGGGAGTGAACGAGAACTGTATAAATCTTAGGGAGTGCGTAGGAGTTTTCAGAATGAATATTATTGGCTGGGACCGAGGTGCTGGGAACGATTCATTTACATGAAGAGGAATTTCAGGTGTTTGCTAGATGTGTACTTACAGGAAGAGAGGAAGTTTAACCTGTAATCTGGCCCACAAGGTTACGTGACTAATTCAAGGGTGTCAGAGGTAAGGGTCATAAGGCTTACTGCACTGGGACACACAGGCCCAGAGCAAAGAGACAATAGTCCTAACTCCTGCCAGTCTCATCCTAATGCATGCTCCTGTCTGGCTCTCCCAATTTCGTGGCCTTCCAGCCCCATATCCAGTGAGACCTCTTTAGAGAAAGCTAACTGTTCATTTGAGTGGTTATCAAATGGAAATAGCTTCATGGGTTTTCGTCCATTTCCCCTCTCAGTCCTGGGTGCCCATCAGTCCCAGACCTGTGTTGGCTGTGTGTTTGCTGCAACAGCCTCTGTGATTTCATGTGTACACTGTCATCGCTGAGTTTAGAATTCCTTTTGTCACTGATGTTCTCTATTTCCTCTGGCTCCAACAACCATTTCATAACTGCTTGCACAGGGTCCTCTGGGCCCTGAGGGAAAAGGATTGATGGAGACATCCCAATTAGGACTAAGTGTTTTGAGGTCTCTTACTCTCTACCCATTGTCTAGCTGTGAGCCTCTATTTTAATTATCTAATTCAGGTAGCTTCTCTGATGATGGCTGAGCAGGAAGTCACTTGCCTCTGAATATAGCAGAATGTCATTAAGAGTTATTCTCTCACAGAATGACTTGCTTAGGTGGCCTGTCTTGCTCTGGGCCACCTGAACAGTGTCTGGATGAATTCTGTCTCGTGGGACAGACCTTACATCCAATCAGATAGTGGTTAGTCTCACCAGCTTTGTGCCATGACTTCATTAACACATTTTGCTTGCAGGCCACCATTTTAGACTGAAAGGTTTGTAATTGGGTTGGTCTTTAACTTCCTCCTTTGTCATAGCACGAAAAGTACCTCTAGTATCCTCAACACTAATCAGTAGGGTTGAAGGCTCTAGATAACCAGCATTTCTACTTCTCCATGGTGAATGAGTCATGTAGGAGTTGTCTTCAGTGACAGGGCCTTTCAGTTTGTGGAGAGCAACCTATAGCCTCCTAATAGTCATGGAATGGGGCTAATCTTTGGGGGTTCTCATGGAGCCCTTTTGACCAGCAACTCAATTAGATGTGACCAATTTGCAGAGCTGGAAACATTATTTGATAATGAAAGATGTTCAGTTGGAGCTCAGTTCTCCTCCCCACTTTTTCTTTCGGTAGATTCCATTTTTTATCACTTTCTTATATGTATATAATTTAAGAAGCTTCTACTGTATTAGATTTCAATATGATCCCCCAAATGACCGTGGGTTTTAGGTGCCTTTCCCGGTAATCCCTCCCACAGCCCCCTCTTTCGTCTCCCTCTCCATTCCATCCCCCTGCCCCATTCATCCATCACTAAACTTTCAGTAAAGTTAGAGTTTGTCACAGGGAAATCTTCCCTGCATGTGGACAATTCAAGAGGATCTATGCAGTGAGGAACAAATCAAAAATCACAGCACCTATTTGATTCATTTGTGTTATTCCAAACAGAAATTAACAGTCAAATTGCTACTGTATGATTTATGGCGGCAAAAAAAGCAAAGAACATTGTCAACATTGAGAGGAACTAAGTGACATTAAAATACTTTGTATCATCCATGAATACGCATGCCTGTAATCCTAGAACTCTGAAGGCAGAGAGGACCCAGAATGCAAGGGCGACCTCTGCTTCGTAATAAATCTAAGATCATCGTGTGCTACATAAGGTCCTGTCTCAAAAAATGTATTAAAAATGATTTTCCCCTAGGGGCTTGTATTTTACAGATTAGAATATAAAGACAGTATCTATCCCTCAGATAGGCATGCGTCTAACTCTGCAGAGAACTAATGTGCCGGGGTCGGGGAGGGGGGATACAGAGGAGGGCCCTGATCCTCTCTCCCAAAGGAGAAAGGGAGGGGTGATGGAGGAAGGGACTCTGTGAGGGGGATTGGGAGGCGGCAGAGATTGGGATGTAAAAATGAATAAATTAATTAATGGAGGAAAAAAGAAAGTATCTGTTTTCAGCACACACACATATATGTGTATATATATATATTATAAAAAATTTTCTCTAATATTCAACAAAGGGAATGCAGAATAAATGACAATAGAGTAATGTGAAAATAATGCACTAAAAGAAAGTATATAACCTCTAACTAGAAATAGGAAAAAGGGGCTGGAGAGATGGCTTAGTGGTTAAGAGCACTGGCTGCTCTTTTAGAAATTACTTTGCTTTTTAAGCCAAATTAAAAATGCAACGAGAATGAGCAGTAGCAAACCACCAAGGCGATTTACTCAAAAAAAGAAAAAAAAGCAAGAAGATAAGAAAGTCTGTGGTTTGTATTATGCAAAGCTGGTGGGCTAGGAGCAGAGACTGTTGAAGCATTTCAAATGTGGGATGCTGGAACCCTGGGCTAAAGTAGCAGAAGAAAAGAGAGAAAGAAAGAAGCAATGGCAAATCAGCAAAGTGGGAAGACCCCAGTGTGGAGGGACTTAAAGGCAGTTCCGAGGTTTGTCCTGTAAACAGTCGAAGTCTGGCAACAAAAAAGGCATTGTGACCTGGATCAAAACCAGTATCATCTTTGTAGGGAGGATCAGGTTTGATTTCAAATATCTTGACTTTGAATGATTCTCAAATGGCCTAGTCAGCTGTTTGCCAGCTGGGTGGATGTGTTTGTAGCTCAGGATGGAGTCCTTGGGTTGCACATAGAACCCTCCCTTTCTTTTGACCTTTACCCTTGCTTTTATTTCTTCTGTGGGGGAGAGAAATGTCTGTCAAATGGTCTTGAACCTATTTTTGGTTCTTTCTATTCAACACAGTATCTTTAAACTTTTCATTTTCCTTTATATTAAAGATGTGACTATAATATTTTATATCATGACAACCTGACTTTCAAGAATGGCACTAATAGGGGAGGTGGTTCCCTTATAGAGGAAGGGGAGGAGGATGGGATAGGGGGCTTCTGGACAGGAAACCGGGAAAGGGAATAACATTGGGAATTTAAATAAAAAATATCCAATAAAAAATAAAGATTAAAGACAAGATGTGTTAAAAAAAAAGAATAACACTAATACCTAAAATCATTGACAACCACAAACACAAAATTGTTTTAGGGCTTGCCTTTTCAGTTTGTTTAGCAAAACAGGTAATTTCAATTAATTACATTTCTTGTTGGTGACTTGCGCCATTTTATCCTTTCTGTGGCAGCCACCTGTACTGCTGTTGCCAGGTGATCAGCAAATGATCAGGAGCCATCTCTTGTGTACCAGTCAGCATTCCTTAAGTAGGTACTCAACAGCATGCCACTTGACACAGAAAATATGAGAGGCACCTTTCTGCCTTCTCATCCAGTGACACAGTAACTAGATTATAGCACTGTTATCTGTCCGGCCATAGAAGATGGGCATCTAGGCTGACATGGATTTGTTTTCCAGAATTCCTGATCCAGACTGGGAAGCATCATGGAGTAGGCTGGGATTCTGTGGGAGGAGGGTAGGTGAAGTGGAGTGATAGGTGATAGGTTTTTACAATGCAAAGTGGAAAAATGGAGAGGTCCAGGTATAAGAGATATTCTGCTACAGAGCAAACACCAAGGAACAGAGACAGTAATGCCAAAAAAAAAAAAAAAAAAGGTAGAGTCTTATTACAGATCTAGCTGATGGTCAGAGTTCCCTCAATAGTTCACATGATATGTATATTAAAATTTATTTTACCTGGAAATCACATGTATAACCTATAGAATAGATTTGGATACAAAATACTGTATTGTCTGCTTATCTTGGAGCATTTAATGGAAGCTGTCAATAAACTCAAATTTTTATTGTTATAGTGTAGATAAAAATGAAACATTGTAACTGCCTTTTTATTCTGTTCAATTTGTATTTTAGTTAGACTTCCTGTCTCAAGTCTCATGACCAATACCACAGTGTGAGTGTTTGATGATTTACTTTTTTGATGATTTTTTTTAGCATTTTGATGTAGACAACCTGCATAAATTATAGTATCACATATTTAGACTAATAAAAATTTGTAGTTAATAATGAGAAATCTCTACTCATGAAATAATAATTAATAGCAATAAAATATGTAATTTGAAACAAATGAACGGAAAACTTTGATCTTATGGTTTTTAATATTCTTTCATTTTCTTCTGCTAAGCAACCACCCAGATTTTCCAGGTTTGTCTTGCACATTAGTGTTTTTGTCAGTGAGTCAGACCAAAACTAGATAAAAAACAAACGCACTCTTTCATCAGCACAGGTGGGATGATTATTCCCTACTTAATGAGACAATCCACTTACATTACACATATTCAGACTTATTAGTAATATAAAATAAACAGATTATTTCTCATTTTATAACATTCCCTCAAATTATGCATTTATCATTGTAGTAATTTCAATAATGATCCTGAGTTTGAGTCCAAAATGTTTTATATAGTGAGTTCCAGGACAACTGGGGCCTGTGAAGATGAGTATTTTTTACGTTGTTTACATTTAAAAATGAGATGAAGACATTAGGAACCTTATAATTTTATGATTGATTAGAGATAAGGTCTATATTGTAGCATGTATTGGACTAAAAGGGGGCAAGAATATTTGAAAGGTTTAGAAGAAGGCGATTTTGTTTAAGACTTTCTTGTGTTAACATCTAAAACTATAGTTCTCCATTTATATAACTTTTCTAACTGTATGCTATGTGCTTTGATGTGTTTTGTTTTAATGCAATTTTATTCAAAATACTCTCTAAATTATTTTGACACTTCTTTAATCTGTGGTTACTTAGTTCATGGCATGAATTTTTATATTCAGAATATTTTTTTCAGATCACTCATATTCTTCCTTTATGATTTATTTCTCTCACCAATATGCAACATATTTCACTGGACTAATTAGTTTTAAGCATTTTAAGACATGTGATTTGGCCAATGAACAGGCCCGCTACGAGTTAAGTTACCAAGTTGCAATGAGGTCAGCTATAAAGCAATGTTACACAGCAATAAGCACAATGCAAAGCTGCCACTCAATCGCCAGACACCTAATATACAGGGAATTAGGCTCATTGCTTACTATTTTTTCTAACAACTATGGTACGAACCCTATGCTTACAAAGTGTTAGTTGACTTCTAAAATGTTCAGAGAATTCTGGTCTACGTGTAATCTGAAAATCTATCTCCACCCTGGTAGCATCTTTCTTTGTGACCAATAAGTCTTTTCTTTCCTTTATGATTCAGAACCCTCTGTAAATCCAGGATGAGCTCACTAGGATCTGCTTAATGTATGTTTTCAAAAATAAAATTTTTGAATAAAATCTTTCTGGTGTCATGGATAGGGCATACATTTTGGGGAGCATTATTGAGATGACTACAATGATAAATGCACAATTTGAGGGAATGTTATAAAATGAGAAATAATCTGTTTATAAAATAATAACTGATAGACATGAATAATTTATGAGTAAATTAAAATCTCTTGGGATAGAGAGGTAGCTCAGTTAGACAAGTGCTATTCTGGCATCCATGGTGACACGAGTTTGACTCCCAGAACTAATAGACAACAACCAGAATAATTCAGGTATCATGAAGTGAACTTTAATCCCAACGCAAAGGCAATGAAGACAAGTTAGTCCCTGGGACTTCTTATTCACTCGAACTAGCACACTTGCCTACTTTCAGGCTGTTCAGGGATTCCATCAAGAAATTACGGTGTCCTGTGCCTGAAGAGTGGCACTCAAGATGTCCTCTTAGCTTCTACATTCACATTTATACAGTTTTACTTGCACATTTTTTATACATATGCAATGTATACTGTTGACAGACAGACAAAACCATCTTCCCAAGTGCAGTGGTGCAGGTTAGCGAACTGTGGAGCACAGACTCTCCCATTACAAGCCCCAAATGTGGGAAATGGAGCTAAATAGCTTGATATTTAATGAGTCTCAGTCTTGTCTGGGCCAGATCATTTGGAGATGAGAATGATCACTCTGTTTCATTGTGCACTATAACCACACGAAGGTTTTATTTTTGTATTTTTTTTTTGAGATTTTAATTTTTTCATTTCCCATGTCTCTTTTCTTACTCCAAACCCTCACATGTAACTCCCCCCTTGTTTTCTTTCAAATTCATGGCCTCTTTTTCATTAACTGTTGTTACATTTTGTGTGTGTGTGTGTGTTTGTACATATATATTTTTACATACATAAATAAAACCTATTCATTACATATAGTATTACTTTTATATATGTTTTCAAGGCTGACCTTTTGATATTGGATAACCCATTTTTTTGTGCACTTCCCTGGAATAGATTATCTTTTCAGGTCTAGCATTCCTTAGTTGTCTTTAGTTCTTTGCTTAGGGCTGAGGCCTTGTGAGTTTTCCTTTGTCCATATTAACATGTCTATTGTAACCAACATCTCCCTAATTGAACTTTAGACCCACTCAACAAGAAGGAAATCATCCGACACTGAAAACCTAGACACCTACCCAGAGCTAAAAATTTGTTTTTTGATGATATAGGGTGCATAATTTAAAGATTGCATGTAGTCTGAGGAGAGACTTTGAATGTTGACGTTTTCAACAGTGCTTGAACTGGTAAGACTCTGAGTAGTTTTGAAGTTACAGTGAAATCATTATGCAATGTTAGGTAGAGGGCCATAAGCTTATGGGAGTCAAGGGAAGGGAGTTGTAGTTTTAATGTGAAATGTCTCTCACAGGCTTATGTGTTTGAATATTTGGTTGCTAACAGGTGACATTGTTGTGGAAGTTTGTTGAGCTAACAGGCTTTCTGGAGCAAGGGAGTTACAATGGGTAGACCTTGAGTTTTATAGATAATTTTTCATTCTCTTCTTTCTGGCTGGGAATGCATTGAGACCAGCTCCTCTCTCCCCAGTCTTCATCATTTCCTCACCAAAGCAGACTGTACCTCGTTCAACTATAAACTAAAAATGAATGTTTCTCCATTTAGTTGCTTTCTGCAGGATTTTGTGTCACAGAAATGGGAAATAGAACTAATACACCAAGCATAACTGAGGTCTCAAAAACAATTGCTTTTATGTATGAATGTATTTTTATGTACTTTTACTAGAAATTGACTGGACAAGGAAATTATCCAATATAGAAGGTAATCTACAGTCCAGAGTTTACATACAAATGCAAAATAATAATTTTGAAATGTTTATTTCAAGCCAATTATTGATCATTTTTATTGATGAGTTTGTTTAAGAAATATTACACTCTTAATAAACATAGATCACTGTGTATATTTATTTAACAAGTGAATGTGGACTTTTCTGTTACTCATAACTGGATTGGGATGTTCTGTCACCAATGTTTGGCTGTATCATCACAATGATGAAAATCAACATTATCTGTGACTCGGTTACCTTATCTAGAAAATAGGCATGGTAATTCCTAGAATGTCTGATATTAGAATGAAAAGAGGAATTTCAGAAAATGTTCCTGGCACAGGCATGCATAGCACTGTCCTCTGAACTTATTTGATCAAATGATGCTCAATTTTATAAGGCACAAACTTGAACAAACAAAAACAAAGAGACATTTAGATTTTCAGATATTATCTATCCCCTTCTATGCAACTTAGATGATATATTATGCATGACTGTTCATTAATTTTTATATATTTATTTATGTTAAATAAAGGATGTGGCTAATATATACAGACATATCTTAATTTTCACATGTATAGTTATAACACAAACAAAATAGTATACTATTTATAGTCATCTCTTATACTGTAAAAAGTGAAGTCTACCCAGATATTTTACTTTTTACTTTGTTATGTTTTGAGTTTATAAATGGAAAACTAAGGCATGATTGTACTAAGTGATAGGTTTGCAACTTTAATTTTCCATTTTCACCAACACTTATACATATTCTTTTGTTATCCTGGTCCATTGCATCTGCTCACAGCCCAAGTTCCCAGAAAAAGGTACTGGGGAAAGATTGTCAGAAAGTACCACAAGAAGACTTTTTCTCTCTCTTACCTCCTGCTTTGTTTATCTGTGTATGGTGTGTGTGTGTGTGTGTGTGTGTGTGTGTGTGTGTGTGTGTGTTTGCATGCATCTGTGTACACATGTGTATACAAGCAGTCTGTAGATAGATTGAACCTTCATTCACATAAGTACATATATTGCCACTAAGCAGAATATGACAATAAAACTCCACAAGTCTTTTATAATAAAACTTTCAGTAAATGGAAGATTAATGTTAAATATAACATAACTCCAATACATTATGACTTTAAATTTTTTACTTAACCAATTACTTTATATTTTTCATTTTTTATTTTTGAATTTTAAACAAATAGATTGTATCACTCCCAGAGTATTTCTCTGTCAAACTAGGTCACAACAAATTAAGGTTTTGCTAGAGTGAGAGAGTAAGTAATCTTCAGCAGAGTACGGTTTGGCATCCATTTGGAGATAGGACATTCAAGCACAGACTTTAATTATTTGGTGGAACAAGCTTCTGTAGACCTGGAAATGAATACTTTTGAAAGAAGAACTATCAGGTGTAGAAATCTGAGCCAATTCTATTCCTCTCCACTTTCCAGATTCGCCACCTTACTGTCTCACCTCTGCCAGTACAGACTAAACAGTGTCCTGGACACCAGTGTCCCACTACTTTATCTAGTTTAGCACAAACATTTCTGCAGCCATGGCTAATTTTCTGCCTTTGTAAATTGTTACAGACCAAATCGTGTCCCTAGAAAAAATTTTTGTTGAAGTTCTAACCTCTAGAGTATCAAGATATTTTCTTCTTTGGGATTGAGTTTTACAATGCCAATGTTCATAAACAAGACCATTTGCATGAATAAAAATCCAATATGAAGTGGAAAGGAAAGTGTCATTGTAACAATCTACAAATCAATGGACGAAACCACAGAAGAAACTAATACTGCCAATACCTAGATTTCGGATTTTACCCTGCAAGATTATGAGAAAAGACATTTTTGTGGTATATTGAAGTTAATTAACGCACACATTTATACTAGAGTATTTCAAGTCTTAGTTCTTGATCCCCTTTTTTCCTGTGTCCAACTATCCTCTTTTACAGATTATTCATGCATTCTCAATCCTTGTCATCAGAGAGAGAGAGGAAAATAAGTATGAAGACCTGAGTTTAGATTGGCAGAACCCACACCGAAGTTTGACATGATAATTTCCATTTCAAACCCCAGTGTTCTTATAGAGAGATGGAAGGCAGAGACAGAAGAATTCCTGCCACTTCTCAGAGAAGATAGGTTGGATTACACAGTGGCAAGCAAAACAACATGTCTCAGAGTGGAAGGGGAAATCTAATCCCTTAAATTCTCTTCTAATATCCACAAACATGCCATACCATTCGAATATTTGCAGTCATCCAAGAAAACACATAAACACACACACACACACACACACACACACACACACACACACACACCTCGCACATGCATGCATGCAGGCATGTTTGCTCATTGTAATAATAAGAAGAAAAAATCTGAAATGTTACAAACCTTTCCTTAGTAAATTACACAGCTAGAAAGTCCAGGCTCCAGACCTTTTTATATTGCAAATCTTTTGCTTTGTACATTTCATTTCCATGATCAGAAATGCTCATGTTACTACATAAAGCCAGCCGTAGTAGGCAATAACCATCATAAAGTTGAGAAGAAGGAGCTCTGCTTCACCTCTTTCCATGAATACGGGACTGTCCAATTCCATGATGTACATTCGCCTTTTCTATGTAGTGTTCAGATTAGCTAATGTGCAGCCTATGTAAACCTTAGGACAAGAATGGTAGAGTATTGGAGTATAAATAATAATCTAAGAGCGAAAAGTACTTTTCTAAGGGATAAAATGTCTGGATTCTTAACTCATGAAAAAATTCATAAACACTGATTTTTCTGAGCCAGTGTCTTGATAAATAGCCCAAACTGATCTTGTTTTCAGGACCTTCTTTGTTTCAGCCTCCTGAGCATCAGGATTGCACACTAATATTTTATAAAATTTGATAGTTCCTTATTAAATATGAGACATTCCAAAGGACAGAAACAACCTAAAGATAAACCCGATACATTCTTACACACATGGGGAATATAGAAATGAGAAACTGCTTCTTGCCGAAGATGGACATTGAAAGAGTACTCATAACTGGATGACGTGTACAGTTACAGACTTTGTAGCACTCCGTCCTAAACCATATGTCTTCATCAAACCTCCCCCTCAGGGCAGAGGGGTCTATGCAGAAATGGAGGCAGAAAGAGACTAAGAGTTAGAGGTGATAAATGGCTCCAAGGAAATCTAGTCATCCAGACACAATAGCAATCACACACACAAGAATTCATAGAGACAATTGAAGCACATATAAGTCTCCTACAAGTTTGTGTCAGACGTAGTCTCAGGACTCAGAGGGGCAAGTGAACAAGGAATCCCAACCTAACAGAGAAACTATTTGCAATTTGTAATTGATACTCACTGGAGAAGAGAAATTCAGTTTTCTCCAATGGAATATCAGTGCGTATATATCAATCACACTCCAGAGTAACTTCCAGGCCCAGGAATAGTTGTCCAAAAGTCAAGAAACATCATGTTTTGTTTTGACCATTTTCATTCATCTTTTGCTTGTTTGTGATGATTTTGGTTTTGAAAGAGACAGGCAGTCAGTGAGAGGGAAGAAGGGGATGGGGAGGGAAATGGGGAGAAAGAGAGAATAGTTGAGTGGGTAGGGTGGTAAGGATGTTCTGGGAAGAGTTGGAGGGAAATAAACAAAACATATTGTATAAGTGATCTTTTTAAATGAAAACTGATCTTATAGAAGTTGCAAGCAGAATAATAGCTTTCAGAGGCTTGAGAGTGGAGAAGCGGGGCAGGGAAAGAGAACAGCTGATGGAATATGGCCAAGTCACAGATAGGAACAAAAAGTTCTGATGTACGGTATCACAAAAAAGACATGATATGTAACACCCTGTACAGGACCTTTGGAAAATCCTGGAGATAAGACTTTGAATGTTTCTAGCTGGAAGAAAGAATTCATGTCTGAAAAGACATATATCTAAAGTGATTGGCACATTACATAATGTACCGAGACATCATCGACTATCCTGCAAACATACAATAGTTTTGTTTAGAAAAATTTAAAAAGCAGAGATGTTGAAAATATGACATATTTATAGGCTTCGTATAAAGCAAGAACTAATGGGAGCTATAAGGAGTGATATTCGCTAAGCGCTTATGATGTACCACATGCTGTTCTGGGAATTGCGTGTGCTGCACAGTAACTATCATGCTTAGATCATGTTTATCTATGCCTCCTATAGTTATCAAGTTCCCATTGAGAATGTATCAAGTAGTCCAAAACAAAGAGCTGGAGATATGGTTCAGCTTTTAAAGGCTAAGCCTCACAACCAAAAAGGATAAACATGTGTAGAACGGTGAGCAATATAAAAAAAAGAGTCATTAGTACATCTTACCAATCCGCACAACATAAAATTCTGCCCCTGAAATACTTTGGAGATATGGATTTAGCAAAAGGAGAAGCTAATAAAAGATTCTTATAGATATCAAACATTTCTATCACTCAGACTGAGTATACTTTTACGAGAGACTTAAAGTGAGAGAGAGCTTATCCAATTACAGTAAAACCTGGTGTGAAAGTCCCATACATCAGATGTGATAATCGAATGTTTTTCACTTGTTTGGAGACTTAGAAGAAAGATGCCTTTGTTAAGCACTTCATGGCTTTAATTGGTGTTATTAAGCTGCTAGTAAATGGATGGCAGGGAATTTGGAGTGGAAAATGGAATAATCATGTAAAATATGAATAGGCATTGCATTTTAAAGATAAGAGGCCGGAGAACTGGATTAAAACAGCCAAGATTTTGAAAGCCTTTATGTATAAAAAAAACCCAGACTATTTGGCTCATTTAAGGAACAGAATAGGAGATGGTATCTCAGGCTGCTAAAAGGAAAATTGGGTCTTATCAGACGATTTATGGCTCTCTGTGGCAGCAACCAAGTAATTATATGAGGGTGCAGAAGTTGATGCAATTTAACAGGCGTTCAGGTGGGACTTTTGACAGTCTATCATAGGAAATTTAATAAGCAAAATGCTAGACTTCACTCCACCTACCAACCACTGTAGTCTATTGTGGCCTGAAATATATAGGAGAGCAGTAAATTGTAACAAATCATTGGGGAGGTGAAAAATGGGGCCTTCGGGACTGACTTCCAGGCCCCTTACTTTTTAACACTCAGGATAAGTTACGGTGTCTGAAATTAATAGATAACATTACAAACCCAGTGTTATCTTTTGGAGGAAAGGTTATTGTGTAGAACAGTTCAGTTGTTCCAATTTTTTAAAAAGTCCTGACTTTTTGGACTAATTTTAGGAACTCTCGTATATGTTTAGGTTGGCTGAGACGGAGACAGTATTTGAAGGTGATATCTAGAGAAGATATTTGTATTACTACTGGTGGTAAACATATACAATTTTCTAATATACCTCCTATGGACATAAGCAATTCTGTGTACCTGCTACAGATGAGCACTTATCTGGGTTTCTGAAATAGATAAGTGAAAATCTCTTCATTGCCTTCAAGAGTGGGAGCCATTACAAAAGAAAGTTTCAGATTTTTTTTAATAGTGAAAAAGCCAGCAGTTATGAAAATCCTAGATGAGGGAAACCTCCCTAGTCTAGAGATTAGGAAGATCTTCCTAATGGAAATAATATTATGCTAATTTTGACGCAAATATGAAAATCATTGGAGAAGAAAGGCAGTGAAGAAACGGAAGGACATTGTACAAGGGTTAAAGAGGATATGAGTTACCCAGAGGAATGCACGTGTATAATATAAAACCAAGGTAGGGAGCAGACTCTGAAAAGAGCTGTAATTATTCTTTTCTGATTTGTGTTACTCACAATATGTCTTTTACATTTTTCTAAAGAGGTTTAGTCTATTCAGCCCTCCCTTGAATCAAGAGGGCAATATGACCTACTTTACATAGTTGAAGGTGGCCCAAGAAACAGGCCGGATCCTAATCTAAAATGAAGAAACGGTCCCATCCGTTTCCTGTAAATACACCTCTAGTGCTTCTGGGAATAACCTGAGCTAACTTTTTAGGAGACAAAGAAACAGGTAGGACAAGGATAAGTGTTGCAGCTAGAGCCATATGAGGTGAGCGTGACATAAGGTGACCAAGGTGACCTGTCATCCAAGTGCACCCAAGTGAGGACATGATAACTAGGGAGCAGAATGCGATCCAGATAACTGAGAGACTCTTATCAGTGGCTCGCACCTAAATCACAGGTTTGTGCATTACATGCTCTGAAATAAAATCAAGCATATGCCATAAATTTCAAGAGTAAATGATAGAATTGTATGGATAGGGTGGAGCTGCTATTTTTTTTTGGGGGGGAGGGAAGATTTGTGCTGAAATCAATAAGAAGAAAACCTCCCATTTCAACTTGTCATTCCTTCTTTCTTCCTAATCTGATAGCTTCAAGGGACCCTAAATATATCCTTTAAAGTGTAAAATTAGCCTTTTTTTCACTTATTTATGGATACTTAAAGAACCTTACTTATGGTATGTGAAATATTTCTACTAAGTAGCTTTGTACACATCTCATTTCTAACAGTGGTTCAGCTGCACCAGAAAAATGCAGCCCTATCCTGTTAAAATACAAAATAAAAAAGTGTGCTCTGGAGGAAATGAGAGAGTTATATCTTTAAATTGGCATTCTGTGGTCTACACATCCTACAGTATGTGGGTGACATTGGCACCCAAGAGTTCCTTCTGATTCTGCAAATTCAACCCTGTCCTTATTTGTCCTGATCTTCCTGCTCCTTGAATTCTTATACTCAATCTGCATATGATAAGCTGTCAGATAGATGTTCCTTGGCTGATATGTGTGTCCTTTAGATATGTGACAGATGTGTCCTTTGAAGTTTACATTGCAGACCCTCTTGACTGACACAAGTCACCGAGAAGCTGTGGTTCCTTGTAGTTGAGCAAACACTATTTCAGGTTAGCATTTTCACTCCTAGGATAAGGCTCCTCTGCTAAGTCAATGTGGCCTTTTGAGTGAAGCATGGCATGAAGCAGGGTCAAAAGGGGGTAAGGAGACGACACTGCTCTGACTCTCTTGTTAGGATCCTTAGGAACCGAGGGACACAGTGCCTTCCTTGACTTTCTCGCCATAGCCCTAGTTCTATGTTTAAGAAGTGTGTATTTGTCAGATGTGTGGTTTATACCTAGCTACTGTGACCTGTGGATCTGTTGTAGCCATTGATCTTCATTCTTCATATTGCTGTTTACAGTGAAATGACAGGCAGCTAATTCCTAGTCACTTTAGCCCTTGATCATTTGATGGATTTGGAAGAAAAATTTGTTCCTTACTTAAAGGCACAGATGAAGAGACAAGGCCAACTTACGTTAGGAAAATTAAAGAACAGAAAATGTCTAATGGTCCGCTGTAATAAACGACAGTAAGAAAAACTGGAACAAAGTGTTTCTGGTTGTGAATATTCTAGAATCCCAGGTGATTTCGGATGACTTGACAGGCATGTATCACACTTGCTATTTCTGATGCAATTATTTGGGACATTACGTCATGGTTGAGAAGCTATTCCTTAGGTGGAAATAATATTGTTCTTTAAATATTCTC
This sequence comes from Rattus norvegicus, assembly GCF_021556685.1. NCBI lineage: Eukaryota > Metazoa > Chordata > Mammalia > Rodentia > Muridae > Rattus > Rattus norvegicus. The sequence goes on along the minus strand of NC_141544.1, from coordinate 63,190,853 downwards.
TTTCCAAGGTGTAACTCTTTACAGAAAGCATGGAAATCAGGAAACCATTAGAAGCCTATTCACTCAGTAACAGTTTTTCATGTCTAAATTCTTATCCTAGCCTTCCATCTCCCCCTCTGATAAAGAGCTGTGACAAAGTTCATCAGGGGGAAAGTTAATTGGATTCTCCTGCTCTCTTAAAAATGTCTCTTCTCCTCAGGGATTCCTCAAGTTCCTGTCAAGAGCCACTTAGGGCAGCCGCAATGTTTCATTCCTCTGAGGAGATAATGTGTATGTGACTGAAAGGTGGTGTTTACACAACAGGGGGCAGAGAGCAAAATTATAAAGCAGGTTCAAATTGTATCAGTCTTCTTCATTACTTTTGGGAACTTCACCCCTCCATTTGGGTCCCTCACATGCTCGCATGCCCCTCAACCTGTAGAACTGTTCTCCCTGGGTCTGCTTTAAACTACATGCGGTGGCCACTTTTTCCTCACCTCCTTCTACTGCCCTAAACCTAACCTAACCTATTAATTCCCACTTCTTTGCAGGTCTGCTTTTGATTAGAAATTCATGGGCCAGTTCCTGTAAGTACAACCATAAGTTTTAATGAACACTCCCCCAACACAAACACATACAATTCTTTTACTAACCTATCACACAACACTGGGTATTTCAAAAGCCCCTTTTAGAGGGCCAGAAAATTTGATGTGAAATTAAAAGCTATTTCAGCCACAATGTGGAATAATTTCCTAATAGTCAACAGCCACCACTTGCACTCTTTCCCTTGGTTACATGAGAATTTAGTTTTGACTTTCTCGGAGCTGTTGAGAATTGAAAATATTTGATCCTTTTTGAAGAAGAAAATATGTTGTAGTGTCAGGTAACTGCTTCACTTTTCCTCTGTTCCACAGCCAAGGGTAACAACAGAACTTTCAACACAGACTCTTTCCTTAATCTTTGATCACTGTTAAACCAAAACTCTTTTGGAACAAGTATTTTATTTTGTATCTCAAAGGGGAAGAAGTGTGTGTCAGTTTGGGATGGGGACTGTTTCTATGTGTTCACATGTTTCTGGACTATGCTTCTAGCATCCTTGGACTGACACAGCTCCTCTCCTTTCTTGTTTGTAATCCTCAAGAAGAACTGTAGAGAGCACTGTAGGCAGAGAGATCTTGACAGAAAGAGACATTGGATGGGCAACCTGTTCTTTTTTTCTGGCCTAGAAACAGAATGTCCCTTAAGTCTTAAACCTAAGGTGTACTATTTGCACCTAGGGTACAAGACCTCAAGCAGGCTAACACTCCCATAAGCTTCCCCTCACCTGCAGTCCAAATGGCTATGTATATTAGGGATTCTAGCATATTTAATAAGCCTGCAGGACTAGCTCATAGTGTCTCCCAGGTAGTAGTCAGTTGTGCCTTAATTCTTATCTGTAATTTATAAACTGGACTATTTTTTTTCTTTTCTTTTTTTTTCGGAGCTGGGGACCGAACCCAGGGCCTTGCGCTTGCTAGGCAAGCGCTCTACCACTGAGCTAAATCCCCAACCCCCATAAACTGGACTTCTAACTTGTGTCCTAGAATATGCTCTCTCACTTGACTCATACAAGCTGGTAGTCAATGTCCAATAAGCTTTTGTCACGAGTGAGGTCGGGCTGTTTTAATATGGGGCTTATGTTAGTTTCCTATTGTGGCCTAATTGCCTTATCTCACACTTCCCAGCTTCACATAGCACCAATTTATAGCCTCATAGTTCCATAAGCCAGAAATCTGAACACAGCTCAGTTTTATTCCCCGCTTAGCATCTTGTCTTGCTAATACCAAAGTGCAAGATAAGGAAACGTCTATCCTGGCAAGACTTGATGCCCCAGTGTAAGGGAATGCCAGGGCAGGGAGGATGGGATGGGAATTTCCAGAGGGGAAACAGGGGAACGGGGATAACATTTGAAATGTAAATAAAGAAAATATCCAAAAAATAAAAATAAACAAAAGACTGAATCCCATTAGAAAGTTAGATCCCCTTCCTTCCTTCCTTCCTTCCTTCCTTCCTTCCTTCCTTCCTTCCTTCCTTCCTTTCCTCCTTCCTTCCTCCCCTTTCTTTCTTTCTTTCTTTCTTTCTTCCTTCCTTCCTTCCTTCCTTTCTTTCTTTCTTTCTTTCTTTCTTTCTTTCTTTCTTTCTTTCTTTCTTTCTTTCTTTCTTTCTTTCTGTCATTAGAAGAGTCCCTCTTCTTTTTGGTGCTGACTATGGTTCCTGAATGTTCATAGACAATTACTGCTCCTGGTTCTCATGTATATTTCTCTACAACCCAGCCACATTCTACTCCCCAACCAACAAGAGAACACCTCTTTGTTTTTCATCTCCCCAGTGGATCCTTTTCTTTATTGCTAGCTTGAGCAGACAGGGCCCCACTTCCACTCCATGGCAGAAGGTTAGACAGGAAGGATACTGCAGTCATGGTGATTTCAGAAGCTGTCTTAAGAGCTCTGATGACCACTGAGCTGGTGATGGTTTTCATCTAACTGCCCTCTGCAGGGAGGGAAATTTCTCTGAGTAAACATGATAGGAAGAAAGAGGAGGGCCTCTCCCCAAGACGTAGGTACTATAGGTACTAAAACCACAGGCCTAGATGTGGTAGCTTGCTCTTTCAGGGAAGAGCAATGCCTCCTGGGAATTCCTCAAATGGTACAAATTCTGTGTGACTTTGCACCAAAGATGGTCACCATTAGTTGTATTGTTAGAAATGTAGCTAGTAACCCGAGGGCCTGATTTTAATGTCTTCTTTAGTTTTAAGTAGTTTAAACAGCTGATTGCTTCTTATGGCTGCCATACTGAGAAAAACTAGAGAATGACGCATAACCTCTAGACTCTCCCAAGTAACAGCATCATCATCCCCAAAGTGAGCTGTTCTATCTGTTGCTTATTTAGTGTCCAACCAAGTCCAGAGTTTCAGTTCAAATCCCAGCTACTATCTTTATATTAATTACATTTACTCCTGCATATTTGTTTCTGCCAAACGTAGAGTTTTAGGTATGAACCCATTACCTTTGTCTTAACATTAGAGATTATCCCAACTTAAATTATAAATCCCTTCCCCCACATTCCCTTGTCTCTGAAGTATACATACAATAAATGCGATTATGCTTGGTGAAAATTCTCTATTCAAGGTACTATGGTACACATCTCATAGATACATCCAGTTTTCTCCACTACCATATATTATAGACTTATTCCTATTGCTCAGATGAAGAAATTAAGTCAGAGAGAAGCTGTCACTTCCTAGAGTCTTGCTGTGGCATAGTTCTAGACCAGACACCAAGCCGAATTCTTTGTTTACAATGACCATGATATCGGCATCTAAACTCTAATACTATTGTTAATTCAGGCTTTTTCAAAGTTCAATCAAACTGGAGTCTGATATCACGAGGGACAATAAGCCTGTACCCTGAAGGAGGTTGGAATCCTATGGGCTGATGTCTTAAGAGAGCATTGGTCCTTCCACAGGCTCTAGAAACTTTGGCGACAGTGATTTTATTCACCTATTTGAGTTTACTTCCTTAGATTTTATCCGTGTTTTAAATGTTGTTCTGTAAAGTTTGAGCCATAAACGTGATCTGTGCTTTTATCTTGAGCACAAATCTTTCTTCCAACAGTTGCTAGTCATTTTTCTCAATTTACCTCTTCAGCTGTTCTGAGAAATGAATGCCTGGAGACCATGGTGTAGACATTAGGACTTAAGGCTCAGTTTCCAGGCTGATCCAAGCTTACCTTCTGCCTCTACATCTTACAAAGCTCGCATACTTATACCTGTGTGTCATGCTTGAAGCTAAATTAAATAAATCAAGTTGTCCTACTGCCAGAATTGGGAAGTTGTGCAGGCCTGCAGGGGAAACTAAACAGAAGATGCTGTTTATGGCAGAGATACAAGACTGAGATGCTAACGTAATACAACAGTGTCACTTCTCCCTGGGAAGTTTAAACTATGCACACATTTGGGTACTTTTAAAAAATAAAAATATAATGCCGCAGTGCTTTCTGAAAATGTAAGAAAAAATTGCTCTAGCAGATATTGAAAGACAATGCCCCCCCACCCCCAGTTTCTCTCTTGATTAGTCGGTTTCACATGTTTGCTATTTAATATACCAAGCAAAGAAAATAGCCTCGGTGATTTTAGCATCTTTTGTTGCTAATATTTACATTGCACGGAGCTAGTTTTCAAGACAAATGTGAAAGCATTTAAATAATTCCCATAATCACCAAAATGACTCAATTCATATTTAATGGCTAGCACTTGCATGTGCTTTATTCTTATGTGAACAATGCATATGATGTGCAGATAAAACTGTCTTATCTTACTTCGTGATATTCTCTCTCTCTCTCTCTCTCTCTCTCTCTCTCTCTCTCTCTCTCTCTCTCTCTCTCTCTCTCTCTCTCTCTCTCTCTCTGGTTTCTCTGTGTAGCCCTGACTGTTCTGGAACTCTAGAACTTCCATGGTAGACCAGGCTGGCCTTGAACTCAGCAATACACCTGCCTTGTCTCCCAAGTCCTGGGATTAATTGCCCATGCTGACAGCACCCTGATATGTGCTTTCCAACAGTTTGCTTCACTACCATCTAGTACACTATCTTCAGCTTTTTCTGTGTGGAAACATTAAGAAGAAAAAGACTTGTAGCTGTTCTTAACTTTTCTTTGTATACTGTTTATTGAATAGTTGATATTTGATCACTGGCTTAAGGTTGTGTATCCAAAATTTTTCAATAAAATGCCACTTTGTTCCCCTTTTTATTAATAAAGTCTTGAGAAGGAGATACCCTGAGACTACAAAAATATATGTTTTGTCAACAACTTCCAAATGCTCTTTGTAGTATTTATGATGATTGCTTTCTGGTCATCATTGCTGTGATGTTTATAAAAATGTGACTTTACATACCTATCAATGTTTCTACACTTACGTTTTAACCCTCTATAATGAGCATAGCAGGTACATTTAACATTAATTATTCCATTTCAGTTAGTGGATGCCTTTTTTTATTTTACAGATTGTACTCTAGCATAAATTATCTGTTCTTGTGAGCTCAATTTTCCCTTTGCCTGGCATAGGAAAGTCATTACAGCTTATTTCCTTGGCCTTAATATTTGACCAATGCTTTGAGTGCTCTCATACTTTCTAAAACACAAAGATTGTTCAAGCCCATTTTGTACTACCTCAAAAGTACATCAGGTGGATCTCTGAGTTCAAGGCCAGCCTAGTCTACAGAAGTTCCAGGACAGTCAAGGTTACACAGAGAAACTGGAGAGAGTGGGAGAGTGAGAGAGCAAGAGAACAAGACAAAGAGGAAGAGAGAGAGAGGGAGAGAGGGAGAGAGGGAGAGAAACAAAAAGAGACAGACAGAGAGAGGGAGAGGAGAGGGAGAGAGAGAGAGAGAGAACACATCATTAGCAAGAGATCTGGTCATTGCGTCAGGGAGTTCTAGATTATTTTAATGAGTCATAAAATTAGAAACCAATATTAAATTTCATTGTTGTGAAAATATCATTGATCCTATACCTTTTCAATAAACCTAACTTTTACATATGTGTGTATATGAATGTTATATACATATGCACATGAATGTGCATTTACATATATTGCATATAACACAAGTAAGAATTCAAATGTGCATATGACATATATATGTAAACAATTTTCTATGATCACCCTTCTATCACCTATGAATTGGATATATTACACCGAGTGCACTGTTTTAATTTCTAAATAACATGGAATTTTTACTTGCTCACTTTTTGACCTATGTTAGTTCAACTCTGTTTAGTATCTTGGTGGTATCTTGCACAAAGGAGGCCACCATAATTATATGAACTTAGTCCAAATATCTTTCAACCATCCCTATCAATTTTATCATTTTTTTCAAATTTGTATGATATTAACATGGTGACCAGAGTATAGACTAGTTATAAAGATTACTCAGAGATATCACATATCTGTAGTCTAGTTTTGCTCCATGTTAATTTATCAGCCATAGATAACCAATGCTAACCTTTTCAGATATAGTTGCCCAGTATTTGAATTTGTAAAAATAAGCAAACCATTCCTTATCCCCTCTTCCTTACGTCAGAGCAAGACACTTAGTAAGAATACCATGTAATCACAACCTAGAAAAATACTTGGGAAATCAGCACTGTCAGTAATCACAGCCACCTGCTTCACTCATCTCCCTGAAGCCCATAGATTCCTCTATTCATAAAATTATAAGTGGCCCTCCCTTCCTCTCTCCCTCCCTTCTTCCGTCCCTTCCTCCCTCTCTCCTGATTCCAAATCTGCTCATTTTAATACTTCTCTGAGTTAAGTAGATTTTTCACATCCTACTATTCTAGAGATTTTGCCTTGAGAATTTAATCCTTATTAAGATATTAATGTGTCTTGATTAGGAAGTGAGCAATACTAGTCTTATATATATATATGGGGGTTAAAATTCATCAACAGTCTTGCCCTTTTATCACTGTTTCCAAATGCTAGTTTGAGAGAGAGAGAGAGAGAGAGAGAGAGAGAGAGAGAGAGAACATTTGTGACAGAATCACCTTAGGAGTTGCTTTGGAGGTAGAAAACAGTACTACCTCAGATCTCTAAATAATCAATTTTAAAAAAATAAGATCTGCTGATCTGGGAAATCAACTTCATGGAGCAATAATGTATAGTTCCTGAATGCCTTTGCTTATAGGAAGCAAAGGTATTATTCCAGTCATTATCATCAGTGTGACAATGATTATTTTATACATATTTTTCACCTCCTCCTCTTCCTCTTCTCAAAACCTTGACATAGGTATACATTAGCTTTTATAATCAAAATTGCACATTATGCTATTAGTACAATCAAATTTTAATTCAAACACTTTTGAAGTGTGTCAACTTTTCTTTGGTGTGCAAAAGGAGGTAAAGGTCTTAGAACTAAAGCAGGCAGAATTGAGGTCCCATAGATTTCTTATGTTCATAAGAATGTTTCATTTCATTCAGTATCTGCAAACCATAACAGCCTTGATTGGAAATTGAAGTACCACAGCAAGAACAATTGTATAATTAGAAGATAATCACTTACTCTGGCAACATCCTGAAAGTAAGAGTTTTTAAAAAAAACAATTAAAATTTCTATGCGTTTGATTGGAATGTATTTATTCCTGATTAACAATTTACAAACATTTCTCTACAAATCTTCTCTGAGGAGATCTCAAAAACATTTTACCTTCTGCATGCTTTTTAGTGACATGTATTTTTAATTCGAAAATAATTCAAGATTTATAATGAACTTAATAGCTCAGTATATTCCTATTTCCCTCATGGCAGGAAAATTGCTTTAAATAAGGCATTCTGCTCTCGCTGTTCTGCAGAGTAATGCTGGAAGTCAAAATAGTCAAACCAGAAGACCAAAGTTGAAGAATCTAAAACTGCTAAACTTTCAAGAAAGTTTCAAGTCCTTTTATTAGTATATAAACAAATCAAGAATAACTTTGCTTATTGGAAAAATAGCTATAGAGTTAATAATAGACATTAAGATGTTATTGAAAGCATCTGAACTAGGAGGTACTTCATAACTAGATTGCATGAAAAAAAGAGGCATATTTAGAGGAAAGTCATGATGTTCAATGGATTCTTGGCAAGAAACACAATGTGGACGTCAAATACTTATAGACTGAAGTAGTGAGACTGTTTCAAGAATGGGAGATCTTTTGAAGCTGATTTTTGCAGAGCCCATGTTAACTAACACACTTATAATGTTAATCTTTTACTGGGACATATCATTCATGAAACGCTTTGAAACCCAAGAAAATACTATATGTTAAGCAATTAATGTCCCTGTTCTATATATTAATAATTTGAAGCTAAAGACATTTCTTTAACTTTAACTCACTTTTTTTCCTTCTTCTCTTTTGTTTCTATTTCCTGACCTTCATTACACAACAGCTTGTAAATTCCCTCCAATCGGTGCAGAGGCTAGACACCATATCTGCACATCTTGAATCTATGAAGAGCCATAAGGTTTTCATCTGAAAACATAAGGCAGAAGTGAGTTTAAAATTAATGTCGTCTATAAGAATGCTTTAAGAGGAGCAACACAATAATTGTGTCAGAAAAAAATCTTTGTTTTTGCTCATTTTTATACTCTATTAAGCTATATTTGGATTTCTGCATATATTCAGATAAATATGAATTAGGGTGTTCCCCTCCTCTTCAAATGCCGTGTGAGTCAAGTCAACTGTCTCATCAGGGCATTCATATTACCACGATACTTCCCACAGGCTGTTGAGAAATAGCTTTGCATATTTGCTAATAGTTATTTTTAAGAACGTATACCCTGTTTTATTTTTAATTATGGGTATTTTGTGGGAATGTGCACATGAGTATAGGTACCCATGGAAGCCATTGGCAGAGATGCCTACGGAGCTGGAGTAACGGGCAGTTGTAAACCATGTGACCTGGAAACTGAACTAGGGCCCTTTGTAAGAACAAAACATGCTCTTTGCCTTTGAATTAACACTCCAGCCTCTTTCCTAATATTTTTTACCAGAACTAGTTAAAACAAATACAAATATATGATAGTCAGATAAAATTAAATTTGTAGTAAATGACAAGTGATTTTTTATAATAGTACATTTCTAATATCACATAGTCCATAATTATCCATAAATAACCATCCATTGTTCCCCCGAAGTCAAATTTAGATACTTTCTCTGTATTATATTGTAACCCACAGTAAGATCAGTAAGAAATCATTGGGGTCTTCACGTGATGCACAACCAAATTAAGCCTGGAGGTCACTAAGACTAGAATAAATTGTTCTGAATATGATCAAATGTTTTAATGAGTAAGAGACTCTCTCCACACGTAGTTGAAAGGAAGAATAGTAAGATCTATCCCAGGTGCCACCTGTTTGGCCACCTCAGCAGCATCAGTCTCTCTTTCTCAGGGTTCCACTATTCTCAGGCTCTCCTACCCATGTGGAGGTTGTTCCAACCATTCTTCGCTTACGTCAAGAGGTGGCAATGACCAGAACAGAAGATAATGGGTTCCCTTAAGAGGGCAAGGAAAACACATGAAAACTCAGTCCTTCAACTGAAGGTCCTCCCTTCTCCTCTCTTCCAGTTCAATCATTTCCAGAGCAACTGCACCGTGTGTATAATCATGATGCACTCACCGAGGTACATCGCATCGCTTCAGTTTCCCATAATGCACAGGGTGGGAGCACATACTGGAAAACAAAATAATAGCAAACAAAACGAATGAGTGAATGACTAAAATAAATTAATGAAACAAAAATTAAATAAATCTTAGATTCCATTAGAAAGGAAGACATTTTTTAAAGACACTAACAAAACCAGGGCATCTTATTAGTTTCCTCTGCAGGCAAAGCTCACACATGCTGCTTCTGAGAAAACTAGACTCAGAAATGCACTTTCTAGTTAGTTTTGGCAAGATTTGAACTTCAAGACTGTACCTCCTGATGGGGGAAAGAAACTTTCTGGAGAGTTCAACTAATTGCAAGGCTACCATTATGCATAAACAGTACAGTTTTAGTGAAAGGGAGGGAAATGTCAAGTATTTCCTCCTGTTAGATGTCCTAAACAAGCTCTCATATTTCCCTTGAGTGGGTCTTGGGCTAAGTTATAAGCTTATTTTAAAGATACAAATACAGTCTACATGGGCCTCAATTCATCTCAATGGTATAAGAAGCCAATGTTATCTCTAGAAAAATTTAGTAAAGGATTTTACAAATTGTTTATTTTGTGCCTTAAGAAACAACATGTAAGTGCTATGTCATTAAGAGTTATCTTTAACTGTAAGTAAGACTGTCTATTAAATTATAACATGTTTATAAATAGACAGTTTTCAAAAGAGCAAATATAAATGGGCATATTTGAGCAAAAAATTTCACATCCACACCTACATCAAAGAAAAGCAATGAAAGCTTCTTTGAGATTCCGTGTCACCCTAGTCTGTATCAGAATAGCTACTTACAACAACCAGAAAACCAAATTATATCAAAACCTGGGAGGATATAGGGAAATAAGAACTGCCATACACTGCTGTTGAGACTGTAAACTGGTTCAGCAACTATGAAAAATGTGAAAATCAGTATGAGTGTTTTAAAAAATAAACTCTAAAATTAGAAATGCACTGTGATACACACACACAATTGTTTGGATGTGCACATCTGAAGGACACTAAGTCAACTTAACAAGTAGCTGGAATATATGTGTACATATGTTCCTGTGTGTGTGTATGTGTGTGTGTGTGTGTGTGTGTGTGTGTGTGTGTGTGTGTGTGTGTTAGGTCATAAAAGAGGAAAAGTGCTTATTAGATAGGATGGAGAATTCTGCACTTTATCTTAAAGGCAAGAAATTGATGAAAGAAAAATTTTAAGGGAGGTGTGTTATAGACAGGGTAATGGAACACCTGTAATAGAACATCAAAGGTAGAGACTAATGGGGTTAGGAAGGGACTAAGCCGGAAGAGTCCTAAGGGACAGTAATTGGGGAGGGCAATAAGTGAGAACACACATAAATATTAAAACGAAATAATAAAACTCATTACTCTTTCTTCTAAGCCCCAAAGTAATTAAGAAAAGAATTAAAAAATAGAATGGGGGATGTGTTCATATATAGTCCAAATTCTCAATTTCTATGAGCAGAATGGCTTTTCTTGTGATTTGGAGTAAGTGGAGCGACCATAATTGATTTGACATAAGAATGGAACTAGTCCTGCATTTTTTTTTATTCTTGAAGTATATTAATATTTAAATTCCTCACAGTTCGTACAAATAAGCACTGTTAAAAACACGGGCTGCATCAGTGACCTGGTGATGCTTAGACAAGTAGTAGTTAAAAGGCAGACACCAAGAACACACAGTTGTTATCTAATTCTGTAAGGCAGAATTCAGGCAAACTCTTGAGAATTTTCTCATCAATCCATCAGAAATACATATACCCCTGGACAGCAAGAATAAGGTTTCTAGTACTGGTCCCTGAGAATGAACTCCTACAGAAGGTTGGAGAGTGAATTCTATATTTGTTGCTGCTGAGTTAGTGACTTTTCTAGGAAAACTGAGGAAATCAATAGAGTCAGAAGTTGAAAACTTGGGTACTGTATCAGCTGGAGAAATAATCATGTAAGATTATTTCAATGACTAGTGGCAAGGAAATTCCACACTAGAAAAGTTTGAGGAAACAATACAGTTTAGACTATATCTTACACCATTAATATGGACAGAATTAGCTTCAGTAATGGCAATATTCAAACTATGTTGTACATTTCAGAGTATTCTTAAATACATTTTACACTATTTTTAAACAATTCTGTATGAAGTAAAAGATCAGTCTTGTTTTGAAATATTTTCTTCATCTACAATGGCTATTTATGAAAGTATCTTTTGGTTTTATTTCTTAGTACAATTTAATAGTTTTATGTAGCTTTCATTGCTCATAGACATTATTCTTGACTTTAGGGCCCAGAAAAAAAAAACTTTGCTTAATGTTATTCAAAGATACAAACCTAAGCTACATGGGATTCAATCACTTCACTGTTAAAAAAATCAAACCAGTGTTTCCACTGGCTAGACTTTAGTTAATGAAGTAAATCTGAGGACATATAAGGAGAGACATATTAAATACCATAGCACTGTTTCTAACATAATTACTTTTATTTTAGAGATGTTACCTTATTATAAAAATTACATTTCATATTAATAACTACCATAAAATAGAATGAAATATATAGAGATAAAGTATAGACTCCAGTGGTTTTAGCATGGGTCAGAAGTATGGAGGCTGAGAGATGCATACAAAATGAAATTTAGGATGGCTATGGAAGAATAGAAATGAAGGTAGGGATAATAACAGAAAGAGAAGTTTGAGAAGAACCTTTTAAGTATGAAATGAAATGATCAGTATGTTATATGGTCTGCTGGATTGTAGGGTTGTCAACCAAAGGTAAAAGGTCCATTTATAACCCTACCAAATGATGATATTATAAACTAAGTAAAATTTGGTGAAACACAGACACTGCAATAAGGTGCCAACAATCAGGTCTTGTTCACCAAATAAATTGATGTTAAATAATTATTAGGGTTATTACTTACTTTTTCCCATTCTTGTTCTAGGTACAGTGGTTTTATATTTTCACATCACCCTATACTGTCGTACGACATTATAAATTTCTTTAGCCAATAGACATGAGCACAAGTGTTGTGTGCTTCTTTCACGTTTATGGTGTTAAGCATTGAGCTACGAATGTATCCCGCTGAAATGGAAATGCAGAAAACTCATATTAAACATGTTTCAAGCAGACTTGCCCTGTGTTAATCTTGGGTGGGCTGACACCTGTTGCTTGCATTGACCTAATCTGTCTTAAGCTATACATGTTGTTTGATGCTCCTGGTTACACAATGAATTCACTGGGACCCATTTAGCTTGGGCGAATTTATTCACTTATTACTGAGACCTCATCCCATGTCTAGACCAAGAATCTGAAAAAGTCCTGCATTTCAGGCACCGGAGATTGGCTTTATCCAGAGAAACTGTCTAGATACTTGTTAGAACATGAAGTCTATCTTTACAATGGTAAAACAGAATAGAGCAGAAGCTGTCCCTGGCAGGGTATTTGAAGCCCACGGCAGTAATTAGTACTAGACAGATCTTTAAGAGCCACTGGAGTCGCTCTTAAATATCACTTATCTTATTGGAATCTGAAATACCAGTAGACAGAAGAGCTAACAGTCCCTAGGAAAGGGCAGAAAAGCCCTCCATCGTGATTGGAAAATGATAGTCATTGTGGAGCGTTCAGCGAAGAGTGGCGTCTATGGAATTAAACCAGCTTTGTGCATGCTGGGTAGGTGGCAATGCAAACACTGTTCCCAAGGAATGTGTTTTGTAGTTAACTGCTACCCATTCTGTCCCTCTTGTTTGTTTCCTCCTCAGAGCTATGCAGACCCGAAGTTGAATGTGCGTCAGAGCAGGAAGCATTGTCACCTAGGGTTACAGGCTGTGTGTCTCTGCCCTGAAATACAGGAAACCCAGTATCTGGCCTGCAAACCTCTGCGTGGGCCCTCTCTGGCCATAATCACGAGGACCAATTTTCATTTCTTATTATTGTTGTTACAGCGTTTCTTCCTTAGTTAGCTTGCGGGTACGCCTCCACCGTTTCTGAATGTTATTGCTTAATCTTTATTTTTTATGAATTTGGAAATTGCAAGAGAAATCAATGAAAAAGGAAACAGTTTAGTCACTAGCTGAGGTTAATGTCTACTTGGCCTTCTTGAGAACCACTTTTAAAAAAGTATAAGCTTCCATCACTTCTACACAAATAAATTTGTACTTTGGAGAAAAAGAGCTTTATTAAGTATTATTTGTGAAATGCGATACCACCTCTTTTAACACTGCCTGTGCAGCCTTCTCAAACAGAGATTGAAGTTTAGGTGCAATTGGCCACCACGATTCTGTGGAGGGAAGAGGAAGGATAACCTAGTACTATGGCCACAAAAATAGGAAGCACATTTGTTCTCTAAATGTTTTTGTTACTGCTGAAGTATTGGAGCCACATGCTAATTGTTCCTTCCCACATAACGTCCTATAAAGTACTAGAAACTTCCATCACTTGGTTCTTTTGGAAAATGGAAACTGACAAGGTGACAGGATTGTGTTTGCTCTGTGTGGTTTTGTGGTAGCTTTTCATGGATGAGGATGCTACTCTGAAGAATGGGAAAGAATCTTCTACCCAGTGGGAGAGGCTGTTCTTAGTGAATAACAGAGTAATATACCAAACACCAGAGCCAATAACTTGTCAGAAATGCCAAGAACGCTTAGGTACTCCAATTGCTTTATATCCCCAAAACCTTTACAGTCTATGTCATATCTTAAGACCCGCTTTCCAAATTGTTGGTCAAAGATCATTAATGAGACAAAAAGTTTTAGATAGACCATCATCAAAATTTGTCAGTGAACTATAAAAGAATAATACAGAATTCATTGTATATCATAATAGTTTGACAACTTGCATTGAGTTTTCTCTTGAACAGTTTCATAAACGTGTGTAATATTTCTGTTCTCCCCATTTGCACATGAGATTTAGGGAGATTAAGTGATTTCCATTGTCTATCCAGAACTATTGAAGTTCAAGTGGTTTTCCTCCATAGGCTATGCTAGTATCCATAAGCCATTTATTATGTTCACAGATGAACTATTAGTACCAGTTTAGGAAACAGTGGCCTGAGGAAAGGAGAAACACTCTAGCAAAAACTGTGATGATGAAGAGTGAAACTTTGGGAAAGGATATTCAAGTTTTCTGAGACAGAAACAGATGATGACAGAAAAGGCAGAAACATGGTGGGATTCCTACATGGTCATAGTGTGGTAAGTAAAACTGCATAAAGGGCTCACTTACCAAAGGCAGTTAGAAGTCATCACATACTAGGCACTTGCACGGTCATCTCTAGCTATGAATTGCCTATGAGTATGGTAACCCTGCTTCTGGGTCTCATGGAGTTGATATTTTCCCTTCCTTTTGGAAATACTTCCCCTAAACACTTCTATTTTTTGTTTAGGAGAGTGTTCCAGAAAATCACGCTGTACATCAGCTCAATTTCCCTTTTTGTCGCCTGCTCCCTATGAAACAACTTCTTGTTTGATATCATTGCTGACTATTATCATTCTTTGTGGCCAAAACAAAACAGATTCCAGTGTTTTCTTATGAGTCTAACAGTCCTCCATTGTGATGTTTGGTTAATGCCACTGTGCTCCTTGTAACTTACACTCTGAGGTTCACTGCTTTCTCAGTGCTGATCTAAGTGGTGACGACTCTCAGGGAATTTGTACAATCCCTCGTGGAGGACCTGAGTACAAAGGGGAATGTTGAGGATGCTCGTGCAGAGTGGAAACATCCTCCCCTTCAAGCCTCTGGGACCTCAGAAAAGATGTGTTACCTTGAAAAATGCAGTTAGGGGCTTCCATTCAACTTGGAAAGGACCAGCTTCCACCGCCAGAGTGTTCTCAGGCTGATGGCTTTGCCTGTAGAATCTCTCAAAAAGTGTCTAAGTTATTTATATTTCTGGACAAAAAGAGTAACTCATCTCTATTTTCCAAAGATTTTTAGCATTTGAATTATTCATCCCATTGATGAAAACAGGTTACATTCACGTTTATTTCAAGACAATTGAACACACACACACACACACACACACACACACACACACACACACACTGGTCCAGATATGGAGAATGTGCTTGCATCAATTTCTTGGTATCACACTTGCTCATATATATGGAGGAGGAGGAGGAGGAAAAAGAGGAGGAGGAGGATGAAGAGGAGGAGGAGGAGGAGGAGGAGGAAGAAGAAGAAGAAGAAGAAGAAGAAGAAGAAGAAGAAGAAGAAGAAGAAGAAGAAGAAGAAGAAGAAGAAGAAGAAGAAGAAGAAGAAGAAGTAGAAAGCCTTTTTAAAAAACCAGATATTTTATTCTCAGGTTCCACAATAATTTCATTAAATTGTACTATTTATAACTATGGTATGTCTATAATACCACTTGAAAGATGTAGCATTTTGTTTCCTCCAAAATGATGAGGAGACCTGAAGTTCTCTGATTCTCCGGACATACCGGAGACAATCACATCTCTTCATAACAAAAAGATTGTAGCAACAGCATCAGCAAACTCCAGCCATACGTAGATGTTGCTTATTTCATACACTAGAGGGCACTCGTGATTTATTCAACTCTGCTTTTAGACTTTTATTTAAAAATTCAGTGTTGCCAGCAACTTTTCAACTTTGAATGGGCAGGATGGAGTAGCAAACAAATGTTCAAAAGATTGCGTTTAGACAGGGAGTGGTTAAAATATAGTCTCTGTAGCACCCAGCCGGAGGGAAGTGACTAATGTCCACCATTTTAGGTTAACACACCCACCCCGTCCTGAAGTTATACTGAGTTCAAAGTTAATACTGTGTTACAGCTAGACTCAAGCTTAAATTTGTGTAAGAAGAGAAAGATGATTGAACTCTACATTTAAATGTCCAGTTTTTCCTGTTGACTCTTCCTCTTTTTGTGCTGTTGTAGAACGACACCAGATTTTAATGATCAAAAAGACATGCAGGCTACTAGAAGAAGCTAATCGGGTTATATTCATTTGGATTTAACAAGGTGGGATAAAAGGGAGTTATAAAACAAGGGCAGAACAAATACCCATGACCTCCATCAGTGAAGTTCAAAATATTAGAAAAGCCCTAATTACGTGTATAACGTGTGCTCATCTGAGGCTTGGGGGGGGGGGAGTGACGTTGTTAACAGCAAAGGCAGTACCCTTGGAAGAGAAGCAAATGTAAAGAAGCACAGTGTTTGATGTGAAGGCTGGAAATAAAAGAGCTACCAATTAAAAGCACTGACAGTAATTCCATGAGGTGTGAGTAAGATTCCCAAAGCAACACTAATCAGAGGCCATAGTGCGATCTCCTTAGTCCGTATGTCTTTTTCATCACCGGTTGTTTTTAAAAATGTGTTTCACACTTCCCTCAAGCTTAGAGCTGGTTTAAAGGAAGGGAGCCTACTTTTTTTTTAACTTTACTCCTTTTATCTTTAATCGGGTTTTTCTGACACCCAAATGAAGCTGCAGATTCTATCTTTAGGGAGCCCAGAGTGATGGCTGTCTTAAGTACTTCAGAGAATATTGCCTAATAGTGGCCAAGGTCAGTTGTAGTCTTCGCTTTTGTGACCCCCTGAAGAAAATGGATCACGGTAGCCTTGCAAACCTGCCTGATCCCTGCCACATGCTCTCAGATGTCACTAGTAAAGCATGGGCAAGCTGTGGGTTAGACAGATACACAGGCATATTTGGCAGACACACAGCCGTGCTAGGCAGAGTGCTTGAGGGAGATAATAGCCACTTCGTGCGGCGCTGCCTCCAGGTTTGTCTCCTCCTGAATCCCACGTCACCTTCTTGCTCTCTTCTAAATTAGTTTCTCCCAAGCCCAATAAGCCTCCTTTGACCTCAAGACATTCCTTTTGCTATCTGCTTTCTACTCCTACCAGATGACTAGATTACTTGCTGACACCAGGCCTTTTCCTGTCAGCTTCGGGAGATAGCTGTTTAATGACAGGAATGTTTATAACTGTTTACACACATCTCCTAACCTGGAAAGGAGAATGTAACAGCTTACATAATAGAAATGTATCATATATACATATATATTACTATATAAAAAGGTATATATGGTAAAGCTATTAGATGTATATAATAAAGCTGCATATTATGGTACTCATATCATATAATATGAATATATAATATATATGCAATCAAATTAATCCCTGATAAATGGCTTGATAGACTCATAAAAATTTAAATTATTAAATATTCATTATTAAAATGGAGATAGAATTAAATCCAATATGCACATGTGCACAATTGCTTTGCTAGAATCCTTTCTTTAGATGCCATCAGGTTGAATGCATATGTATTACAGTCCTATGTACAATATGCAGTGTAAGGCGCAAAGCTGGATGGAGGTAAGAAGAGTGAGATTCTTGTTTTTAAGTTACATTTTTAAGTTGTAGCACTTCACATTTCCTTAGTAAAATGAAATTCCCCATTGTTGCTGTGTGAGACTCTAAATAGTATTTTAAGTTTATACATACAAGTCATAGGTGGTGTGTGTGTGTGTGTCTGTGTGTGTTTAACAAGCACTGATTTTTAAATTACTTTATAGACAACAGTGGGTTACTTTGGGCCAACTTTATTTATTTATAAAATGGCTGAGTTCACTTTGTTACAATATAAAATAAACGCATAAATAGCATACCCAAGTGGATAATTTTGTTTATTTTAATATTTTACCAGAGTGTGTGTTTGAGTAGCCCTGACTAGCTTATTGTCACTAAACACAAGTTAGAATTATTTGGGCAGAGGAACTCTCAATTATGAAAAGGTCTCCAAAGTCTTGTCTATATGAAAGTTCGAAGTGCATTTTTCACAATTACTGATTGATGTGGGAGGGCACCGTCCATTGTGGATGGTGCCATCCCTGGGCTAAGGATCCTTGATTCTTTATGAAAGTCAACTGAGCAAGCCAGGGGAGCAAGTTAGTAAGCATAATTCCTCCATGGCTTCTGCTTCAGTTCCTATCTCAGAATCCTTCCTGAACTTCCTTCAGTGATTCAATATGACCAGAGTGTCATAAGCTGAAACATACCTCTTTGTCCACAAGTAACTTTGGGGAATGGTGTTTTATCACAGCTATAATAACCTAAATAATTCATACCGGCAAGTCATATAACTATTATAAATATTGTAAAATGCACACATATTTTATGCTGTTACTGTGTGAAATTTGAAGCACACTACCCTGTTACAGATGGGAAACATAAACGTCTCTTCAAGGCCCATGTTAAAGATTAAGGACACAGATTGGCACTGATGGGTCAGAAGCTTTAGCCATTTTCTTTTTGTTTTCCTGTGTCCTGGATCATTATAAAATGTGCTCCTCATTCAGTTGTCTTCCTTTCCAAAGGCACAAAGCAATAGAGTCAGTATGTCCTGAGCTAAAAGCTCTACTTCTCTGAACTAAAGTAAACTTTTCTTTTTCAAAGTTCATTGTTTCAAGTGTTGTGTTACATGTGTTACGGGAGTAGGAATGTAGCTAACAAACTCTATTCTTCTAGTAGTAACTTAGATACTCTGAGACTTTTAGACTTTAAAGAATTTTTGTTTCCTATTAAAGACTTACAGGAGTTTCAGGTTTTTTCTCTCTCTTAACTTCTTATTCTTTGAACTGCATTTATCCCAGAGTCAGAGGTAGGTTCCCAGTGACTATTGTATGGGGCTATTTTCTGATTTATCTTTTACTTTCCTCTCTTATAAACAACAGAACAAAACGAAAAGTCAACAGACTCTCTTCTTTCTAAACTCCTTCCAACCCTGTTCTTCAGAGCTCTTTGGCAATGGGAAATTGACTCCCAGTGTTCTCCTTCTTGAGCACTTCATGCGGCTAAAATACAGAAATGTTTGCCTGACCAATATTTCTTCAACATCTCATAAACAGCAGCATCTTTATCCTTCTGTCTGATCCACCCATTCCTTTTCCCTCTGCGCACCTTCAATTATTCTGAAATAGTGTATCTCATTGATTCTGTGAGCTTCTAGGTATTCCATTAAATGTTCCCATCCATCTTCCCCACAAACTAGTCCTAAAATGTATCACTTTCTATCTTTACATCAATGTGCAATTGAGGCTTCTATTTTCAACCATTTAGATCAGACACCCATGAACTGTGTTTTGTTGTTCTGTTGGTACTCTGGGTTCATGTGTCTACCTTGTCCTTTGCAAATACCTCAAGTCCATTCTCCCTATTAATTCCCGTACTATTACCTCTCTATGACCTATTCTTAGTCTAGAAAAATCTTCTTCCTCTGCAGTATGTAGTTAAGATATTGCTTCTTCTTCTTTTTTTTTCTTTATTAACTTGAGTATTTCTTATTTACATTTCGAGTGTTATTCCCTTTCCCGGTTTCCGGGCCAACATCCCCCTAGCCCCTACCCCTCCACTTCTCTATGAGTGTTCCTCTCCCCATCCTCCCCCCATTGCCGCCCTCCCCCCATAGTCTAGTTCACTGGGGGTTCAGTCTTAGCAGGACCAAGGGCTTCCCCTCCCCTGGTGCTCTTACTAGGCTATTCATTGCTACCTATGGGGTCAGAGTCCAGGGTCAGTCCATGTATAGTCTTTGGGTAGTGGCTTAGTCTCTGGAAGCTGTGGTTGCTTGGCATTGTTGTTCATATGGGGTCTCTAGCCCCTTCAAGCTCTTCCAGTTCTTTCTCTGATTCCTTCAACGGGGGTCCCGTTCTCAGTTCAGTGGTTTGCTGCTGGCATTCGCCTCTGTATTTGCTGTATTCTGGCTGTCTCTCAGGAGAGATCTACATCCGGTGCCAAGACATTGCTTCTTTAAGGAAACCTATTCTGAAATGACTCCAGGGCTTACTCCCATTGCTTATGAAGTTGCATACACATTGTCTTTCTGCTCTACTGCCTACCTTTAAGCACTTCTCTCGGCAATTCTCAGTTATTCTGCAGGAGCACTCACTCACCTGAAGAATGGCATTATTTCTGTCTCTGGCCCCACATGCATCTAGTATGTATTAGCTACTAAAATTCTCTGTTGAGTCAATGATATGAGAGTCTGAACACTTCTTAGACTGATTTTACTATTTATTAGCAAAACTCTACTTTTCTGATTCCTTCCTGTCTTTACCATACCTATTATCTTTATGAATATGATTATTTGATGGTGTTCATAAAGGGATACTCACTATTTGTTGAGTGTATGAATTATGATAACTAAAACACAGAAGACATTATATTTCATTTTGCCGACAATCCCTTGAAATTAGGTTCATTTCCTTTCCGTCTTAGAGATGAAAGTGCTGTATGATTAAATACCTTGTCTCAAAGCAAGTACTAACAGTGAAAAACATGACAGAACCAAAGTCCTGAAGTGAAGTCTATAGCTATGTTAATAGGAACTCAGTGAATATATTTTAACTTTGAGTGGAAGAACTGCTCAGACCAGAGAAATATCTACCTCTAGGAAAATTATATTAGCTAAAAACCTACTTAACATTCGAGTTCTGCACTCCTCCATTGTTGGTGGGATTGCAGACTGGTACAACCATTCTGGAAATCAGTCTGGAGATTCCTCAGAAAATTGGACATTGAACTGCCTGAGGATCCAGCTATACCTCTCTTGGGCATATACCCAAAAGATGCTTCAACATATAAAAGAGACACGTGCTCCACTATGTTCATCGCAGCCTTATTTATAATAGCCAGAAACTGGAAAGAACCCAGATGCCCTTCAATAGAGGAATGGATACAGAAAATGTGGTACATCTACACAATGGAATATTACTCAGCTATCAAAAACAACGAGTTTATGAAATTCGTAGGCAAATGGTTGGAATTGGAAAATATCATCCTGAGTGAGCTAACCCAATCACAGAAAGACATACATGGTATGCACTCATTGATAAGTGGCTATTAGCCCAAATGCTTGAATTACCCTAGATCCCTAGAACAAACGAAACTCAAGACGGATGATCAAAATGTGAATGCTTCACTCCTTCTTTAAATGAGGAAAAAGAATACCCTTGGCAGGGAAGGGAGAGGCAAAGATTAAAACAGAGACTGAAGGAACACCCATTCAGAGCCTGCCCCACTTGTGGCCCATACATATACAGCCACCCAATTAGACAAGATGGATGAAGCAAAGAAGTGCAGACCGACAGGAGCCGGATGTAGATCGCTCCTGAGAGACACAGCCAGAATACAGCAAATACAGAGGCGAATGCCAGCAGCAAACCACTGAACTGAGAATAGGTCCCCCGTTGAAGGAATCAGAGAAAGAACTGGAAGAGCTTGAAGGGGCTCGAGACCCCAAAAGTACAACAATGTCAAGCAACCAGAGCTTCCAGGGACTAAGCCACTACCTAAAGACTATACATGGACTGACCCTGGACTCTGACCCCATAGGTAGCAATGAATATCCTAGTAAGAGCACCAGTGGAAGGGGAAGCCCTGGGTCCTGCTAAGACTGAACCCCCAGTGAACTAGACTATGGGGGGAGGGCGGCAATGGGGGGAGGGTTGGGAGGGGAACACCCATAAGGAAGGGGAGGGGGGAGGGGGATGTTTGCCCGGAAACCGGGAAAGGGTATAACACTTGAAATGTATATAAGAAATACTCAAGTTAATAAAAAAAAAAAAATTCGAGTTCTGCTACTGGGTTCCTTTGCTGCCTTAGATGTAGTTATTTTGTAGCAGTCTACACTCATTCCCATTCATCAGTCTTGTTTTGTTTTGTTTAAATTAAATCACTGGCAACTTTAAAGGCTTACTTGTGTTTCATGAACATTTTGTCCCACTGGTACACTTCATGGAAACATGTTAAGCTAAATGAGGAAAGACCATTATTCACAATGCCCCATTAGAGATTCCCCTCTATTAAAATGCTACATTTTACTCCAATCATATTGTCATCAGTATATAAATGTTAGAATACAAATGCGTGTAATTAATATATTCTAATATTGTATTAGATATTAGAAAAATAAGTGTATTCTATGTGTTTGTACACAATAAATATTATATTATATGCATTTATAATATAATATTAATGTAATATAAATATATATGTTGTAACAAGAAAGATCTACCTGTTTTAGACTCTCTAATGATTTGTCTTCCCCTCTTCAAGGAAAAACAAGAATACTGATGGCTCAATTTTTTTCACGTTGACTGTATTCACATAGCTGTATTTTAGTTAACAAAATGAGATCTTAAATGGAATGTGACTTTCATTATTTTATTCACTACTGATACATAAAAATTACTCTAAAATCTAGTGACATAAAAAAAGACTTTACATATTATATAATAATTTGTGTGTGTTAACTTAGGAAGTAGCCTTGACTGATTACGATAAAGTAATTCCAACATAGACCGTATAAAAGACCATTGACAGGCAGTCCTACTTTTCTATTGGCTTTCGGCAAAGAGTCTAGTTCTTCACTACAAGACTTCTTCATAAGACTGCTTCAGCATTTTCAAAGAGAAGTGGTCTCATATTTTTAATATATTTCACATCTGGTTAAGGATATTGATAACTAGCAAGATAGCAAGCACTGAGCATTTATACAAGTGTAAGTCAATGGATCTGTATAATTCATAGTCATGAAGCTAGCCTTGTCATTGTAATTGGGTATCTCCAGAAAGGGAGGGAAGGAAGGGAAGAGAAAGACAGAGAGGGAGAGAGGAAAAGAGGGAGAGAGAGGGAGAAAGGGAGAGAGGGGGAGAGGGAGAGAGAGGGAGAGAATTCTGTGACCTAGTATTGAAAGATGTTCACAATAACTTTTTCTCTATTACTTTGTTAAAATTTGATTACATTTGACAGAGGAAAATGGCTTCTCTTTTAATTTCAGACATATCTTAAATTACCACATTATCTTAAAACCTGGCAGCTTATATTTTTCTTTTTCATCTCCTCGAAGAGTAGAAGAAATCAAATGTAGGACTGGAACAGCTAGAGAGGAAACACACAAGATAGAAAAGTCTAGATTCTAAAGTCATTACTTAGAACAAAGCTTCCTAGAAGAGCCACCTTCAAATGCAACAGAGAAGAAAAAGAGTTCTCTGCTTAGTCTTTACAAATTTATTTGCTATGACTTGAACACTCTAATTCACAGTCTTATTTCACATCTTATTGACACATATTTATCATAACTAAAAATTATCTATTCTGTAGGAAGAAAAGGTTCCATGTCTCTGTCAGATATTGAGTACTACATAATTGTGGGATTTCTTTCTTAGTAATAAGAAAATTTGAGGATATTATGTCTTATGAACATTGATAGGAAAGAACTGATAAAATATTAGCAATTAAGTGCCAGACCATATAATAAGCTAATGAGCACTTTCATGAAGTTCATTCCGGAAATACATGGCTAGTTTAACATGTAAAACAGTCAATCAAAGGCATTCATCCGAACAGGCTGAAAAAATATGGGATCATCTCAGTTGCTGCCTGGATTACTATATGAGAAAATCCAAGAACCTTCTGTGCTTAATATTCACTCCCATTCATCTACTTACAAAAAAACAGCAAATTAAGCATGAAATTCAATGTATTTAATCAAAAATGGCTAATCTTGAAAAGCAAAGCCCATATTTGCTAACAGCGGGCCACATTTTCTCCCTCTAACATCTAAAAGGAGAAGGATTTTTATTTTTATTACTATTATTTCTGTTTGTAAAAGGGGGGACTGGAGACAAGTACTTGTTGAAAGTTCAATGATGGATTGAGTTGTCAAACTAATAAATGAGTTTGGCAAGGTTGTGAAATACAAAGTAAATATACAAAGCCAAAATCATATTTTATGCTAGCAACAGTAATTTGAAATAAGTTCATATTATGACATATTAGAACCTGTGATATGAAGTACTTTAGATTTTATAATGCTGGTATAGGTTGGAAAACTGTTTCCCATCAACAATTGGGACCACAGTAGAAAGATCATCAGCTGGTTTTGTCCTTTGAGCGATTGTGGTTTTCATCATATACAGAATACCTCTTGAAGTTAAAGTTAACAGAGATCAAAGCAGAAGTGTCTAAGTTCTTCCTGGATGACACTGTCATCTTAAAAACCCGATGATGTAATGAGACAAATTGCATGGCAGTCTATGGAACGGAAGTAAGCATGAAGGAACAATAACTCATGTCTACCAGGCACAGAATACTGTACTTACTATAGGGAGATGAGGGTGCATGCGACTGAGGATGCGACATTTGAGTGAAGCCTTGAAAGATGTGACAAGACTTAGCTATGCAGATGTCTGAAAGGATAAGAGAAATAAACAAGCCTAAAATCTTCTACATGTTAATCTGGCACACTAGGGGAGTAAAACACATCGATGCTGACTGGAGATACAGTGTGAAAGGGTCAGAGAGGTCAGGTAGAACTTTCATGTAAGCCACACATAAGGGACATGTAAGCCACGGAGGCGTTGATTTATTTTACCCTGGATGCTAAGGGGAGCCTTCAGAGACACCGGAATAAAGGGGTCTCACTAACTGGACTTTCATTTTTGAATGAAAAAGGCTGAAAGCAAAAGTATGAGAAAGAACCATTAAAAGGCCATGGGAAGAAATGCTGACAGCTCCTTTAAAATGGCTAAGAAAATACATTTCGTATTGTCATCCCACACATATGCACACAAGTATGTGGAAGTAATGTGTTAATTGCATTAATTCAATAATTTGATAATATTTACCTATTTTTAACAATGTGTTTTATGTGATAGATCTATCCATTTTTGTTCTTATAAATTTAAATCTGAGCAATGAAAAAGAAAACCTGTTGTAAAATGCAGTAGTCATAAATGCTGTGAAAAGCTCCTCAGCTCCAGATTTTGCTTGTGTAGACAACAAAATTTGCAGCCAAATGGAGGACATAAAAGAGAACAGGGTTGGAAAAAGAAACAGAAAAATTATTTTCCATAGTTTGCACCTGAACCATTGGGAAAACAGTATGCCTATTTACCAAGAAGTGAAGGCACCCTGGAAGCTTATGGCAGAGACTTCCAGGAGAATGATGCAGTAGATACTAGAATCTTATCTTTGGATCTGTTAGGTTTGAAATGTGGAGCAGAATACAAATGGAGACAGTGGTGACACCGCTGACCATTTAGAGCCTCAGTGTGGAAGAGGTCTATGCTCAAGACAGAAACTGGGAAATCATGAGATTTATTGTTCTGGGACTAGATGAAAATGTGTGATTCAGTATAGATCAAATGTGAACATGTACACACACTTGGATGTCAGGGCACAGACAGAAGAAACGGGGAAGTGAGGATGTGACCTTGGGTACAGAATTAAGGGTGTGAAGTATTCCTCTTGTGAAAATGTACATGGTTTCAAGGTCATCACTATATCACAGTGTGACTCCCAGTATTTGCATGGTGACATATTTTATTCTTGTTTATTTGTATGTTTGTTTTAGGTTTCAGGAAAAGAAAATGGTAGAACCAGGACCAGCAGGGAAGAAATTGTATATAAGCATTATATCTGAGCCATACCACTGCTCTGCTTGGTATCATTTCAGACAATTGGCTAATCAATGTAACAAAAGCATAAACAAATGTATAAACATACATGTTAGTTTCTGATAATCTTACACACTCATTCGCCCCAGGCTCCAGCCTTTTAAAAATATTAGAGGAAATGGCTCTACCAAAAAAAAATGCTGTGTTCAGGCAATGCTACATTCTCAGGTATACACTGAATCAGGAAAATCATGGGAAATCTCAAAAGGAATCATTTAGAAGTACATCACCATCCACATCTGCCTAGTCCCCCAACCAGATTCACAAATTTAACGTCTCAACATGTTTTCTTGGGATTTTGCTTGAAGCAATGGAATATCAGCCATAAGCTCCATTTTATTAGGTCTTCGAAGAGCAGGGCAAGCGGTCTGTGGACTGGATTTTCTCTGTGTAATGAGAGTCCTGCCTCTGTGTTTGCAACAGCCAGTGGCTTCCTATGGCAATTGACTCATCACTAAACCAATGGTAATCCGCGTATTATTGGCCGCTGACGGGAAAGTGTTGATATGAAACCTGTGAGAATCATTAGGCACGGTGAAAACGGCAGGAGCCAGAGCAACTATTTCTTCCAATTACATTTCAGCTAAGCATTGTTTCATGGTATGTAATCAAATGTGTACTCTCTGTAATTAGCTTATGCAATGCTTATTTAAACTACAGGTTAAACTGCTTTCCACAGCATGGACCATATGCACCAATGTTATTAGAGTAGGGAATACTAGAATAGAAATTTTTCTGATATGGCATATAACTGAATGTGTTAGCTATCTCGTTGTTCTTAAATGTAATAAAATCCCATTGTTTAACTACACGATTAATGAAATTACTTACAAGAGTAAAACGCACAGGTGCTTACTTATGGATCAGACCTTGGTCCCTGTGAGCGATGTCTGCATGAGTGTGTGTGTGTGTGTGTGTGTGTGTGTCTTTGTGTGTTTTATCATATGTATAATTTCATATATATATAATATATGATAGCAGAGGGTTGGGGAAAGACATATGTAATTATATATTATAATCTCAAAAATAAAAATTATTCCAAAATTAATAAGCCATTTGAATCTTTACCAGTTGCTTTGTATTTCCTGTCGTTTGGGTTTCTCTGCTGCCTTAGGGTTTCTATTTCTGCGAAGAGACACCATGAATGCAGAAATGCTTATAAAGGAAACCATTTAATTAGAGCTGGCTTATAGTTTCTGAGGTTCAGTCCATTATCATCTCAGTGGGAAGCATGGTGACTGGCAGGCAGACAGGTGCTGGAGAAGGAGCCGAAGCTTCTACATCTGAACCTGCAGGCAGCAGGAAGAGAATGCCTCACTAGGCATGGCTTGAGCTTCTGAGACCTCAAGCCCATCCTCTAGTGACACACCCCCTCCAAAGTCACACATATCACTATATGAATTACCTTGTGGTGCTATTGTGTCAAATGAAATGCAGAGCCATGTGGCTATGACCTTGATAAACACAC
Organism: Rattus norvegicus; assembly: GCF_021556685.1. Classification (NCBI taxonomy): domain Eukaryota; kingdom Metazoa; phylum Chordata; class Mammalia; order Rodentia; family Muridae; genus Rattus; species Rattus norvegicus. The sequence continues at coordinate 63,163,731 of NC_141544.1, read as the reverse complement.
TCAGTTTGCCTTTCTGCTCTGCCACTGCTGGCTATGAACTCATACAGTCTAGTTTCCCTGTGTTGTAGATACATGAAGGAAACTAAATGTAAACCACTAAGTGCTTCCATTCCATCCATGCAGACATATGCTTAACGAGCCTAGCATAATTTGTGTGTGGTTTTAGTCTTTCTTCTTAGCTTCCTCTTTTCCTGCCCGGTTTCTCCAGTGATGACTATGCTTCTACCTTCAAAACACAGTTATCTAGTTATTAAGGAGAATATTTATCTGAATTATCTTTGTTCAATTGGTTCTTTAATCCCCCTGTCAGCTAGCCAACTCCTGTGTGTGGACTCCTTTGATTTCCTGTTTTCTCATTTATGTATTTATTTATTTATTTTTTGCTCATCTCTTAGACAATCATCTCTGATATGCTTATGTGTAAATGATCTTCAAAATGTTCCCAAAATCTACTAGATAATTTGAATTTTACCTATTTTTCTACATCCTCTGGAAGTAATTAGATTGATATTTAAATTTGAATCTCAGAGGGGAAAACATCATTGGCTTACTGCACAATCAATGGTGGCATATGATCCTACTTGGTCAAAGATCTTCCTGCTTTGCCCTGTTTTTTTTTTTTTTTTTGTCTTAGTTTAGTCTTTAGATGTGTTCTCCTTTTATGGCAATGAGTACGAGTAGCAGGTAGGAGAACAAGCACACCTTTTCATCTATTTATTGTAAACTATCAACTCTCAGCTAAGTGACATGTATTATTTTTTTTTCTTTAATCCTATCAGCTAAAGTCATATTTATGGTGGGTAAAATCACTCACCACAGTGATCCTGTACCCTGTGCGGCCATCGATGTATACTGCTGCCATTTACCATTGGGATCTCTTTGGCTCTTATCTGAAATTTTAATTGGTTCCTTCACATTTCTCTGTAACAAATGGACTTTTGACATTTGAAGCTCAGTCAACATTTCTGGGTCATACGCCCACCTCTAAACTGGAAAGTACATGGGTGTATCAGGTTGAGTCCATAGAGTCAACAGTGTAGATCCTCTGAATTAATTCTACTGAATTAACTCAGCACTAACAGAAAGAAGGCAGGGCAGGATGCTCAGGAATTGATTGACAGAGTGGGCTGTACCATGGGAGAGCATCATCACTCCCCTACCTTGACTTCCGTATGTGGTTGATTCTTCCCATTTATTCCAGGGTAACTTTGCAAAAATAACATATTGTCTGTAAATGTCACTAAGAACAACAAAAGTCTGTATTGACCCTTTTGTTAGTTTAAAAGGAGACTAGTTTAGATTTAATACATTTATTTCCTATCCATTACTATCTATACTTTTGTTGGATTTTTGCTATTTTCTGCATCTTTGAGTGGTATTTTAGTAAAAACTTCTTTAAGTGCTGTGTGCTTAATATTTATCTAAAGCCAAAAAGCTAAAACCATTAAACAGTTTTTTATGACATGGGTTAAGACATGTATGATTTTCTTAAAGGGAAAATCACATACAAATGGAACAAGTTAAGACAAATTCCACACAAATTAGGCTTTAACACACACTTTAAAATATATGTATCCAGTTCTACACAGTTAACAAGGATATCTGCATTTCAGAACACAAGAGACGATTTTTTTTCCCAATTTTTTTCTAGGTAGGGTTTTTGTGTAGACCAGGCTGGCCTCAAACTCAATCTACATGACTATGTCTCCAGAGTGTTGGGATGAAAGACTTGTGCCACTACAGCCCTGCTTTTAGAATTTTCAAAAAATATTTTAGATAATTTCAGGGATGTGGATATTGTAAATCATCTAGGTATATTTGCTTTTAAGAGCATTTGAAAGTGTTACTCAAAGGACTGAAGCAGCATGAGAAGGGGTCAGGAAGGAAGAAGTGACTTGTTATCTGAAGGAAGAGAGATTGGTAAATAAGCACTCAACATACATGTGTATGCGATTCTCTTTCCTTTAGATAGCTCTGCAGTTTGAATCTCCAGCGTCTTCTTAAGAGTCATGGATGAAAGACATAGTCTCCAGCTAGGCATTACTGGGAAGTAATGTAAATTAAAAGGGTAGGACACATCAAAGGTCTTCTATTTATTGTATTTGTAAGGCAAATGGAACCTCACACACACACACACACACACACACACACACACACACACACACACACACACACACACCATTGTGTTCCAAGCAGAGCATTGGGGGAGGGGAGGGCAATAAGTATCATGGACACAAATCTCAGAAAGGGGAGGTGAAATGACCCTTCACCCTTTTAAAATGATTACCTCAGCTAATCTGACAGTAACATAAAGGTGACCAACAGGGATAAAGCAATACAGGACCTAACATGGAAAACTGAAGCATTTGGTTGCTTTTCAGACATGTTCTACATTTCTGTGTATTTACTTACCTTTTAGCACCCAGCCCTGTTTGAACTCTATTCATAAAATATCATCATACATCCTCCTTAATTTGGTTGAAACAACATACTTAAGGTTCTTTTTTATCCTTTTTATTTTTTGTAGGAGAAATTATTTCACATGTCTTAACAATATAAAACCTAGTGAAACAAAATAGAAAGAGAATTATACAACATAATAGAAGACTTAACGTTCATAGTGTTATTGATTTTCAAACATTGTATTTAGTACTTTAGTACTTTCCAACTTGTGGTTTCATTTAAATACTTACAGAGATTATATGACCAAAAAAGAACTGACTTTAGCCAGCTGAACCATTCATAATGGTTAAAGCACTTCAGATCGCCTATCACAGGGCTGCTCAATAGAGTCTATTATTATTAAGATTTTTGCCCACATTACTAGTGTGAGAAAAGCCTTATTTCAAACCTAATCAAATTTGACTGTAAAACTTTTTAATTGCAATATTCCCTAACATACATACCTTATTAATGTTATTTTTCTACTTTTCAAAACTCTTCTTCTTAAATGGACTCAACATGATTGGATGTCAACGCAAACTCTTTGCATTATTTTTCTTCTGTGTGAGCATGACAAATGCTGCAAACATTGCCAGTGTGGATGACAATGTGTTGAGAACACAATCTCCTCTGGCAGCTGAGAGGTCAGTGTCCCTGAAGATGTGCATGGTCTCCTGTACTTTCATTTATCAGACATTCCCTGTGAATGTCAATTGGATATGTGACATCCCAAAGTTGTTTTTAATCTGGTATATTATTTTCACCACTTGGCACAAATTTGAGAAATGTTTGCATTTTCAGCTGATTCTGGAACATTATCTAGTCTATTGAAATGAGTTGTGAAAATAGTAGGTGTTAGCCTCAGTATTCCTTCAATGATTAGGCCATGTCATTACCAGCTTTCTTTTTTTAATTTATTTTTATTGGATATTTTATGTATTTACATTTCAAATGTTTTTCCCTTTTCCCCCTCTCACATTCCCCCTTACCTCTCCCCCTGCTTCTATGGGAATGCCCCCACTCCCACTTACCCACTCCCATCTCAACAAGCTGGAATTACCATACCTTAGAAAAATGAGCCGTCACAGGACCAAGGGCTTTTCCTCCTATTGATGCTGGACAATGTCATCCTCTGCTACATATGTGGCTGGAGCCATGGGGCCCTTCATGTATACTCATTGGTTGGTGGTTTAGACCCTGGGAACTCTGGTGTAGTCTGGTTGGTTTGTATTGTTGTTCTTCCTATGGGGTTGCAAACCCCTTCAGCTCCTTCAGTTCTTTCTTTAACTCCTCCCTTGGTGTCCCCTTGTTCAGCCCAACATTTATGTGTAATCATCCACATCTATATTAGTAGGACTCTGACAGAGCCTCTCAAGAGACACCCATATCTGGCTCCTGTCACCAAGCACTTCTTGGCATCAGCAGTAGTTTGAGTTTGGTGGCTGCATATGGGATGGATGCCTTTTCTTTAGTCCCTGCTTCACCCTTTGTTCCTGTATTTCCTCCTGTGAGTATTTTGTTCTCCCTTCTAAGAAGGAATGAAGCATCCACATTTTGGTCTTCCTTCTTATTGAGCTTCATATGATCTGTGAATTTTTTCTTAGTTATCCCAAGCTTTTGGGCTAATATTCACTTGTCAGTGAATGCATACCATGTGTATTCTTTTGTGACTGGGTTACCTCACTTAGCATGATATTTTCTAGTTCTATCCATTTGCCTATGAATTTCATAAAGTCATTATTCATGAGCTGAGTAGTCCTCCATTGGGTAAATGTACAAATTCTCTATCTATTCCTCTGTTGAAGGACATGGGTCCTTTCCAGCTACTGGTTATTATAAATAAGGCTGCTATGAACCTTGTGGAGCATGTGTCCTTGCTATATGTTGGAGCATCATTTAGGTGTATGGCCAGGAGTTGTATAGCTGGGTCCTCAGGTAGTACTCTGTCTAATTCTCTGAAGAAATGCAAGACTGATTTCCAGAGTGGTTGTACTAGCTTGCAATCCCACCAAAAATGGAGAAGTGTTCCTATTTCTCCACATCCTTGTCAGCATCTCCTGTCACCTGGGCTTTTGTCTTAGCCATTCTGACTGGTGTGAGGTAGAATCTCAGGGTTGTTTTGATTTGCACTTCTATGATGACTAAGGGTGATGAATATTTCTTTTTTTATTGGATTTTTTAAATTTACATTTCAAATTTCCCGATTTCCTGTTCATAAACCCCCTATCCCATCTCCTTCCCCTTCTTCTATGAGGGTGTTCCCCACTCAACCACCCACTGCTTCCCCTACACTGGAGGGTCCAACCTTGGCAGGACCAAGGGCTTCTCCTCCCATTCATACTCAATAAGTCCATTCTCTGCTACATATGCAGCTGGAGCCATGGTTCTTTCCATGTGTACTCTTTGGATGGTGGTTGAGTCACTGGGAGCTCTGGTTGGTTGATTTTGTTGTTCTTATGGAGTTGCAAACCCCTTCAGCCCCTTGAATCCTTTCTCTAAATCCTCCAATGGGGGCCTCATTCTCAGTTCAATGGTTAGCTGTGAGCATTAGATTCTGTATTTGTCATGATCTGGCAGAGCCTCTCAGGAGACAGCTATATCAGGCTCCTGTCAGCAAGCACTTCTTGGAATCAGCAATATTGTCTGAATCCACAGACTACATGAAGCTCAAGAAGAAGGATGACCAACGTGCAGATGCTTCAGTCCTTCTTAAAGGAAGAACAAAATTATTCATAGAAGGAGATATGGAGACAAAGTTTGGACCAGAGAATGAAGGAATGAACATTTCTTTAGGGGCTTCTCAATCTTTCTCAGTTGAGAATTCTTTGTTTAGCTCTGTACCCCATTATTTAATAGGATTACTTGATTCTCTGGAGTCTTGATTTCTTTATGTATATTAGATATTAACCCTATATTGGTTGTAGGATTGGTAAAGACATTTTACCATTCTGTTGGTTGCCATTTTGTCCTATTAACAATGTCCTTTGTCTTACAGAAGCTTTGAAATTTTATGGAGTCCCATTAATCCATTCTTGATCTTAGAGCATAAGCCATTGGTGTCCTGTTCAGGAACATTTCCCCTGTGCCTATGTGTTTGAGGCTTTTCCCTACTTTTTCTTTTAATTTTTTGAGTGTATTTGCTTTTATGTGGAGGTCCTTGATCCACTTGGACATGATCTTTGTACAGAGCTATAAGAATGGATTACTTTGCATTCTTCTACATGCTGACCTCCAGTTGAACCAGCACCATTTGTTGAAAGTGCTATCTTTGGGTAGTGTTCCTTCTGTTTCTATTTTGTGGAGTAGTATGAAGAGTATTGGTATTAGGTCTTCTCTGAAGGTTTGATAGAATTCTGCACTAAACCCACCTGGTCCTATACTTTTTTTCCCATTGGGAGTCTTTTAATGAATGACTGCTTCTATTTCTTTGGGGGTTATGGAATGGTTTAGATGGTTTATCTGATCCTGATTTAACTTTAGTATCTGGTATATGTCTAGAAAATTATCAATTTCATCCAGATTTTCTAGTTTTGTTGAGTATAGGCTCTTGTATTAGGATCTGATAATTTTTTTGAATTTCCTCAATTTCTATTGTTGTGTCTCCCTTTTCATTTTTGATTTTGTTAATTTGGATACTGTCTCTGTGCCCTCTGTCTCATCTAAGTGTTTATCTATCTTGTTGATTTTTTAACCTTGGTTTTGTTGATTCTTTATACAGTTTTGTTTGTTTGTTTGTTTCTACTTGGTTGATTTCAGCTCTGGTTTTGATTATTTCCTGCTGTATACTCCTATTGCATGAATTTGCTTCTTTTTGTTCTAGAGTTTTCAGATGCGCTTTCAAGTTGCTAGTGTATGCTTTCTCCAGTTTCTTTTTGGGGACACTCAGAGCTATTTGTTTTCCTCTTAGCACTGCTTTCATTGTGTCCCATAAGTTTGGGTATGTTATGCCTTCATTTTCATTAAATTCTAAGATTTCTTTAATTTCTTTATTTCTTCCTTGACCAAGTTATCAGTGAGTAGAACACTGTTCAGCTTCCATGTATATGTGGGCCTTCTGTTGTTTTTGTTGTTATTGAAGACCAACATTAGTCCATGGTGATCTGGTAGGATTTATGGGATTATTTCAATCTTCTTGTATCTATTGAGGTCTGTTTTGTGACTGATTATGTGATCAGTTTTGTAGAAGGTACCATGAGGTCCTGAGAAGAAGGTATATTCTTTATTCTATAGATATTTGTTAAATCCATTTTTCAAACTAACTTCTGTTAGTTTCACTGTGTCTCTATTTAGTTTCTCTTTCCATAATTTGCCTCTTGATAAGAGTTGTGTGTTGAAATCTCCTACTGTTATTGTGTGTGGTGCAATGTATGCTTTGAGCTTCAGTAATGTTTCTTTCATGAATGTGGGTTCCCTTGCATTTAGAGTATAGATATTGAGAATTAAGAGTTTACCTTGGTAGAGTTTTCTTTTGATAAGTACCCTTTCTTTTGTTTTTTTTTTTTTTTGATAATTTTTGTTTGTAGTTGATTTTATTCACTATTAGAATGTTTGCTCCAGCTTGCTTCTTGGGACCATTTGTTTGGAAAATTTTTCCCCACCCTTTTGCTCTTAGGTAGTGTCTGTCTTTGTCACAAAGATGCATTTCCTGTATGCAGCATTAAAAATGCATTAGACATTTTTTTCTAATATGTTAGTCTTTGTTTTTTTATTGGGGAAATGTGTCCACTGATGTTAAGAGATATTAATGAATACTAATTGTTGTTTCCTGCTATTTTTGTTGTTAGAGGTGGAATTATGTTTGTGTGGCTCTCTTTTTTTGGGTTTGTTTCAAGATTATTTTCTTGCTTTTTCTTGAGTGTATTTCCCTCCTTGTTTTGGAGTTTGCCTTCTATTTTCCTCTGTAGGGCTAGATTTATGGAAAGACTTTGTGTAAATTTGATTTTGTTATGGAATATCTTGGTTTCTCCCTCTATTGAAATTGAGAGTTTTGCTGGATATACTAGCGTGGGCTGGCATTTGTGTTCTCTTAGTGTCTGTACAACATCTTTCCAATATCTTCTAGCTTTCATAGTCTCCTTTGAGAAGTCTGGTGTAATTCTGATAGATTTGCCTGTATGTGTTGCTTGACCGTTTTCCTTTACTGTTTTCAATATTCTTTCTTTGTTCTGTGCATTTGGTGTTTTGACTATTATGTGATGGGAGGAATTTCTTTTCTGGTCCAATATGTTTGGGGTTCTGTAGGCTTCTTGTATGTTCATGGGCATCTCTTTCTTTAGATTAGAGAGTTTTTATTCTATAATTTTATTGAAGATATTTATTGGCCCTTCCAGTTGGGAATCTTTGTTCTCTTCTATACCTATGATGTTTTGGTTTGGTCTTCTCATTGTGTCTTGGATGTTCTGGATGTTTTGGGTTAGGAGCTTTTCAACTTTTGAATTTTCTTTGACTATCATGTCAATGTTTTCTATGGTATCCTCTGTCCCTGAGATTCTCTCTTCAATCTGTTGTATTCTGTTGGTGATGCTTGCATCTATGACTCCTGATCTCTTTCCTAGATTTTCTGTCTCCAGGGTTGTCTCCCTTTGTCATTTCTTTATTGTTTCTATATCCATTTTTAGATCATGGATGGTTTCGTTCAATTACTTCACCTATTTTGCTGTATTTTCCTGTAACTCTTAACAGGGTTTTTGTGTTTCCTCTTTAAGGGCTTCTATTTGTTTACCTGTGTTGTCCTGTATTCCTTTAAGGGAGCTATTTGTGTCCTTCTTAAAGCCCTCTATCATCATCATGAGGTGTGATTTATATCCAAATCTTGCTTTTCTGCTGTGTTGGGATATCCAATATTTGCTGTGGTGGGATAACTGGAATCTGATGATGCCAGTCTTGGTTTCTGTTACTTAGGGTCTTGTGCTTGCCTCTTGCCACCTGGTTATCTCTGATGTTAGTTGGTCTGACTGTATCTTGCCCCTCTTATGGGCCTATGAGCCTGTGATTTTTCAAGTGAGAGACCTCCTGTGAGATCAACTCTTTCAGATCAGGTTTTGTGTCCAGAGTGCTGTAGGACAGCCTTAGCTCTGGGTGCAGGTGGAGACAAGAAGGCACCAGCTTTTTTTAAAAAGCTTTCTTTAAAAGTTCTCTACCATCAAGTCCTGTTCTCTGTCTCCTGTTCTCTGTCTCTCATTCTCTGTTTCTTGATCTGTGTGTCTCTTTCTTTGTCTCTATGTCTATGTTTGTGTCTGTGTCTCTCTCATCCCTGTTGGTAGGCAGACTTTTGCTCCACCCTTTCCCAAATAATCTCCTTAGATCTGCTTCATGGTGAGATATTTGTGACATTCCTTGGCCTCTGCCCTGACCCTCAGAAAAGCTCAGTCATTTAACCCTACCAGTAGGGCCTCTGCCTCATTAGCTTCCTAGTGCTAATCATTAACATAGTGTTTTTGTTTTTAGAAACAACACAAAAGTAATAAAAAAACCCCTATGCCAATGATCCTGTTTTTCCTTGTTATCTAGTATGTTAAATGAACCTATGAAATGAGAGTTAAAATGAGAAAGGATTAGGCTGGGTTTCTCAAAGAGGTTTCACTATCTTGAGAAATTATTTAGTTAAGTCTGTGCAAAGACTTCAGATACCATGGCCACTAATGTCAGAGTTTAAACTTTGGAAATCAGATTCTAGGGATGTACTACACGGTTATCTGATGAGGAGATGGGGGCATGTGGCATGGCTTCTCTAAGTGTCATAATTAAATATTTGGTCAAGGCAGCCACGAGGTAGAAGAAAAGAAATCCCTACCTAGCTGTATCTAAAATAGAATCTTTCTGAAATCTTTAACAATCCAATGAACTTTTCTCTTGGATTTGGATAATGTCAAGTGAAGTGAATTCCATCCATTTTTTGTTAATCTCATTATCACCACCACCACCACCACCACCACCACCACCACCACCACCACCACCACCATCATCATCATCAGTAGTAGTACCACTGCTATTTTATTTATTCCATCAAAGTTTCCCCTCCCTTCTCTCCTCCAGTCCTACCCTCTCACCTCCCCTCCTTCTACCCCCTCCTTTTTTCTTCTGAGAGAGGCCTCCCACAGATATCAACCCCCCTTCCAATATCAAGTTGCAGTGGGAACTTCTATTGAGGCTAGACAAAAATGCCCAGTTAGAAGAAAAGAACCCAAAGGTAGTCAGCAAAGTAACAGTCCCTGCTCCTGCCCTTAGGGAACCCACATGAAGATAAAGTTGCACATCTATTACCTATGTACTGAAGGCCTAGGTTTATCCCCTGCATGGTCTCTGGCTGCTGGTTCAATCTCTGTGAGTCCCTAGGGGCCCAGATTATTTAATTCTGTAGGTTTTCTTGTGGTTTCCTTGACCACTCTGTCTCCCTCAATCTTTCGTCCTTCTTTTCCACTCCCCTACCCCCAACTCTTTCTAATGCTTGGCTGTGGGTCTCTGAATCTGTTTTAATCAGCTTCTGAGTAAAGTCTCTCAGATAACAGTTATGCTTGGCTCCTTTCTACAAGTATAGCATGATATCATTAAGAGTATCAGAAGTTGGCTCTCTCACCTGGCATGGATATCAAGTTTGTCCAGTCATTGTTTGACCACTTTCATAATTTCGGCTCCATCTTTATTCCTGCACAACTTGCAGGCAGGTCAAATTGTGGATCGGAGGGCTTGTGGCAGTGTAGGCGTCCCTATCCCTCCATTGGAAATCTTGCCTGGTTATAGGAGGTGGCTGTCTTAGGTTCCATATCCTCTATTGCTAGTAGACTTAGCCAGAGTCATTGTCCTTGATTCCTAGGAGCTTCTATTGTTCTAAATTTCTATCTTGTCACAGAGATGCTTCTCCCAAACTGATTTTAGTTCTCTTGCCCTCTTTCCTTCCCAAGTTTGATCCCTCCTTTTGTCTCCCCACTCCCTTACCTGCCTTGTTGATTCCCTCCCTCTACCCCCACGTATATTTTGTTTTCCCTTCCGAGTGAGATTAGAGCTACTTTGGGACCTCCTGATTACTTAGCTTTGTTGGTCTGTGGATCATAGCATGGTGTGGTGGTTTGAATACGCTTGGCCCATGAGAAGTGGCGCTTTTAGGAGGTGTGGTTTTGTTGCAATAGGTGTGTTTTTGTTGGAGGAAGCATGTCACTGTGTAGGCAGGCTTTGAGGGCTCCTAGTACTCAAGCTTCGCCCAGTTTGGAAAGGAGACCTTCCTCTTGGCTGCTTTCAGAGGACATTCTCCTCCTGGCTGCTTTTGGGTCAAGATGTACAACTCTTGGCTCTGCTAGCATCAAGTCTGCCTGCAGGATGCCATGCTTCCTACCATGATGGTATTGGACTAAATCTCTGAAGTTTAAGGCAGCCCCAATTAAATGTTTTCCTTTATAAGCATTTCCTTGCTCATGTAAATCTTCACAGCAAAGAAATTCTTAGGCACGTGCTTATCCTGTACTTTATGGCTAATATCCACTAATAAATGAGGAATGCAATGTTTGTCATTCTGGGTCTGGCTTACCTCTCTCTGGATGATATTTTCTAGTTCTATTCATTTTCTAGTAAACTTCATGACGTTCTTGTTTTTAATAGCTGAGTAATACTCCACTGAATAATCTCCCACATTTTCTTTATCCATTCTTCAGTTGAAGGGCATTCAGGTTGCTTCCAGTTTCTTGCTATGATGAATAAAGCTGCTACGAACATAGTTGAGCAAGCATCTGTGTGGTATGGTGAAACATCTGTGCGGTATGGTGAAGCATCTGTGTGGTATGGTGAAGCATCTTTTGGATATGTGCTCAGGAGTGGTATAGATTAGTCTTAAGTTAGAACTATTCCCAATTTTCTGAGAAACCATCAAATTGATTTCCAAAATAGCTGTACTACTTTGTACTCCCACCTGTAATGGAAAAGTGTACCCCATGGTCCACATCCTTACTACCATGAGTTGTCATTTAGTTTTTGATCTTAACTATTTTGACAGGTATAATATGGAATCTCATAATCATTTTGATTTGTATTTACCTGATGACCAAGGATGTCGAACCTTTCTTTAAGTGTTCTTTGGTCACAAGATATTTCTCTATTGAGAATTCTGTTTAGCTCTGTACTCCATTTCTTAATCGGGTTATTTGGGCTGTTAGTGTCTACTTTCTTGAATTCTTTCATATTGGTGAAGATCTTTTCCAATTCTTTAGGCTTATGTTTTGCCCTTTTGACAGTGTCCTTTGCCTTACAGAAGTTTTTCAGTTTCATGAGGTCCATTTATTAATTGTTGATCCTAATGCCTGAGCCATTGGTGTCAATGTGTTCAAGGCTATTCCCCATTTTTTTTCCTGATCAGATTTAGTGTATCTCTTTGATCCACATGTACCTGAGTTTTGTTGTGCAGGGTGATAGATATGGATCTATTTGCATTATTCTGCATGCAGACTTCCCATTAAGCCAGAACCATTCGTAGATGTTTTCTTTTTACCACTGTATACTTTGGGCTTCTTTTTCAAAAATAAATTGTTCATATGTATTCATTTACTTCTGGGTCCTTGATTCAATTCCATTAATCAACCTGTCTGTTTTTAGGCCAATACCATATGGGTTTTTATTACTATTGCTCTGTAGTATGGCTTGAAATATGTCAATCTGAAGTTAGGTTTTGTTGAACTTTCTTAGAATTCCAGGGTCTTATGAGGGATTTGTTGTAGATAAAAGGTTGAGGCAAATTTGGATGTGCTATATTTTTTTTCCTCTCCTAGTACATTTGCATGTGATGTTGACTGTCTGGGAAAAGAACTTGCAGATGATGCCCAGCAATCGTTAATTAGAGGGTCATCAAAAAGTGGATAATATTGAGTTGGAAAAGGACAACCTAACAATGCAAATGATTCACAACTGCCCCCCTCCAAACCAAATAATGAGTGGTTTGGCATTTCTTAAAATGGAGCATCTGGTTTCTATGACAAGCTAACCAGAGAACTTTTAAAATATGAAGATCCTTTCACTTAGCACCGGTTTCACAAATCATAATCTCTACGAGTGGCTTGTAAGAATAAACACTTAAACTCCCAACTTGATTTTTATATACATAGAAGTTTGAGAAATATCAAATTGTTTTACTCTTCCAAGGAGAGAGGGCATGGCTCTGGCTGTGCTGTACCAATGTGTGAGTGTGAAAACCTCAGACCCTTAGCCTGATTACATGCTCATATGGTGAACACAACAATAGTGTTTTGATTTCCAGATACATTTCAAGATACTGGGCTGTGAGACCTATACCAGGTAAAAGCAAACTTGATGGAGGAGGCACTCCAGAGCACTACCACTAGCTGGGGCGCTACTGGCCACTGATGGCTGCTGGGAAAGAAAGAAGAGTCATTTAATTCAGATAGGCAGTTCTTGAAAGGTTACCCATTCTCCAATATGGTTCTACACCCATGTCCACATAGATGGCTACAAATGAACCCATTACAAAACACTACCTGGAGTTGAAAGGGTTCTGACCTCCAGCCTCCATAGCACATGCACATAGAAGTACATGCACATAAACATGTATAAATGCATCTGCACTTGTGCACACGCATGAGTGCGCAATGCACACACATGCATGCTCAAACAGAAAACAATGCAAAATATTTTATAAGTAATAATAACAATATTTTCAGATTGCTATGCTTTCTTCTTCTCCAGGCTTCAGTTTTACTAAAGTAGGTCATATGACTGTATGCATATAATTCTAACATCCTAGCTTCTCCACGTATATCTATTTTTTTCAGAGGCATATGCATGGTTTTTCAAACATGTGTGGTCTTTACTATCTCATAGGTTAAAATATGACTTTATTTTCTATGATTCCATTTTAATTATTCATTCTCTCAAAAATTACTGTGCATGCGAACAGGCTGGTGCTTTTCAGTCTTCTGTGCAGGTTAGCTGAATTATGCAGCAAGGAGCCTCGCTCCAGGAATGTTTGGCTGGGTGTATTCTGGAGTTTCAGAGAACACATCATGCCATTTGATATCAAATTCGACTTTGAAGTAGTTCTGTTCAAGAAGTTGGAAGTAATGTTGTAGCTATTCCGGGTCAGACAGCAGTCGGCTACAGTCACGCTGATGTCAGACTTCATCTTTTACTTCTGACTGCACAGCATCACAGAATTGGAAAACTTTAGGAAGCGTTAAAAGTCTGTAATAGTGCAAGTGTCCTTACTTCATTAGTTAGCATTATAGCCCCAAATACGGGGTCTCTGGTCCAGGACACTATTCACTTAGCAGTGTATAATTTAATTGCAGGTTCTCTTAGCAATAGTATTCAAGGACAGTGAGTTTTGTAAGTAGTCGAATAGGATTTAAACATCTCAAAAACACCAAGCTAACAAAATGCCTTCCTGGAGAAAAGATCCTTTGAAGCTAAAGGTAGGAGTTACAAAATATCAGTTAATTTTGATGATTCTTGTACCTTTTGTTATATTGGAATGGATAAGAAATATTAAACATGTTACTCGGAGTTCTTTATGCTTACTATTTTGTCTTATGTCAGTCTATTGGTGATAAAAAGTGGGTACACCCAGCAAACCATCAGCCAATTTCAGTAAAAGTTAAAAATACCGTCTACATGTACAATGTTGTAGTAAGTATTTGGGTAGGTTTAATGGGTAGGAGAAAAGACATAACTTTGTCAAGTAAATCAGCTTTCCCATCAATAAGACTTCTAACGTAAAACTAAGTTAATAAAAAGTAAATGGTTTTCTGAACAAATTTAGCAATGTTAGTGTCCCTTTGCTCCTTTGAACAAAGTCTATCCTTCTTTAAAAAAAAAAAAAAGGTAAACATCTGGTCTCTTTCCAAATGTTTCCTTTTCATTTAATTTCCCAAAGTATTTTTGTTTTGACTGCTTTATATAAACTAGCTGATGACAATAAGTCCCTATGGTGGAAGGAGGAATCTTCAGCTGTATTCACCAAGTCTTACCAACAAATATTCTATCATTTCTGTAGAGAGCTGCGACATGCCGCGCCTCAAAGATGGCCCTGGTTTCTGCCTTCCACCCTCCCAACAGTGAGCACTCCTTGCAGTAAACAAGTCCTTATTTGGCTATGTCTGCCTGACCTGCTAGCTTCCGCATAGTGACAGCCTATCTACATGACCCACGTGGCTTACTAGGACTGGCCAGTGCTAGCTATTTAAGTGTGGTGCAGGGCGTTGCCCGGAGAGAGAGAGTCAGAAGAGAGAGAGTCAGAAGAGAGAGAGTCAGAGGGAGAGAGAGTCAGAGGGAGAGAGAGTCAAAGGAGAGAGAGTCAGAAGAGAGTCAGAAGAGAGAGAGTCAGAAGAGATAGAGGTCAGAAGATTGTATCAAGGTTCCTGAGTAAAACTGCTTGAAGATCTCATGTGGTCGTGTCTTCCTTGCTGGTCAAGGTTGGGCGTGGCACATTTCTACATTGGGCATGAGCATAAATGGATTTGTTTGTCTCCAGTGGGTCCTGGAACCAATTTCTGTTGATTCTGAGGGATAAATTAGCATATGTATGGTGGTATGTATATATTTGTATACATATGTTGACACTTCTAATGAAATATAAACTTGTTAAATAAAATAAGATAAAATTGTATATTGTGGAAATATAAAGATTCTATATTCAGTGTAACTTTAAGGTTTCCTGAACTAAATATGAGAATTCAGGACACCACCAGACCCAGAAGGAAACAGACTGGATAAACAGTTCTCTGCACCCAAATCCCGTGGGAGGGAGAGCTGAACCTTCAGAGAGGCAGACAAGCCTGGGAAACCAGAAGAGACTGCTCTCTGCACACACATCTCGGACGCCAGAGGAAAAAGACAAAGACCATCTGGAACCCTGGTGCACTGAAGCTCCCGGAAACGGCGGCACAGGTCTTCCTGGTTGCTGCCGCTGCAGAGAGCCCGTGGGTAGAACCCCACGAGCAAACTTGAGCCTTGGGACCACAGGTAAGACCAACTTTTCTGCTGCAAGAAAGCTGCCTAGTGAACTCAAGACACAGGCCCACAGGAACAGCTGAAGACCTGTAGAGAGGAAAAACCACACGCCGGAAAGCAGAACACCCTGTCCCCATAACTGACTGAAAGAGAGGAAAACAGGTCTACAGCACTCCTGACCCACAGGCTTATAGGACAGTCTAGCCACTGTCAGAAATAGCAGAACAAAGTAACACTAGAGATAATCTGATGGCGAGAGGCAAGCACAGAAACCCAAGCAACAGAAACCAAGACTACATGGCACCATCGGAGCCCAATTCTCCCATCAAAACAAACATGGAATATCCAAACACACCAGAAAAGCAAGATCTAGTTCCAAAATCATTTTTGATCATCATGCTGGAGGACTTCAAGAAAGACGTGAAGAACTCCCTTAGAGAACAAGTAGAAGCCTACAGAGAGGAATCGCAAAAATGCCTGAAAGAATCGCAAAAATCCCTGAAAGAATTCCAGGAAAACATAAATAAACAAGTAGAAGCCCATAGAGAGGAGACACAAAAATCCCTGAAAGAATTCCAGGAAAACATAAATAAACAAGTAGAAGCCCATAGAGAGGAGACACAAAAATCCCTGAAAGAATTCCAGGAAAATACAATCAAACAGTTGAAGGAATTAAAAATGGAAATAGAAGCAATCAAGAAAGAACACATGGAAACAACCCTGGATATATAAAACCAAAAGAAGAGACAAGGAGCTGTAGATACAAGCTTCACCAACAGAATACAAGAGATGGAAGAGAGAATCTCAGGAGCAGAAGATTCCATAGAAATCATTGACTCAACTGTCAAAGATAATGTAAAGCGGAAAAAGCTACTGGTCCAAAACATACAGGAAATCCAGGACTCAATGAGAAGATCAAACCTAAGGATAATAGGTATAGAAGAGAGTGAAGACTCCCAGCTCAAAGGACCAGTAAATATCGTCAACAAAATCATAGAAGAAAACTTCCCTAACCTAAAAAAAGAGATACCCATAGACATACAAGAAGCCTACAGAACTCCAAATAGATTGGACCAGAAAAGAAACACCTCCCGTCACATAATTGTCCAAACACCAAACGCACAAAATAAAGAAAGAATATTAAAAGCAGTAAGGGAAAAAGGTCAAGTAACATATAAAGGGAGACCTATCAGAATCACACCAGACTTCTCGCCAGAAACTATGAAGGCCAGAAGATCCTGGACTGATGTTATACAGACCCTAAGAGAACACAAATGCCAGCCCAGGTTACTGTATCCAGCAAAACTCTCAATTAACATTGATGGAGAAACCAAGATATTCCATGACAAAACCAAATTTACACAATATCTTTCCACAAATCCAGCACTACAAAGGATAATAAATGGTAAAGCCCAACATAAGGAGGCAAGCTATACCCTAGAAGAAGCAAGAAACTAATCGTCTTGGCAACAAAACAAAGAGAATGAAAGCACACAAACATAACCTCACATCCAAATATGAATATAACGGGAAGCAATAATCACTATTCCTTAATATCTCTCAACATCAATGGCCTCAACTCCCCAATAAAAAGACATAGATTAACAAACTGGATACACAACGAGGACCCTGCATTCTGCTGCCTACAGGAAACACACCTCAGAGACAAAGACAGACACTACCTCAGAGTGAAAGGCTGGAAAACAACTTTCCAAGCAAATGGTCAGAAGAAGCAAGCTGGAGTAGCCATTCTAATATCAAATAAAATCAATTTCCAACTAAAAGTCATCAAAAAAGATAAAGAAGGACACTTCATATTCATCAAAGGAAAAATCCACCAAGATGAACTCTCAATCCTAAATATCTATGCCCCAAATACAAGGGCACCTACATACGTAAAAGAAACCTTACTAAAGCTCAAAGCACACATTGCACCTCACACAATAATAGTGAGAGATTTCAACACACCACTCTCATCAATGGACAGATCATGGAAACAGAAATTAAACAGTGATGTCGACAGACTAAGAGAAGTCATGAGCCAAATGGACTTAACAGATATTTATAGAACATTCTATCCTAAAGCAAAAGGATATACCTTCTTCTCAGCTCCTCATGGTACTTTCTCCAAAATTGACCATATAATTGGTCAAAAACGGGCCTCAACAGGTACAGAAAGATAGAAATAATCCTATGCGTGCTATCGGACCACCACGGCCTAAAACTGGTCTTCAGTAACAATAAGGGAAGAATGCCCACATATACGTGGAAATTGAACAATGCTCTACTCAATGATAACCTGGTCAAGGAAGAAATAAAGAAAGAAATTAAAAACTTTTTAGAATTTAATGAAAATGAAGATACAACATACCCAAATTTATGGGACACAATGAAAACTGTGCTAAGAGGAAAACTCATAGCGCTGAGTGCCTGCAGAAAGAAACAGGAAAGAGCATATGTCAGCAGCTTGACAGCACACCTAAAAGCTCTAGAACAAAAAGAAGCAAATACACCCAGGAGGAGTATAAGGCAGGAAAAAGTCAAACTCAGAGCTGAAATCAACCAAGTAGAAACAAAAAGGACCATAGAAAGAATCAACAGAACCAAAAGTCGGTTCTTTGAGAAAATCAACAAGATAGATAAACCCT
The DNA here is from genome assembly GCF_021556685.1 of Rattus norvegicus. Taxonomy (NCBI): domain Eukaryota; kingdom Metazoa; phylum Chordata; class Mammalia; order Rodentia; family Muridae; genus Rattus; species Rattus norvegicus. The sequence goes on along the minus strand of NC_141544.1, from coordinate 63,145,696 downwards.
TAGCCAGACTAACGAGAGGACACAGAGAGTTCGTCCAAATTAACAAAATCAGAAATGAAAAGGGAGACATAACTACAGATTCAGAGGAAATTCAAAAAATCATCAGATCTTACTATAAAAACCTATATTCAACAAAACTTATAAATCTTCAGGAAATGGACAATTTCCTAGACAGATACCAGGTATCGAAGTTAAATCAGGAACAGATAAACCAGTTAAACAACCCCATAACTCCTAAGGAAATAGAAGCAGTCATTAAAGGTCTCCCAACCAAAAAGAGCCCAGGTCCACACGGGTTTAGTGCAGAATTCTATCAAACCTTCATAGAAGACCTCATACCAATATTATCCAAACTATTCCACAAAATTGAAACAGATGGAGCACTACCGAATTCCTTCTACGAAGCCACAATTACTCTTATACCTAAACCACACAAAGACACAACAAAGAAAGAGAACTTCAGACCAATTTCCCTTATGAATATCGATGCAAAAATACTCAATAAAATTCTGGCAAACCGAATTCAAGAGCACATCAAAACAATCATCCACCATGATCAAGTAGGCTTCATCCCAGGCATGCAGGGATGGTTTAATATACGGAAAACCATCAACGTGATCCATTATATAAACAAACTGAAAGAACAGAACCACATGATCATTTCATTAGATGCTGAGAAAGCATTTGACAAAATTCAACACCCCTTCATGATAAAAGTCCTGGAAAGAATAGGAATTCAAGGCCCATACCTAAACATAGTAAAAGCCATATACAGCAAACCAGTTGCTAACATTAAACTAAATGGAGAGAAACTTCAAGCAATCCCACTAAAATCAGGGACTAGACAAGGCTGCCCACTCTCTCCCTACTTATTCAATATAGTTCTTGAAGTTCTAGCCAGAGCAATCAGACAACAAAAGGAGATCAAGGGGATACAGATCGGAAAAGAAGAGGTCAAAATATCACTATTTGCAGATGACATGATAATATATTTAAGTGATCCCAAAAGTTCCACCAGAGAACTACTAAAGATGATAAACAACTTCAGCAAAGTGGCTGGGTATAAAATTAACTCAAATAAATCAGTTGCCTTCCTCTATACAAAAGAGAAACAAGCCGAGAAAGAAATTAGGGAAACGACACCCTTCATAATAGACCTAAATAATATAAAGTACCTCGGTGTGACTTTAACCAAGCAAGGAAAAGATCTGTACAATAAGAACTTCAAGACACTGAGGAAAGAAATTGAAGAAGACCTCAGAAGATGGAAAGATCTCCCATGCTCATGGATTGGCAGGATTAATTTAGTAAAAATGGCCATTTTACCAAAAGCAATCTACAGATTCAATGCAATCCCCATCAAGATACCAATCCAATTCTTCAAAGAGTTAGACAGAACAATTTGCAAATTCATCTGGAATAACAAAAAACCCAGGATAGCTAAAGCTATCCTCAACACTAAAAGGACTTCATGGGGAATCACTATCCCTGAACTCAAGCAGTATTACAGAGCAATAGTGATAAAAACTGCATGGTATTGGTACAGAGACAGACAGATAGACCAATGGAATAGAATTGAAGACCCAGAAATGAACGCACACACCTATGGTCACTTGATTTTTGACAAAGGAGCCAAAACCATCCAATGGAAAAAAGATAGCATTTTCAGCAAATGGTGCTGGTTCAACTGGAGGGCAACATGTAGAAGAATGCAGATCGATCCATGCTTATCACCCTGTACAAAGCTTAAGTCCAAGTGGATCAAGGACCTCCACATCAAACCAGACACACTCAAACTAATAGAAGAAAAACTAGGGAAGCATCTGGAACACATGGGCACTGGAAAAAATTTCCTGAACAAAACACCAATGGCTTATGCTCTAAGATCAAGAATCGACAAATGGGATCTCATAAAACTGCAAAGCTTCTGTAAGGCAAAGGACACTGTGGTTAGGACAAAACGGCAACCAACAGATTGGGAAAAGATCTTTACCAATCCTACAACAGATAGAGGCCTTATATCCAAAATATACAAAGAACTCAAGAAGTTAGACCGCAGGGAAACAAATAACCCTATTAAAAAATGGGGTTCAGAGCTAAACAAAGAATTCACAGCTGAGGAATGCCGAATGGCTGAGAAACACCTAAAGAAATGTTCAACATCTTTAGTCATAAGGGAAATGCAAATCAAAACAACCCTGAGATTTCACCTCACACCAGTGAGAATGGCTAAGATCAAAAACTCAGGTGACAGCAGATGCTGGCGAGGATGTGGAGAAAGAGGAACACTCCTCCATTGTTGGTGGGATTGCAGACTGGTAAAACCATTCTGGAAATCAGTCTGGAGGTTCCTCAGAAAATTGGACATTGAACTGCCTGAGGATCCAGCTATACCTCTCTTGGGCATATACCCAAAAGATGCCTCAACATATAAAAGAGACACGTGCTCCACTATGTTCATCGCAGCCTTATTTATAATAGCCAGAAACTGGAAAGAACCCAGATGCCCTTCAATAGAGGAATGGATACAGAAAATGTGGTACATCTGCACAATGGAATATTACTCAGCTATCAAAAACAACGAGTTTATGAAATTCGTAGGCAAATGGTTGGAACTGGAAAATATCATCCTGAGTGAGCTAACCCAAACACAGAAAGACATACATGGTATGCACTCATTGATAAGTGACTATTAGCCCAAATGCTTGAATTACCCTAGATCCCTAGAACAAACGAAACTCAAGACGGATGATCAAAATGTGAATGCTTCACTCCTTCTTTAAATGAGGAAAAAGAATACCCTTGGCTGGGAAGGGAGAGGCAAAGATTAAAACAGAGACTGAAGGAACACCCATTCAGAGCCTGCCCCACAGGTGGCCCATACATATACAGCCACCCAATTGGACAAGATGGATGAAGCAAAGAAGTGCAGACCGACAGGAGCCGGATGTAGATCGCTCCTGAGAGACACAGCCAGAATACAGCAAATATAGAGGCGAATGCCAGCAGCAAACCACTGAACTGAGAATAGGTCCCCCGTTGAAGGAATCAGAGAAAGAACTGGAAGAGCTTGAAGGGGCTCTAGACCCCAAAAGTACAACAATGTCAAGCAACCAGAGCTTCCAGGGACTAAGCCACTACCTAAAGACTATACATGGACTGACCCTGGACTCTGACCCCATAGGTAGCAATGAATATCCTAGTAAGAGCACCAGTGGAAGGGGAAGCCCTGGGTCCTGCTAAGACTGAACCCCCAGTGAACTAGACTATGGGGGGAGGGCGGCAATGGGGGGAGGGTTGGGAGGGGAACACCCATAAGGAAGGGGAGGGGGGAGGGGGATGTTTGCCCGTAAACTGGGAAAGGGAATAACACTTGAAATGTATATAAGAAATACTCAAGTTAATAAAAAAAAAAAACAAGAACAACCCCTAAAAAAAAATAGTATTACTTTTCAAGAGTTTCATATAAAATGTTTTGATCACATTCTTCCCACGTCCCAATTCTTCCTAGATATTTCTCATCCCTAAAAAAAAAAAAAAAAAAAAAAAAAAAAAGAGCTAGATTGCAGCAGAAATATGAAGAGGAACATACCAGGGGAAAAATGCCACAATGCCATTTAGGAGAGGTAATAGCGATTGATAAAGAGAACAGCTAATATTGTAATAAAGGTGGCAGAAGGAGAGCAGTTCAGATTCAAATAAGGTCTGTAAGGCTGCTGCTGGTGGCACATAGCTTTGATCTCAGCACTTGGGAAGCAGAGGCGGGTGGATTTCTGTTAGTCTGAGGTTAGTTTGTTTCACAGAGTGAGTTCCAGGACAGCCAAGGCTCTGTAGAAAAACTGTCTCAAATAAAACAAAACCGCAAAAATAAATAAATAAATAAATAAATAAATAAATAAATAAATAAATAAATAAATAAATAAAATAAAGCAAAACAAAACAAAAAACCCCAAAGGTGGTAAGTGTAACTCAGAGGTAAGTGTGTGTAAAGGACTGTCTACTTAACCATTGCATGCTGGTTTTGCCAAGGCTTGGGGCTTCCTTCCTGGAGATGCTACTGTCTGAAATACCTCATGTTTCTGCACAAAAACCATATTGGATGCCGGAAATCTCTAAATTTATCTTTTGGCAGCTGGGTGAGATTTTCCTCCCTTTCCACATTGGAAAATACAAGAATGGGAACTAATTGAGAGAATTTTGGAGTTATATCAAAGTATTTGAGACATATACTAAAATGAGTTAACATACCAGACAGGATCTCTCATCCAGAGACGGGTCTAATTATAGACTCCTGTCAGTATCCAAGAACTTGGATTCAGGGAACTTTCCCACCACCTCATGTGTCTATACTATTAGTAGAAACAGCATGATCTGTGCTGTGAGCACAGCATGGCTGGATATTACGCAGAAGCCAAGCGAAGTTGCTGATGCATGCCCCCCACCCTGCCCAGCTCCAGTGAAAGCTTTCAATACTGGATGTCTAGTAATTAGACCCTGCGTGCCAACTTCTCACTTGCTATCACTGCAGCTCTCTCACTTGTAAGTCACTGATGAGGTAATTAAGCATGTTCTGTCACTCTCCTGGGAGATGTTGCCCTCTCCTGTTTTCCCTGGTAGGGGAGGATATGGATAGCCATCTATGCGGCCCAATATAAATTTATAAACTTAGAACTTTGTGAGATTCTTCTGCATATGTATTGTGACTTGGTTGGATGGTTCTTAAGCATAAACTTTGTAGACGACAGCGTCATGTTGTGGTGTCAAATCGTTCAACACACGTTCTAGACTATGCCCTAAGTGCGGGGCTTTGCGCCGGGGTCTCTCCACAGAGATCTCTGGTCCAGCTAGGTGTGTGGAGAAGGGGAGAGAACGGGGGCATGGAGGGTGGACTGTTTTCACTGCCACTGCTGCTGGTGCCGCTCCTTTCTGCTGCTGCCCCTTCAGTTGCTGGGGAAAGGCTGAGCCAGCAGGAGACTGGCTAGCCAGTGAGGGGTGCAGGGGAGCTGCTGGCAGCGATTTCAGGAGAGCAGATCTCTTCCCCAAGCAGCGGTGTTACAGCTCTTATGACAGAAGCTCTCAGCCGATGGAATAATTCCTTTACACCTTTAATCCTTCTGAACAGGATTCTTAAATACCGTTTTTGCATGGGTCAGTGTCTGACAGCAGGTACTTCCTATTGGTTTGGCCTGAGAGCTTGGGAGAGCTCATCTACATATTTGGTTGGGGGCATGGTCCTGTTGACTGATCTGTCTTAGGCCTATGTGACCTATGGTCACATTCTCACCTGTGGAGGGGGCTTAGGGGACTGTATTTGTCTTGAGCCTATGTAACCAGTGGTCATGTCCTCACTTGTGGAGGAGGGGCTTGGGGCATTGCCTTATGTGACTGAGCTGTCTCAAACCTCTCTATAGCGGTTTGTGGGGAGCTGTAGCCACATGAGAAGGGCCTGATCTCCTAGGAGACTGGGAATGCTCCTGCAGTCCCTTTTAGGGTCCCTAGGGATTCGACCTCTCTTGTCCAGGAATCAGGGTACCTTTCACAGTCCACCACCCTACACCTATGTGCCTTTTTCCTTTATCAGCTTTGTTTTGCATTCTTTTCTTACAATGAATCATAGCCATAAATGCGACTGGCTGTGTGCTGAGTTCTATGAGGGTTCCTAGCAAGTCTTAGAAGCAGAGGTTGTCTATGAACTCCCAACTTTCACATGCAAAGAGTGTTTAGGTAATTGCCATGCACATAAGAATTATTGAACATCTGCTGGGTTAATTACATGCTTGTCCTTTGAAGTGAGCTCCTTCTAGCTCTGAGAATCATTTTTATACTTATTACCAAGCCCTACCTGCATTTTATCATTTTTCTTAACTCTAGATTCATCTATTCAATGTCATGTGTGACATTTATACTTAAGTTTCTAAGGGCCATCTCACACTGAAACTGTAGAAAAGAGAAATCAGAGTTTATGCTGCAAAAATAATGAAATATAATACAATTGTTGTCACTGCCCTTTGTGAGAATTGTTAATATTGTCACCACCATCTTGCTATTCAGACTCTGATGTGAATTCCCTTTCCTCATCAGAACCACTTTAGGAATAAGAATCGTCCTGAGCAATATTTATGTTGCTATGATTACATAATCTGATGAAAGAACCTTACGTGACAAAAGGGTTTATTCTAGATCACAGTTCAAGGGAATATCCATCATGACCAGGAAGCCACAGTATAGACATCTGAAGCAGCTTTCCATAGCTTATTGCATTCACAATCAGGAAGCAAAGAAATCATGTACTGCTACTCAGTTCTGCTTATTATAGAGTAGTCAACCAGGGCACTGTGATCTCCACAGTGGGTGTCTTCCCACCTTAATTCATGTAATCAAGATATGCCCAGACTCTCATCAACCAGGAGATTCTAGGTTCTGCTAATGTGACACTAGCCATCAAAATGCCACCCTTGACAACTTGGTAGCTAAATATTATTCTAAGCCACTGACATTTTACCTTGTCTCTTTAGGCACATGACCATGTTAAGGTATAAAATTCACTCGATACAACTTTAAAAGACCCCAGAGTCTTTAAAAATTCCAACACTCTGGAAGCCCAAAGTTTCTTAAATATGAGTACCTATAAAATTAAACAAGCAACAACAAGAACAACAATAAGCTATCAAGATGATTTAGTGAGTGAAAGTCCATACTAGATAAATGCGAACCAGCACTCATTATCTTCGAGACACATGAGCTTATCAGTTTGTACATGCTCTGATTTGTTGCTCTGATTGTAGGCCGCTGATTTGTTGGGGTCTGTTGGTACCCGAACAAGGCAGGGGTGCAGCCCGACTCCTGAGGCTCTCAGGATGAGCAGATCTGAAGTTTTAGGCATGTTCCCACCCCTTCTCAGCTCCAGGTCAGCTGACAAGGGTTACATTTCCCGTTACCGTGATAAATACTGTGGCAAAGGCGATTTGAGAGAGGAGGGTTTATTCCAGATCACAGGTCATGGACACAGTCTCTCGTGGCAGTGTGGTCAAGGATGCATGACCTTGAAGCAGCTTGTCAAACCCATCTGTAAATCTGGAAGCCAAGAAAAATGAAAGATTTCCGTTGCCGAGTTTTATTTCTAAATGTATCTAGACTGTGGTCCCAACCACCATGGTTGAATCTTCCCATTTCAATGACCATAGACAGGATAATACCTCAAATATCTTCCCAAGCAATTCTGTATTCTGTTAAGTTGACAACACTAATCAGCACAGCCATGCTTGATTTAGTTTCAATAAATACGGAGTTTCAGAATTTAATCCATTACTCCTTATAGAAACCTGGTGTCTCTTCTTCATTCTTCTTACTCCTTCAGACCATCTATTCTCTCTGTTGGCTCTTTATACACAAAGTGCAGAGTATCTTCCCACTGGTTTAAATCCCTTCATCTCCTCCCACTCTCATCATAAAATACATCAGACTTCATACTATAGCCTGTAAGGCTCTGTGGGACTGCTCTATACTCCTGACCTCTGTAATCCACTTCCGCACGATCACTAAGGTTTCTATTTTGAGCAGCTGGGGTCTGTGTGAAGAAGCCCCGCACAGCAAGGGTGCCCCTTGACACCTGAATTAGGCATGAGCCATACCCAAACACATGTTTTCACAGAGAAATCCTTTACTAAGGGGGGGAGAAATGTTAAACTGGCTGCTTTCAGACTCAGGCAGAAAAATAGCTGCAAACGACATTGCAGGTGAAAATTTTTAAGAAGAGTAAAAGAGGAGGCCTGTGTTAGAGTGGGCTAGGATGTAGTGGTATGTTTTGATTGGCTGTGTTAATTAGGTGGGCCAACGGGGACTTTTGATTGCTGGACTTTAATAGTTTGATAGTTGGACATTGGTAGTTAGCCTCAAGAGGAAGAAATGGGCAAATTAGGGAATAGATGTGAATGGCTAGCTTTAGGAATGTAATCTCTTAGTTTTTAACTAGCCAGGGGAGTGGGAGAGAGGGGTAAGATTTGCCCAAGTCATGCTTTCCACACTGAAGCTGGCCAGAGTTCATTCACTATGAGGACCTGAGTGTGGGGCAAGTTTTCTGCTTGGAGCACAGGCACTGTGGGATCTACCCAAGCCTTCCCCACACCACTCTCAGATCTAAAATGACAATGACTTTCTAGACAAAAATCTAGGTAAGTATTTTTTGTAGAATTTGACTTTTATCTATTTGTTCTTTTGTTTTGAAAATGTATTGCTTAGTAATTTTATACATTCACATGGTATTTTTATGAAATCTAGCCCAGACCTTTACAACTTCTGCTATGCCCCTTATCTGGGTCCTCTACAGTTTTATGAACTTTGTTTTTTAATATCCTGAGTCTGAGCAATGGCAGCAGGTTATGCCTTGCTGTGTGTCTACCTACCGGACCACGAGAAGCCCAGAAAAAGCTGCATCTCAGAAGATAGTATATTTCACAGAACATTTATATCGTGTATCGTATTTTTTAATGTTGTATTCATAAATTGGTTATGAACACTAAAGTCATCTATTTGCTCCCATGTTATAGTCTAGGAATTTTACAATTTTTAACTAATTTTCAGTTTAATTTATGTGTGTGGGAGTTTGTATGTACGCCTGTGCACTGTGTGAGTGCATTATTCATGGATGGAGAAGAAGGAAGCAGATGTTCTGAGACTGGGGTTACAGATTGTGGTTAGCAGGTACATGGGTCCTGGGAATGGAACTTAGCTTCTCTGGAAGTTCCCAGTCTCTCAGCTGCTGAGCCAAGTCTCCAGACCCAGCAATTTCAGAGTTTTCCATTTAACTTAAGTCTGTGCTATACTTTAACTTAATCTTGTGAAGTCAAAGAAATCCATTTTGCATATTTTAGAAATTCTTCACGTGACGCCTAGTCCTATTACCACTGATATGGTTTCATAGAATGTATTTTCAACCTACAGGTCAATGTGGGAACATGCAACATCTTGACAGTATGGGTTTTTTTCTTTACTTATTTAGTTTGTTTGAGATCTTTAATCAGATTCATGTTTTCCTCATTTAAATACCGCACATACATTATATTTATGCCTAAGTTTTTAATTTTATAATATGTATTATTTCCAATTCAAATTATACATTTTAATACTGCTGTATAAAGTAATTTGTGTTCAATAGACTTGTCCAGTAATAAATAACATAAGTTTGTTTCTGTTTGTTTTTGTATTTATGTAAATGAAGACTAAAGAATTAAGTTTTAATCATTGCTTTCTAATCTAGACTTTTCATTTATTATCTTTGTTTTATTTCATGAGCTACAATTTCTCATATGGCACTTAAAACTATTGGTAAATATTTTTGTCATGATAAAGTTTATATTTATATATGTATATATTCCTTATTACATAGAAAATTTCCTTTATTGCTAGATTTTTAAAAAAGTTTTGTCTTAAAGAAGTCACATTATTTTCTGGTGATTTTCTGGATTTATTCACATATATTAATCTTCTTCTGTAAACTCTTTATGTAATAGTTTGTAGCAACTGAATTTTAAATATTAAAGTAAATTTTCATACTTCAATTCTATTTACCAGTGTGATATGTTTTTTATAAATCCCTGGATTTTACTGAATATTACCATAACTACACTCCTGAGAGATATTAGTCTTTATTTTTCCTGTTATTTTATCATTAAGGATTAGTAATTTTGTAATGTTTTATTTATGGACTGAGCTCTGCTTCTAGCCTCTCAAATATAACAAAAATTTAATATAATTTCTTCATAAAATATTTGGTAAAGTCATATTAACAACCTCATTATGCATTTATAGTCTATACAATATGAAATATGTAATATATAATATATAACATATATTATGTATCATAAACAATGTGTGATATATATGTAATATATAGTATAATGAATAATGTACAATATGTTATTTGGTAATGTAGACTTTATAATATATTATGTAATATAAGATGTAATATGTAATATGCATATGCAACATGTACTATATACAAATACTATATACTATATTATTACATACTACATATTTCATGAAAATATGACAAACTGCAGATGGCATAACATATACAATATAACATGTAGTATAGAGTATGCAATATACTATATGTAACATCCCATTCACAATATATAATATGTAACACATAATATGTAACACATAACACAAAATACATAATACACAATATAACCTATGTTATATAACATACGACATACAACTTATGACACATGATACAGGAAACACAATATATAACATATAACACATAGCACATAACATAATATGTGATATAATATATAATACACAATACATAATATGTAACATGAAAAAACACAAAATACATAATATATAATATATAACATATGTCACAGGACACATAATATATACTATACACTATATAATTTACAACATGCAATATTTAACATATAACATATATGATATAATACATAATACAAGACACATGCATAATATATAATAATAAATATGTAACATATAATAACTATATACTATATAATATGTTATATTATGTAATATATGATATATAATACATAGTTAAGAAGTGATATATCATATGTAATGTGATATATGACATATGATATATGTTATAAGTTATATGATATATGAGGCATATGATGTATGATGTATGATATATGATGTATGACATATGACATAATACCCATAATAAAATATGTTTAGTATATGTTATGTATATATTTATATCTATAGCATATTATTTATTATATATAGAATATATATTACATATATTATCTGTGCTTTTCAATTTTGTTTGGTTTATTAACATTATATTAAGAATGTTCATACATTTGTTCATTAAGAATGTTCCCCTGTCTCTGTCCTTTTAGTCCCTTTGTCTGGCTGTAACATCAGAATAATTTTGACTTCATAAGATAAATTTAAAGTATTTTATTCTTTTCAGTGTATTAGAAGAATATGATGAGGTTTTTATATAAATTCTTTCTGAGTATGTGCCAGAATTTATTTATAATGCACCTGATCCTGTCTTTTTCTAGAGGGTTTTTATTACTGATTTAGTTTTTGAACCACCATTAGTCTTTTCACATAGTTTAGAAAACTTATTCAGTAAATTCATTATATGTTATATAATTATTCTTTATTGTTACCCATAGGGATTGAGTCTGTATTGTATAATCAGATACATTTCTTCAATTAATATTCAAATGAATGTACAGAGAATCACACTAAGTGATGTACGCATAGGTGATAATTAGCTTCATATAAATTTAACAGGATTTTGCTGTTCTGGAGTACATAAAACTCGGCAATGTTTGTCTCTTAGAATGTTTTGGAGTCTGGAGGTATAGACTCTTGGTGTGCAGCATTGTTTTGAGATGGCGTAGTATCCTGCATGTAGTTTCCATACTGATTGTTTTTCTCTTTTATAACTTGAATCTGCCTGTTATCTTTTCAGATCTTGTACCAAAAATGAATAATATTCATTATCGTGTTTATCTATAGTTAATCACTTCAATTTGTCTCTTTTGTTGCAACATCACTGCAATAGCTTACCTTCATGAGTTGTGTTGGTTGAGAACTTTAGCTTAGATTCGTGCCCTTTAAATATCTCTAGGTTTTCTGAATGAATATAATGGGTGAACAACATTTAATACTATGTAAGTCTACCCCTTCCCTATATCTTATAGCTAAACTTTGGGTGCAGTGTAAGAAAAGCCATCTTCATTTAATCTGTTTTTGGAAAGACATCAGGAAAATATTTTAAGACCCATTTTTCTGTGAAAGAAAAAATTTGGCAGTAATATCAACTTTAATTTATAGATTATTCCAAGTTTTTAACTAATACAACTTTTATAATATTTTTCTCATAGGTTCTAGTGGAATCTTCAGCACATTTTAGTATTACAGTTAAAATCAGAATAGTCACTTGGGCTAATTGGCTATGTGTGTGAATGAAACTGAAATTACAAACACATTGCATAGATATGTAGATAATCATCTGGAAATATCTGAACATATTTATTTGCTGATATTCATACCAAGGTACAACTTGTTCTTACTTTAAAATCTAAATGAGATGTATTGTTCATTATTTTTTACCAGAACTTGGGTTTTAATGTGAACTAAATGTATAAGATCAGTATAATATACTAAACACTCCAATCTTCTAAGAGACATTTTGGAAGTATAAACTAAATATAATAGTTGGTTTTGGTTGCATATATTCTACCCCCAAATTAGCAGCTTATGAGAAAGCCTACCATGTATCTTACTGTATTTCTGAACAAACATTTAGGGGTGGTCAACCATGTGGGTTTTCTGATCTCAGACAGATTCATGTGATTGCAGTCAGCTCTCAACTGACTCAACCTGGACTGGAAGGTCCAGGTTGGCTCCAGCTGGAAAGACTTGTCATCATCATCATCTCACTTTGTCCTGAATAGCAGAGCAGGCAAACCTGAGATTGCTGAAATAGCATTGAAAGTAAATGCAAATGTGCAAGCCCTCGTTAGTCCTTGGCTCAGAACTGGCATGAGATGCCAAAGCAAATGAAAATTCCTGCCCAGATTCAACTGTGGGGAAATGAGCATCATCTGCAGTATCACATTGTAAAGGTTATGGACACGGGGAAAAGGAAGACGAAAGAGCATTTTTGTAATGGGTTTTATAATCATTGTCTCAGATTAAATGTATATAATTTACCTAACATTGCTGAACATTAAAAATTAACACCAGGGAAGTGAAAATTGCACTTGTAGAATGATGAAAAGTCACAGGCTTCAGAGATAGTTATAAAAGAGATGATGGTATTGTCTGGTATATATGAGAATGGAAATCTGGTCTGGGTGAAAAAATTGTACTTACATAAGAAAGACTGCATATAACCGGAGAGTCTATATGTGCTATGAAGAGGACTGTGCACAGTTCTGATTCAGCAGAAATGCAGCTTTCTGAAGACCAAAGTGTGAATGCTTCAGACCTTCTTAGAAGGGGGAACAAAAATACTCACAGGAGGAAATAAGGAGATAAAATGTGGAGCAGAGACTGAAAGGCCATCTAGAGACTGCCCCACATGGATGCATACTATATACAGCAACCAAACCCAGACAATATTGTGGATGCCAAGAAGTACATGCTGACGGGAGCCTGATATAGCTGCCTGCTGAGAGGCTCTGCCAGAGCCTTACAAATACCAAGGTGGATGCTTGCAGCTGAAGTAGCTGAAGGGGCTTGCAGCCCCATAAGAAGAACACAGTATCACCCAACCAGACCCCCATGAGCTCCCAGGGACTAAACCACCATCCCAAGAGAACACAGGATGGACCTATGGCTCCAACTGCACATGTAGCAGAGGATGGAATTGTGGGGGATCAATGGGAGGAGAGGCCCTTCATCCTGTCAAGACTTAATGCCCCTGTGTAGGGGAATGTCAGGGCAGGGAGGTGGGAGGGAGTAGGTGGGTGGGTGAGAGGAAACCAGGAGATGGGATAAAATTTAAAATGTAAATAAAAAATGCAATTAAAAAAAAGAAATGCAGCCTTCTCCGACATGTGGGCACAATTTCTGAATGGGGAAAGCTCTTCCCTGTTAAGCATAATACAGAAAATACCTGATATTTCACAAGATATATATATATATATATATGTGTGTGTGTGTGTGTGTGTGTGTGTGTGTGTGTGTGTTTGTGTGTGTATGGTATGTATTCATGATCATATGCACAAATGCCTCAAAGTGAAGACATTGAAGAAAATCAATATTCATTTTAATTTTACATACTTTAGCATTAATGCATGTAAGCATATTATTTGGGAATGAAACTTTCAAAATGGCAGGCCGTCATACTAATGATAGTCTGAGAGTAAAGTTGGAGCTGAATAATTAACAGCTGATATGCTATATCTTTGAGTCCTTAGGGATAGCTCATTTTATTTTATACTGCACTCTTTTTTTTTTTCCGGAGCTGAGGTATACTGCACTCTTTGTTGTTTCTCTTTTCTTTATTTTTATTTGTATTCATGTGTATACATTTGTTTCTGTCTGTCTCCTGTGTAGCTGAGGAAACCAGAGGATGGTATCCGAAATCCTGGGAGCTGGACTTACAGAAGGTTGGGAGCACCCTGACTGGGGACTAAGAATGAACCTTGGATCTTCAACAAAAGCAAATGTAATTACTTTCAGCACATGCAGTTTGATTTTCCTGCAGTGCTATTCTTCTTCTCTACTCTCCTAAGCAAGCCACTTTTACACAGATGCAGGTTAGTCCTGCCTCCCTTTCAGCTTGCCTTTCTGTCTATGGTCTCTTCTCTTAACTTACACATTTATATATATTGAAATGTGTGTGTGTGGGTGTGGGTGTAACTTATACATATATGGTATCCAACTCTTCACTCCTTAGCCCTCGCACCCCCCCCCCAGTGAACTTCATTTGACTTTGGCTTTGGTTACTGTTCATAACTGTCATTGTTCACTTCCTGACTCTGGTCCATGGTGTCAGCCCATGAGGACAGGAACGTCACTGTGATGGCATTTGCAGCATTCATTCTTACTGACGTCCTGAATTCTAGAAGACGCTCAGACAGTATGCACCATAGTACTGTAAGCATAAACATGTTTTTGAAGTACACAACTGGGCAGAACTCTAAAGGAAGTGAATCATTTTGGAGTATATTTTACAGTATAATAAAAATATACTATTATAAAACATAGTAAAAATAAAAGCCATTGTTTTAATTATCAAATGATTTGACTTTGTATGCTTTTCATTTGATTAGAATGAAAATAAGTATTAAGGTCTGGGCTCATCTAAGGCTTTCCCTGAGGCCCTCCCTGATATGTAGAGAAAGAACACAGCTTTCTTTTGAACACCAGATATATGCTTGACAGAGACAGAGCTGATAACACTCTGGGGCCAGGGCCTTGAGGAGGTTTGGCTTTGGATCTTGAGAACCCAAATATTCCTGCTGTATGGAGCTTTTTTTTTGCTATTTTATTTATTTACATTTCGAATGTTATCCCCATTCTGTTTGCTTTCTGGAACTCCCCTATCTCATCCCCCTCCTCTGCTTCTATGAGGGTGCTTCTCCACCCATTCCCTCCCACCTCCCGGTCCTGACATTCCCCTACACTGGGCATCAACCCTTGACAGGACTAAGGGATGCTCCTGCTGCTAATGTCCAACAAGTCCACCCTCTGCTACATATGTGACTGGAGCCATGGGTCCCTCCATGTGTACTCTTTGGATGGTGGTTTAGTTCTGGGTGCTCTGGGGGTTCTGCTTGGTTGATATTGTTGGTCTTCCTATGAGGTTGATAAGGTTGCAAACCCCTTCAGCTCCTTCCTAACTCCTCCACTGGGGTCCCCGTGCTCAGTCTAATAGTTGGCTGTGAGTATCCACATCTGTACTTGTCAGGCTTTGTCAGCCTCTCTGAAGACAGTTATATCAGGCTCCTGTCAGCAAGCACTTCTTGGCATACGAAATAGTGTTTTGGTTTCATTTCTGTATATGAGATGGATCCCTAGATGTGGCAATCGCTGGATGGCCTTTCCTTCATGCTCTGCTCTGCACTTTGTCCCAGATTTTCCTTTAGACAGGAGCAATTCGGGGTTAAAATTTTGGAGATGAGTGGTGGCTTCATCCTTCAACTGAGGACCTTGTCTAACCTCTGGATATGGTCTCTACAGGTTCTCCCTCCCCTTTGATGGGCATTTCAGCTAATCTCATCCCCATTGGGTCCTGGAAGCCTCTTCCTTTCCTGGTATCTGGAACTTTCTGGTAGCTACCTCCAGTAGCTTCCATCCCCCATTGCTACACACCTCTGTTTAGTTTCCTGACCCTCTATGATATCATCTCTCTCTCCTCCCATACCTGATCCTGCCCCTCTTTTCCCCTCCTCCTCCTCTCTTCTGCTGAAGTCTTTCCCACCCTCTATCGCCTGTGAGTGTTTTGCCTCCCTTCTAAGAAGGTCTGAAGTATCCACACTTTGGTCTTCCTTCTTTTTGAACTTCATATGGTCAGTGAATTGTATCAGGGATATCCCGAGCTTTTGGGCTAATATCCACTTATCAGTGAGTACATACCATCTGTGTTCTTTTGTGCCTGGGTTACCTCACTCAATGGAATTTTTTCTAATTCCATCCATTTGCCTGTGAATTTCATGAAGTCATTGTTTTTAACAGATAAGTAGTACTCCATTGTGTACATGTACCACATTTTCTGTATGTATTCCTCTTCTGAGGGACATCTGGGTTCTTTCTAGCTTCTGGCTATTATAAATAAGGCTGCTATGAACATAGTGGAGCACGTGTCCTTGTTATATGTTAAAGCATCTTTTGTGTATATGCCCAGGAGTGGTATACTGGGTCCCCCAGGTAGTACCATGTCCAATTTTCTGAGGAACCTCCAGACTGAATTCCAGAGTGGTTGTACCAGTCTGCAATCCCACCAAAAGTAGAGGAGTGTTCCTCTTTCTCCACATCCTCTCCAGCATCTGCTGTCACCTGAGTTTTTGATCTTAGCCATTCTAACTAATGTGAGGTAGAATCTCAGGGTTTTTTTGATTTGCATTTCCCTGAAGATGAAGGATGTTGAGCATTTCTTCAGGTGCTTCTCGGCCATTTGATATTCCTCAGTTGAGAATGCTTTAGCTCTGTACTCCATCTTTAATAGGGTTATTTGGTTCTCTGGAGTCTAAGTTCTTGAGTCTTTGTCTATATTGGATATTAAGAGCTTATGTTGCCAGTTCCAAGGCCATCGTGTGCTACACCATTAATGTTCTGGAGATACTCTGTGTTCCCTTTGGGCAATATTTTTTGATTAGCATCCCACTGACTTCATTCTGTTGTGTGATATTTTATGCTCACATCGTCCTATTTCTCCCCTGGGAACAATATATAAAGTGTAACAGTTCCTATCAAGCTGTTTTGGCATAAGAGGCGGCTGGCCCAAGAACTCCTGAGCCCAACTCTTCTCTGTTTTTTAATCTTCTCATCTCTTGGTCATCCCACTTCGGAGCCTGACACTGGAGAGTGACAAGGTTGGTCGAGATCAAGTAAATATGATCAAAACATATTGTATGAAAATTTCAAAGCAATAAAAATTTAAAATAAGTACCAAAAATGCAGCAACCCTCAATCTTAGCAGAGATTTCTCATTTCATGATTTTACCACTGGGGGAAAAATGAAACCAAAAGAAGAAAAGGAAACTTTTCATTTTTAAAAATTGTATGGGTTTTAAAACAATAGAACCTTTAAATGTGTGACCAAAAAATCAAATTTATTTCCCAACGACATTCATTTTCATATGCAGAACCGGAGGGTTTGAAGGACAAGTCTCCTTTATAATCAGAGAATTGACTTCCTTCTGCTTAGGGCAGTGAGTGTGATATGTTCTTTGAGCTGGATGATGAAAACTTGGGTGGAAGATGTAGTGAAGTTGTGGGGGACATGTTCACTTTTAACTGCTTCAGTGTAAGTGACGTATTCCTACCCTATTGATGTAGAGCAATGAACGGAATAGGCAAATATTATGGTATAACCAATAATTTTTATCATAATCTGTCACTCAGGAGTCATAAGTTACCTCTGCTGCTGCATAAGACATAATAAGATTGAGAACCATGCTGCTGAGGTGTACATATCTCTGGTCCTTTCATGGTGGGTAAAATGCGTAGCTTAACATCTGATAGCAATATTGTTTTCTGAATTGTGCTTGGTTGGCTATTACTTCCCATGAGCTATTGTTTATAACAAATCATTTCTCCTGGATGTATTATTAAATAAAGGCATAGTCATTTGTTTACAAGACAGGCATTAGGATTTGATCTTTTCTGCGTAAGTAGACGATAAGAGGCAATTGTTTCTAACTTGAAAAATAAAAAACAATGCATTTAGTTAGCTGAATTTTTATGTCATCCAACTTCTTTTCTAGCACGTCAGTGGTAAACAGGAAGCTGCTAATAAGAATGAAGCTAGAACAAAATAAATAAACCTGTAGATCCAGAGCTTGCCATGAGTACATGCATGCCCAGAGTACATCTCGCTATTTTTTGAGTTTTGGATCTTGGAAGGTAGGTCACCATATATAGCCCAGTATGACCTCAGGTCACTAGTCTCCTGTCTCATCTATTTGAGAACTAGAAGTGCGCAGGTAGAATTTACTCTTCCAATTCAACAATTCACACTTTGCAAGACTGATCATACTCTGTTGAAATACTCTTAGCAGAAATGTACAGACCAATGTTTTAATATCACTGTAGTAACCATGGTATAGTAGGAGAACATTAAATACAGTTATCTACAGAATATGAAATTAAAATGAGAAAAATGTTAAGTGACAAATACACTTAGAAAAATATCTGAAATATATGCACCGAATAGCAACGCTGTATATAGTAGTGGCAAATTATGCTTACTTTGACTGTAGTGTTTTTGTTAACTACTTGCATTTATTTTAAATTTTTAAATCTTCATCCTTATTTTTATTTTCATACTTTATAATAAGTGCACATTATTTCATAATTGGAAAATACTAAATGTTAACGTTGACGTTGTTATCAATACACGTTGGAACTAAATATTAATAAATTTGAGCTCTATTTGGAGAATTGAGATTTAGCTCTGTTTGCATAGTGCTGTGGCCTTATAGAAATGCACAAACAGACAAAATGCTTCTTGAGGGATTATAAACACAAATAATTAAGATGTAAACTTTGCTAATAAATCTATGACTATTATATACCATTAAAAGCTCATTCAGATCAATTTTTATATACTTGAAAAGGATGATTACTTTAGAAGGTTCTATTATTCCATGTTGAATATGGAGTCTCCTTTCGTGCAAGCTGTTTTCACTGCTTGGCAAAGTTTTAAAATACTATCACCAATTTTTTATTACTATTTTCATATTCATCTCAAGGATCCTTGTAGTCTGAGGTCATAACAAATGAGGTGCATTTTAAAAAGTGCTGTTAAATTTTCAAGTTAGATGTTTTGATGTAATAAACACTAATCACTTGAGTGGGCTGAGCTTACATCATGCCAATTTATCAACTCTTTTCCTACTTCCAAGACTTATCTAACAATTCTCTTGGATTCTCTTTGTAAATACATACTTGAGGAGTTATGATGATTTGTTTCCTTTCTTGAAATCTTTATCTCTCCATTTCCTCTTACCTCATTGTATTAATCAACATTTCCAGTGAAAGATAAATAAGTATCTGTTTTGTATATCTGATCTATTGTTCTTTAGAAGACCTTATACATTTATCATAAACTATAATTCTTCATTGGACCTTGGTAGTTACTCCTATTAAATTACATTACCTTACCTTATCTTTACCTTACATTTACCTTATTTATAGTACAGTTGGGTAAGTTTTCATCTCACCTATCTTTTTCTGTGCTTTGACATATTCACATGAATTTTAAATATAACCTTTGCACCTTTATGACTACACTCATTTAGATTATGCTACAAGTTTGCTTTTTAATATGTAGTTGAATTCTGACCACTGGCTATGTAGAATATCCATTTGTAAGAGGGTGTTTGTAGATCAACTCTAATCTCACAGTTACAGTTTTGATGTAAAGTTTCTACTAATACAACAGAATTTTAAATCTCACCATGTTCTCTTTTATTAAGACAGTCGAATTGGAGATTATCCATGCTCTCAGGACTCGGAAAATGACCTGTTCAAAGTTTTCTCGTGCTGTCAGCAATCCTTAGTATTCTGTAGTTCTTTGTGTGGGGTAGAGGTCTCTTGAGCTTTGCCCCTTTCATTATAGCATTTCCTTTGATGTTGCCTTTGTTCATGACATGTTTAGATAGTCAAAATAAAAAAATATTAAGAGAATAACCTAAGAGCAAACCTTATAAGTAAAGGGCATCCTTAAAATATTTATAAAAGCCATCATTTACTTAAGGGAATAAGTATATTGAAACTTAATATTCAAATCTTACTCAGGAGCTGATTTTGCAAATGAAGTTGATTATGAAAAGGGGTAGAACACACTGATTTTTTTAAACACATTGAATATGGATGATTGGTTCTATACTGCAAGGCAAAACTGAGTTTTAATGTAAAAAAAAAACTAAATTAGGGCAGAAATTGTAAGGTTTGGAAAGTTAACCATTTAGTTCTTTATAGTTAGAAAATTCTTAATTCATGACCTAATTTTTTAAAAATTATTTGAGGAATTGTTGGTTGTATAGTAGTGCCGTAGAAATTCAAATTTCAAACACATAGAACAATATTTGCTTTCTTTCATGATGCATAGTTCCCAGGGTTTCTCCGGTCTACATAACATCTCATCTCTTTTATAACATTATATTTTCTTATTCTTTCTATGAATTCCTTTATAATTTCTATGAATTCAGGTCTATCTCTCCTCTATCTCTCTACCCATCTATTTATCTATGTATCTATTTCTGAGTTTATTTCAGGAATGGTGGGGACATCTATACCTTGTCAAGAAGGCCAATTTCTTTCCACAAAGGTTAAGTTTGAACTTTAGCACAGTATTTATTCCATAGCAAACCCCCGTGTAGCATCAATTTCCTACTCTAATTGGGGATCTTGGCAGTCTGTGCTAGTGTCAAAGTTTCCTCTACATCTTTTCTCCTGGTGTTTGTACCTTACTGTTTTGTCTTCATTTAATGAGTTATCTATTTATCATTCCCTATACCACAAATTTTATCTCAATTCTCCTTTCCAAATCCGCTTCATTTTTTACAACACAGAAGAGGAATATATGTGCATCTTGTGTGAGCAGGATTTAACGATAGTATTGTGACCACTGGTTAGTCTGATAGTAGAAGATCTTTCCAAGTTTGTTCTCTTTGATGGTATACCAGAAACCCCAGTTACTTAGAAAACTACATTTGGTAGAAAACCTGAATTAAGGAAGATAATGGATGTGTAGATAACAAATTCATAAACATTTGACCATCTCATTTTGATTATTTCATTTTATTTTCATTATCTCAGAGATATGCAGCAGTAAGAGTGCATAGTTTTCTACAGGGTTTGCATTTATTAAAAGATACAATTCATATATGCAGGGGGCAAAAAACCATTTTATCATGGAAACAGACTCAGTAGTGTTTAACAACATCTGACAGCTGTTTTCCTGAATCTAACATCTAGGTTTGCCAATTACTTTGCACACAAACACCCAGAGCTCCCAGGGACTAAACCACCAAGCAAAGAGGTGGTTTGATGCCCAGTGTAGGGGGATGCTGGAGTGGTGAGACAGGAGTGGGTAAGTGGGTGGAGACGCACCATCATAGAGGCAAAGGGGAAGAGGATGAAGGAGATGGAATGGGGGGTTTATGGAGGGATAAACAGGAAGGGGAATATCCTTTGAAACATAAGTGATAAAATAATTAATAATAAAAAGGGAAAAAAGAAAAGCATAGACACCAAAAAAGTAAAACAACAGCAACAACAACAACAACAGCAACAAATCCACTGTTTATGAAATGTGAAAAGGAAGCCATCTTCTGATAGGCTCATTTTGAGTAATTCAGGAAATAAATCATTAAGAACGTTGGACACGGCAGCTGACTCACTCATTGGAGGTGGTGGTCTGCCATGACTATGGTAATTATTCATGTTGTATATTTTCACCTGTCATCTTGTCTCTTGCTTCTTATTGGCTCTATCTTCTCTTTATTCCTATTATTTCCCCCTTTTGGGTGAATTCAATATTTATTTTTCTTTCTATATCTTATTTTACTATTGATTATTTTAGAACTTTTATAATAAATGTCTCCCATTGATGGTCTTTGTCTTATGATTATTTATCAATTAAATTACAGAATATGGACTTTCTAAAATATATTTATTTATAGGACCTTCCTGCTAAGGAACTATATACTGATGTCAAATGTTTTATTTTTTGCTACAAATTCTATATTTACTTTTGCTTTTAACAGTTACCTTTTAAGGCCCCTTGAATAAGAAGCAATTTTGCTTTGTGTTTACCCAGTTATTGTCAGTACTATCTATTCCTTTGTGTAGATCTTGACACCCATTTTTTGTAATTTCATGAACATAAGAACTTTCTCTAGCACTCCTTGTAGTGATTATTGGTGTTCAGTGTCCAGTGACTGTTTTTCCAGTTAATGAATGAGAGACCCACAGAGGAAGCATCCTAAACATGGTTTCACTCTGTAGGAGTCCTAAATTGGCACGACTTGGCTTCATGTTCCTTCTAACATCTCATTTTAAACCGTTTCTGGTAAGATATCTTTATCCTTTTGTGTTATCTCCATTTTTGTAAGACTTTCCTTACGGTTAGTGTAGAGAAAGTTAGCTTCGAGGGATGTTGGTGTAATGTTTTTCATGTGTCTTTGGTTTTGACTATACTGGTTTTCTTAGATATGTAGATTTGTACTTTTAAAGTTTAGGAAATGTTGAGGTATTATTCCATTGGTAGTTTCTCAGGTCCCCTTTCTGCCTCCTTTTCATAGATTATACTTGTGTAAATGTCAGGTTTATAGTTCCCACACAGTTCATAGTACTAAATTCACTTATTTGACCCTGATTTTCATCCTTTCTGCATTCATTTTGCAAAGTCCCTATCATCTACATCCTTTATTTCCTTAACTTTTATCTCCTGAGATATAAATTGCCATCACTCTCCATCACTGTGATTGCTGGTACAGACATTGAAGTTCTGACATCTATAATTTTAATATTTTAATATTGTTTGTGCCGAGTCTTTTCCTTTCCGGTTTCTAGTCACTTTCACTGCAAAAATGTATAATGAACAATTCTTAGCTTTAATTCTTACATTTGACTATTATGTGCAGTTTCAACTATATGATATGCTCCTTAATGAAGATCTTATTCAGATGTTTTCTCTATTTGGTAACTTCTGCCTGGGTGCTGCGTATTAGCTTTTTCTTGGTGAGACTTCTGAACTCATAAACTGAAGATCCAGACAGATGTTTTATGGTACTCATCTGGTACTTGAGCAAGGTTTTATTCTTTTTTAAACAATTTTGAGGAACATAAAAGTCATATTTATTATAAGAGTGCTTATTCTGATGGTCAACTCTTCTGAACAGCACAGTGAGCCCTAGGAGATCATGAGAATTTTTTTTTCTATCTAGGGATAACAGCTGTTGTTTTCCAGACCTCTGAGCATGGAGACTCTTCCTTTAAAATGTTTTGGGCTGTTGTTTCCTGAACCTCGGCTGTTTTCTTTCAAACAGGGACTGAGCTGTGCTGATCACCATTTATGTGAGATCTTCACAAGTCATTGCAGTTTTCTATCTATAATTCTTTCTCCTTCATTATTGTTAAATGCACTCTACAAATCTTGTTCACTTCAGGCTTCCAGCTCCATTTAACTCAACTTAGGCAATCCTGAGCATTGTTTGGTCATATGTCACATCTGGAAAAAAAAAAACTTCCAATAGTAGAAATATTGTAAGACTCAACCATGTGGCAACTAATTCGATGTATGATTTTCAATGTCTCAAATCACTGTTTAACACATTAGACATACAATTGTGTAATGTAACTATTTATGGATATATAATTATCTCAGATACAAATGTTACTTGATCAGTGAAAGAAGTACTTATATGTCTTCTCTTATAATAGCATCTTCCAGAGTAAAACCCCCTGCTTCTGTTTTTAATTGCTTTAAAACCACCAGGATTAAGTATTTTACTTTCTTGGTGAGAGGAAATTATTTTCTTTTAGTGAATATAGCAGAAAAACCCATATTTTCATTTTCTCTTAGAATCATGTTATCATTTTAGAGTATCATATAGGTCTTTCATTAAAATTATTTTAGCCAATTTAAGCAGAAGTCGGTAGATAAACAAAAAGTCATCAACAATCAGAACAATTTTAAAAATTCCACAACAATCAGAACAATTTTAAAAATTTCCAAAGTCCAGCTTAGCTTCTAATTTTCTATTCCCATCTGCACCTCCTGAACATAGAATAAAGATGTGATCCAAATGCAGAACTCACAACTTAAATGTAAAATTATTTTCTTAAATACTAATAGAGGACAAGAAGGGGATGTGAAAAGTAGCATTTTCAATGTTCAGAAATATGGTGTTCTTACCCTCTTACATTTTATTTGTTGTAATTACAGTTATTCCTGACCTTAGGAATGACTTATTGTATTTTATATGTATATAAGAGTTTGCAGGTATGTATTTGAATCACATATATGTCTAGTGCCTTTTGAAACCAGAAGAGGGGATTAGAACCCCAGAAACTGAAATTACAGACAGTTGTAAGACACTATGTGGAGGCTGGGAACCAAATCAAAGTCCTTGCCAAGAACATCATGTTCTCTTAATCATTGGAAGATATTTATAGTCCGTTTCTTTACCTTTATGGCATCATCTAATTTTTTACCATAAAATATAGCAATCAATTTTATTAAAAAATTTCAAGCTCTATGGGTAGGCATTCAGGCGCATGCGGAGAGAAAAAGACAATGTTGGATCTCCTGGACCTAGACTTATAGGCAGTTGGATCCAGCACGTGTGTGCTGGGACCCAAATCCAGGTCCCCCGCAACAGCAGTATGTGCTCTTAGCCACTGAGCAGTATCTCCAGCCCTTGTGAATTTTCATGTGCTTATTTATTTTAATTTATTAAAATAACATCGTTTATGGTCTTTTCCAATGCTCCGATACAAAGGAAAGAATGCACTGTTATTGTTGGAAGAAGTAATGTAAATCTTATTGTCTTCTCTTATATTAATGAAAAATATAGATAACGTGCAATTGGATAAGGGACAAGCTGATGAAGCCACACATGTAATTGAGAAACTAGTGGCAGCTTATAGTTTCTGGGGAAGTAAAATCTGTTCTGCTTGGTAGCATAAGTACTAGTAGGTAGCCTATGTTTCCACGGATGACTACATATTCATGTAATATGGGCCACATTAATTGGATTTAGTGATTACTTTTCAATTTTTAAAATTTTTAAAAATTTTAATGTAATTACATTATTTCTTTCTTTACTATTCTTCCTTCAATTTCACCAATAGATCCTTCCTTGCTCTATTGAAAATTCATGTCTGTTTCTTTCTCCATTAAATGTTGAGGGCAGAAGCAGTTGTCTTCCATAGGGAAGAGCACACAAGTTCGTTATCCAGTAGTAAATGTCAACTCTGAAATCCTGTGTGTGTGTGTGTGTGTGTGTGTGTGTGTGTGTGTGTGATCTGTGTGTTAAAGAATAGGACACAAAGCTGAGAAAGTGACATTTTGAGAGGATTTAAGGAAAAATGGAAAGTAATAAACTATGAGGTTCACCCTCGCTTCATAATGCTGGAAGGTACTATACATGCTATGGGAGAAGTGTATTTCACCAATCTCACTTAGCTACAACACCGTGAAATAAAATAGTGACTTGCCTGTATGATATAACTACTGTTTTTAAGTGAGAAAAACATTACAGAAGTAAGCAGCCACATTTTTATTTGTTGAATTTAAAGTCCACTACGCACTTGACAGTGTTATGAAGCCAAGAACCTGAAACTGAATAAGTCATGACCCCTACTTCTATTATTCTACCCAATGAACATAGCAATAAAATGATCACTAATGGCATATTGGTATACCCAGCCCTTATTATGGAAGCTTTTACTTGCAGTAGATGAAAGATTTCACAGGGACTCACAACTGGACAATGTGCAGAAAACAAGAGACTTTATATCAGTCGGCTCTAAATTAGCTGCCTTTATTATATCCCTCTCAGTAAGGCACAAAAATGGATGCATGAGCAGAAAGTGCTGGATAGTTTTATGATACAAGCTAAAGTCGTCTGAGAGGAAGGAACCTCAATTAATAAAATGCTTCCATAAGCGCTCACTTCTGTGTATGACTGGGAGATGATAGAAAATAGGTTAGTGTGAGGAAGGCTGAGTTAGATGAAGCGATTAGTCCAAAGTCCTCTAGCATTTCTCTCCAGAAAGTATAATGTTCTCCCGCCTGAAGGCCGTTGGATATGCACAGAGCACTGCGACACCATTCTATTCATGTATGCTATTTTATTTATTTTAAACGTTTTTTATTGAAATGCAATCTTGTCACTTCCTTTCATCTCCACTCCCCTCCAGCCCCTCCCAACTACCTTCCCTTGAACTGTTCTAAATTGTTCTTACTCTGAGCAGACATACTTTTCAGAAAGTCCTGTCTTTGACTTACATATTGTAATTGTTAGGTTTAGGAAACGTATGTTCAGGTAGTAAGATTGTCATTCTTTTCTTGGTGTAACCAAGAACAAGAGACTAAGTTGCCTTGAGACCTATGTTAAAACCAAGCACTCCTGATCTAAGAAAAACAACAAAAGAAACAAAACCCCAACTGTCAATAAAATAACTCCAAATGATATTCTGCTATAGTTATAGATTAGTGCCTTATTCGGTCTGCTTCACAGACGCTTTCTCCAACAATAGTTAGGAACAGATTCAGAAAGCCACAGACATTATGCAGGGGTGGAGAGGGAGAGAAAGAGAGAGAGGGAGAGAGAGAGAGTGAGAGAGGGAGAGAGAGAGAGAGAGAGGGAGAGAGAGAGAGAGAGAGAGAGAGAGAGAGAGAGAGAGAGAGAGAGAGACTGACTAAAGGTGAGTTTTCTATCAAATCCCTTCACTTGTAGCACTTGTAGCTCAGGAAATCCTGACGAAGAAGAGATGGAATGTCTGTAAGAGTCATATGGGATGGAGGACACCAGGAGAACAAGGCTCTCTGATTAACTAAGCAAGACACATATGAACTCATAGAGACTGAAGCAGAAAGCACAGGGCCTATACGGGTTCTACAGCAGGTCCTCTGTGTATATTATAGCTATCAGCTTAGTATTTTATGTAATCCTTGACTGTGAGAATGCGTGGGCCCGACTCTTGTACCTGCTCTTGGAACTCTTGGGTCGCCATGTCCAACATTGATATGATAGTTTTTGCTTCATCTTGTTATATTTCGTTCTATTGTGTTTGATTGTATCTCTTTTCTAGTGAGATAGAGAAAAGGAGTGGATTTCAGAGAGATGAGGAAGTGGGGAAAAACACAAAGGAGTAGTGGGGGGGAACTATAATCAGGATATAATATATGAGAAAATAATCTAGTTTAAATAAAAGAAAAAAGAATAAAAGTTTTCCCTCTGGACCAGCCTCCATGACCCTTCATCTTTTAAATACATGAAATCAATTTTACACATAGCAAATTAATATTTCATTCATAGAGATTTTGGGCTCTATATTAATTTGAATTTTGTTATTTCCTCTTCATGTACATTTCTTCTGTTCAGTCAGTAAAGCAATTAAACCTCTGTAATTAGTAATAATTTGATTACGTATGAAGTACAGAAAACAACATAGAAAAATGCTCTCCAGGGCAAATAAGATGATGCAGATATGACTTGTGAAATCCTGAGGGAAGTTTAAAGACTCTTTCTGGGTCATTTGTTGTTTTGAATTAAGATTCTGTGGCATTTGGCTGGGTCTGAAGAATCAGCCATGATTAGCAGGATAACAGATTAATGAAGTCAAACCTTTGTTTGCCAGAATATGTAATGCTGGGCAGCTGGAGCTGAGAAAGTAGAGGCAACTAAAAAAGGACCAGAATTTTTGTGGTAAAATCACAAAAAAGTCAGCACACAGAAGCTGTGTTCCAGAGGTAGCCAAGGTTACACTTCACACTAGCAGCCTGCCGTGGTAGTATAGTCTCTCACAGGTGGTTCTGGATTTGAAAGCATGAAGATCACTGGAGGCTTGGCACAGTGAAAGAGAAGGAGAAGCCATTGGTGTGGGTGGAGCCTCAATGGCAGGTGAAGGCCAGATTTAAAGGGGTCAGCCAAAAATAAATTGAGGTTTGGCACAATGGACCGAGCCTATGAGGGGCTATTAGTAAAAGTGCATCCCAGTCGCAGCAGATGTCAGGATGTTGGAGATGCTAGTACCTTGGGACAATCACAAACAAGAGCAGGAGCAGTTCAGTAGAGCCACCCTGAGCCTAGAAAATGAGGTGTGGAGGCTACAGAGGTCAGAGGTGGAGCACTGACCCCAACCCCTGGAGGAGTCCAGATAATCATGTGCTGATCTCAGAAATTAGATTTTGGTTTTGCACGAATTTCATTGTGACTGTGCCCTGATTTCTTCCCTCTTGAAGTAAGAAATAATTGAATTTATGTTTTACTTTATAGGAGCCAAAATTTTGAGACTTTAATTTTCAACACACTTTGGTTTTTAAGAGACTGATTATTTTAAGGAGATTGAATTTTTGTTTGTGTTTGAATTTGTAAAGTTTGTGGGAATTTTTAAAACATTATTTAGACTCCTAGAATCTTGGGATGAATTAGAAAGAAAATGCTGTGGCTTGATGGAGATGTGTATATGTGTCAAGTTAACAAGGGTTCAATTGTGCCGGATAGTTTTATGTCAATTTGACAGAAGCCAAAGTCATCTGAGAGGAGGCAACCTCAATTGAAAAAAATTCCTACTTAAGATCAGATTGTAGGCAGGCCTTTCTTAGTGATTAATGGCAGAGGGCCCAGCCTATTGTGGGTGGTAACATCCTGGGATGGTAGTCCTGGATTTTATAAGAAAACAAGCTGAGAAAGCTGTGAGGAACAAGACACCATGCAACACCATCCAGGGCATCTGCTTCAGTGCCTGCCTTCAGGTTCCTGCCATGTGTGTGTTCCTGTCCTGACTTCTTCATTGATGGACAGTGATGTGGAAGTCTAAGCCAAATAAATCTTTACCTCTCCAAGTTGCTTTGGTCGTAGTTTTCTCACAGCAATAGTAACCCTGACTAAGACAATGAGGCATGAAAATTATAAGAGCCAGAAGTAATGGAGACCTCCAAGGAAATAATATTTTTAAATACAGCAGGGCTGATCCACATGTGAGCTCACAGAGGCTTTGACAGCACACGTAAGACCTATATACATTCAAACCAGACAAAATCCTGGAATGTAGAAGTGGGCACAAGCACCCGCCTCTAACCCAGAGGCCTATTGTAATTGCTAGGTGCTGGGAGAAGAAAATTAAACATTGAGTCATTGGAGTGATCCTGGGATAATCAGATTCCAGAGTAGGCCTTATGCTCAGGATTAGTTGCCAGTGCAAAACAGATTCCATATTCTGTTTTCAGAATGTTTTGTACTTTTGCACATTTTTGTTTTGTTCTGGCTTAGGTTTAAGAGAAAGTACATGAAATTGTTAGGTATGGAGCAGGGGGAAGATTTGGGAGGACTTAGGGGAGGAAAAATTATAGTAAGTAAATAGCTATCACTATTCAATGTATCTATATGTATCGATTTATGTATCTATGAATCTATCTATCATCTGTCTATCTATCTTCTATCATCTATCTATCATATATCATTTATCTATCTATCATCTATCTATCTATCATCTATCTATCTATCATCTATCTATCTATCATCCATCATTTATCTATCTATCATCTATCATCTATCTATCAATCATCTATCATCTATCATCTATCTATCATCTATCTATCATCTATCATCTATCTATCTATCATCTATCATCTATCTATCAATCATCTATCCTCTATCATCTATCTATCTATCTATCTATCATCTATCTATCTATCTATCTATCTATCTATCTATCATCTATCTATTGATCATCTATCTATCTATCTATCATCTATCATCTATCTATCAATCATCTATCATCTATCTATCTATCACCTACCATCTATCTATCATCATCTATCATCTATCTGTCATCTATCTATCATCTATCTATCTATCATCTATCTATCATCTATCTATCTATCATCTATCATCTATCTATCTATCATCTATCTATCTATCATCTATCTATCATCTATCTATCATCTATCTATCATCTATCATCTATCTATCTATCATCTATCTATCATCTATCTATCGATCATCTATCATCTATCTATCATCTCTCATCTATCTCTCAACTATCTATCATATCTATCTATCTATCATCTATCTATCTATCATCTATCATCTATCTCTCAACTATCTATCATATCTATCTATCTATCTATCTATCTATCTATCATCTATCTATCTATCTATCTATCTATCTATCTATCTACCTATACCATCTATCTATATCACTTATCTATTTATTAGGTCAAGGTCTAATATAGCCAATCTGGCTTTGAAATTACTATGTAGCTAAAAGTGGCTTTGAATTCCTGAAATCCCTGCCTTTATTCTCCAAGTACTGGGGTTAGAGGTGTGGGCTACAATATTATGCCTCCAATATTAACCTCCAAAAGCAAAGCAATCACACAGTGCATAGGAATAGAGAACATACTTTATGTATATGTAGCTAATACTCATAATTTACAGCTTCTATGTAAAATGCATATCAATAAATAACAGAATAATAATAAGGCCTTGTCTTATTCTGTAACTCCAGTAGAGAATTGATGA